>NC_059109.1:79462307-79779905 GCF_020740685.1 Jaculus jaculus
GATAATATACTGGGTCACAAAGCCTGCCTCCACATATTTAGGAAGATGGGCATAATTCCCTGCATGATATTAGACCACAGTGCTATATTGCTAGAAATTAATGACAAAAGACCCACCAACAATCCCATCGGCTCCTGGAAACTGAAGAGCACACTTTTAAACAATAAATGGATAGTGGACGAAATAAAAAATGAAATTGCAAAATTTCCAGAAACCACTTTTTTAAAAAAAATGTCAGATACTGTAGCTCCAGCATCTATAACCCCTTAATGCTAGCACTAAGAAAGGAGACAAATGCAAAAGAAGGTGGATGCCAGATTGCTTGGCAAATGCAGCAATGAGCAATGAGAGATCCTACCACAAATAAGCTGGAAGGTGAGGAACAACACCAGTGGTTGCCCTCTGCTTTCCACATGCACATTGTGGTACCCGTGATCATACTCACAGACACATACACTTACACACATCAACTTACAGACATATAGCAAAACCAAAAGAATAAGTGAATAAAAGAGTAGGGGGTGTTTATAGGATGTTTAGACAATCAAAGTCTTTTATGTCACAAAAGCTAAAACATCAACTATAAAAATAACTTCAGCCATTTAGCATTTTGAAGTCCCTGTTCATTGCATGATACAAAAACAACACTAAACAGGCAAATGGCATACCAGGTAAATATATTTTTAAATGATAATATTGAGTTATCTGATAAAACAGAACTTGTAAATTAAGATAAAACAAATACATTAACTAAATGGATAAAGAGCATTGTCAAGAAAGTTGGATAGAGAAAAAAAAGGAAGTAAACACTTGGGAAAAACATTGAACTTCACAAATATTAAAAGGAATAGAAAATAAGAAGTTGAAGTGGTTGTTTCACCTCTATAATAGACAAGTGACTGGTGATACCTCTGCCTTTTCATTGAAATGAGCACATTAGATATTGTGATAATATTGTATATTAGCATTGACTTTCTGAAGGACACTTTTGCAATGGGAGTTGAGAGGCTTGTAGGTGAAGATGTCACACAACTTCTCTCCTAGGTATCTACTTGAAGTAAATAATCAGAGATGCACAAGGTGACAGAGGTTACAGAGGAAAGTAGTGACTTCTCCACATGAGAAAGTAGGCAAGCAGCATGGGAGGTAGCCAGTGACAATAGTTCCAGAAGAGGGATGGTTCCACGAGCCATAATGTTAGTCTGTGCTTGGAAATTTATGACTACTACTGTTGTCAGAACAGACTATTCAAAAGACTATGAAGCTATCATAAGCTATGGTATATATTATTTTGACTGGAGCAGCTGTTAGCATTTATCCAAACATTACTGTGTACTTGGCTCCATTGGAGTATTTTACATGTATTAGCTTAACAAAGCTTTATAATGCCTTGTTTCATACATATTTTCAGCCACATTTTACAGGTTTGCAAATTCAGGCACAGAGAAATCAAATAGCAGCCTCTAAGAATGTACAGCAAATAAATGGAAGGATGAAGATCTCAGCCTGGAAGGTCATTCCTGACTACTCAGTGGATCTCCTGGGCAGAGCTGCTTCTTTTCTTCTGGCTTCACTGAAATTCAAGGTCACAGTGACTTACCTCCTTCCATTCAGAATCTAGACTCCCACTAGTTCTGCCCATGTCTTTACATAAATATTTTTACACATGGTTCTTTCACTCCAAACTGTCAGTCAGTCATGGCCCCAAGACAAGCACAGCTTCATAGCAGAAGAGTAGGTCAAGATTCAAAGAAGCCCTGCTTTATGCCTGTTTATGTTACAATGACAAAGAGCATATACTGTCTTCCTGAAATCTTCAGTGATACCTGCAGAGACATAAATCCCCCTCCTTTCATTGTAATCAGCTTTTTCCCAAGGGTGTTCTAAGGACTGGGGAATTTGCTTAGCACTTACAGCATTGGCCTGAGAAGCCTAAGGACCCAGCTTCAATTCCCCAGGACCCATGTAAGCCAGATGCACAAGGGGGCACATGTGCCTGGAGTTCATATGTAGTGGCTAGAGGCCCTAGAATGCCTATTCTCTCTCTCTCTCTCTGTCTCTTTCTCATAAATAAATAAATAAAATATTTTTAAAGGTGTTCTAGTAAATTTTAAGTCTGGCTTTGGACTTTATTGAGATACTTCTCCATCAGAGGCTTCCCTGATGATACCTACCATGACTCTCAACCACAATGTTGTCATAAATGTGTCTTTACTTCTCCTTTACACAAACTCCCCACTGCTATCTGAGTTTGACTTTCATTACCAAAATGATGCACCTGTGGATATGTCTGGTGTCTGTGTCAAGGGCCTGGTTTGGTGTCTGCTGACTCTAATAAGGACCTTGGGTTGGATAGTTTTCTAGAGGAACATAACAAATAGTATATAGAATTATAGAGGGGATTTATTGAGCTGGCTTACACAGTTAGAGGATAGGTAAGTGCAATAATGGTCATTTATTTGTATGTCAGAAAGGCAGAGAACTGCAGAGCTGCTTAGTCTAAGAAGCTGCAAACATCAGAATGAAGGGGTCTAATGATACAGTCTCAGACTGAGGCTGAAAGCCTGGAAGCTCCTTGAGAGTCACTGGAATATGATGCCCATAAGTGATGACAATAGCAAGAGATGCCTCACTCAGGAAGCAACTTTGCCCATACTAGCTGGCTTTCTTTCTTTTTCCTACCTATCAGATGGTTGCTGCTTTCATCCAGGGCAGGTCTTTCCTGCTCATTTGCTTTCCAACATCTAAACTTTCTTGGAAATGGTTTTGCCAACACATTCAGAAAGTATAATGCATCAGAAATGACCTCCAGTGAGAATGAGTAACAGGAAATGCTTGACAAAGATTTCAAAAGAATGATTATAAATATATTCAAAGAACTCAAAGAAGAAATCAAAGGAAGTAAAGAAGACACAGAATGTCAACTTAATGAAAGAAATAGGTCAATACTAGACATAAATAAGGAAATAGAAATAATAAAGAAAAAACAGTTAGAATTTCTAGCAATAAAGAACATAGTTAATGAAATGAAAAACTCTGTAGAAAATCTCCCAAGTAGAATGGATGAAGGAGAGGACAGAATATCTAAGCTAGAAGACCAGGTGGCAGATCTAATACAAAGAGAAAGACAAACTAATAGAAAAGTATGAGTGGGAATTTCAAGATATTCAGAACACTATGAAAAGATCAATTCAGGGCATAGTAGAAGGAGAAAAATTTCACTGCAAAGGCATAGTTGGTGTCTTCAACAAAATCATAGAAGAAAACTTTCCCAAAAGTGGGGAAGAGATGCCAATGCAGATACAGGAATCCTTTAGAACACCAGCCAGACAAAACCTGGAAAGAACCTCTCCTCGCCATATTATAATCAAACTACCAAACACACAAACCACAGAAGAAATATTGAAAGCAGTCAGATAGAAACATCAAGTTACTTACAATGGCAAGCCTATCAGGATTACAACAGATTACTCAACACAAACTTTAAAAGCCACAAGGGCATGGAGTGATGTATTTCAAGTTCTGAAAGATAACAACTGTCACCTGAGATTACTTTATCCTACAAACCTATGTATTCAAATAGACAGAGAAATAAGGGCATTCCATGACAAAAGCAAGCTAAAGGACTATTTGAAGACAAAACCAGCTCTACAGAAAATACTTTAAAGAATCCTCCATGCTGAAGAAAAAGAAAAGCAAACATATAAGGAACCAGGAAAAAACAAACAATACTCAAATACTAGTTAACACAAGAGAGCAAAGGTAAAACCAGAAGAACTACAAAAAAAAAGGCAAAAATAAATACACACCTTGAAATAATATTTCTTAATATCAACAACCTCAATGCCCGAACCAAAAGACATAGGTTTGCAGACTGGGTTAAAAAGCAGGATCCTCCATTTTTTGCCTCCAAGAAACCCACATTTCTACAAAGGATGAACACTGTTGCAGTGCAGTTCGCATTGCTGGTAGAAATCACCCAACCAAGAGAAGCTTCTGGGAAAAAGAGATTTATTTTGGCTTACAGGCTCAAGGGGAAGCTCCACGATGGCAGGGGAAAACGATGGCATGAGCAGAGGGTGGACATCAACCCCTGGCCAACATAAGGTGGGACACAGCAACAGGAGGGTGTGCCAAACACTGACATGGGGAAACTGGCTTTAATACCTATAAGCCCACCCCCAACAATACACTCCCTCCAGGAGGCATTAATTCCCAAATATCCATCAGCTGGAAACCTAGCATTCAGAACACCTAAGTTTATGGGGGACACCTGAATCAAACTACCAAAAACACTATCTTAGGGTGAAAGGTTGGAAAACAGTGTTCCAAGAAAATGGACGTAGAAAACAAGCAGCGATTGCTATCCTAATATCTGATAAAGTAGACTTCAGTCCAACATTAGTTAAGAAAGATAAGAAAGGGCACTTTATATTGATTAAAGGCATGCTCCAACAGGAGGACATTACAATCCTAAACATATATGCAAGTAACATGGCTCCCAAATTCATCAAACAAATGCTAGACCATATATTAGGACACAAATCAAATCTTAACAAATACAAGAAATTGAAATAATTCATTGCATTCTGTCTGACCACAGTGGAAAAAAACTACAAATCAGTGGCAAAAAAGGCTATAGGGCATACACAAAATCATGGAAATTAAACAACACACTACGAAATTATGAATAGGTCAATGAAGAAATCCAGAAAGAAATCAAAAAAATTGTAGAGTCAAACGATAATGAGAACACAACATACCAAAATCTCTGGGGCACAACAAAGGCAGTCATTAGAGGTAAGTTTATGGCTTTAAGTGCCTATATTAAGAAATTAGAAAGGTTGCAATTAAATGACCCAATGCTTCACCTTAAAGCTTTGGAAAAAGAAGAACAAGGCAAACAAAATATCAGTATATGTAAAGAAATAATAAAGATGAGGGCAGAAATTAATGAACTAGAAACAAAAAAAACAATTCAAAGAATCAAGGAAACAATGAGTTGATTCTTTGAAGGATAATCAAGATTTATAAACCCTTAGCGAATCTGACCAAAAGAAAGAGAGAAGAGACACAAATTAATAAATTAGAGATGAAAAAGGTAACATCACAACAGATGCTAGAGAAATTCAAAAAATCATAGGGACATACTATAAAAGCATATACTCCACAAAGTATGAAAATCTGACAGAAATGGATGATTTCCTTGATTAATATGACCTACCTAAATTAAATCAAGATGAGATTAATCACTTATATAGACCTATAACTAGCATGGAGATCCAAGCAGTTATCAAAAATTTCCCAACTAAAAGAGACAAGATCAAGATGGATTCACTGCTGATTTTACCAGACCTTCAGGAAAGAACTAACACCATTGCTTCTTAACCTTTTCAATAAATTTGAGAAAGAAGAAATCCTACCAAACTCTTTCTATGAAGCCATCATCACCCTGATATCAAAACCAGGCAAAGATAGAACAAAAAAGGAAAATGACAGACCAATCTCCCTCATGAACATAGATGCAAAAATTCTCAACAGACTATTGGCAAACAGAATACAAGAATATATCAGAAAGATCATTCACCCTGATCAAATAGGCATTATCCCAGAGATGCATGGATGGTTCAACATACACAAACCGATAAATGTAATATATAAATGGATTGAAGGACAAAAATCACATGATCATCTCATTAGACACAGAGAAAGTATCTGACAAAATCTAGCATCCCATCATGATAAAAGTCCTACAGAGACCAGGAATAGAGGAACATATCTCAATATAATAAAGGCTATTTACGACAAGCCTACAGCCAACATATTACTAAATGGGGAAAAACTGGAAGCTTTTCCACTAAAATCAGGAAAAGACAAGGGTGTCCACTGTCTCCAATTTTATTTAATATAGTACTGGAAATCTTAGCCATAGCAATAAGGCAAGAGACACGAATGAAAAGGTTACAAATTGGAAAGGAAGAGATCAAGTTATCATTATTTGTAGATGTCATGATTCTATATATAAAGGACCCTAAAGACTATACCAGCAAACTGTTAGAGCTGATAAACACCTATAGCCATGTAGCAGGATATAAAATAAATACACAGAAATCAGTATCCTTCCTATATGCTAACAACAAACACATATACAGGATGAAATTAGAGAATCACTACCATTCATAATTGCATCAAAGAAAATAAAGTTCCTTGGAATAAACCTAACCGATGAAGTAAAGGATCTCTACAATGAAAACTATAAAACACTCAAGCGAGAAATTGCAGAAGACATTAGGAAATGGAAAAATATTCCTTGTTACTGGATTGGAAGAATCAATATTGTGAAAATGCAAACCTTACCAAAAGCAATCTATGCATTTAATGCAATCCCCATCAAAATTCCAATGGTCTTCTTCATGGAAATAGATAAACAATCCAAAAATTTATTTGGAATCACAAAAACCTCGAATATCTAAAATAATACTGAGCAACAAAAATAAGGCTGGTGGTATCACCATACCTGATTTTAACCTATACTACAGAGCCACAGTAACAAAAACAGCATGGTACTGGCACACAAAGAAATATGTAGATCAATGCAATAGAATAGAGGACCCAGATGTAAGTCCAGGTAGCTATAGCCACCTGATATACAATAAAAATGCCAAAAATACACATTGGAGAAAAGACAGCCTCTTCAGCAAATGGTGCTGGGAAAACTGGATATTTATTTGTAGAAGGATGAAAATAGCTTCTTCTCTCTCTCCATGCACAAGAATTAAGTCCAAATGCATTAAAGAACTTAACATCAGACATGAAACTCTGAAACTGCTAGAGGATAAAGTAGGGGAAACCCTTCAACATTTTGGTATTGGCAAAGAATAACTGAATACAACCCCAATTGCTCAGGCAATAAAACCACAGAATAACCACTGGATCTCATGAAATTACAAAGATTTTGGACTGCAAAGGACACTGAATAAAGCAAAGAGCAACCTACAGAATGGGAAAAAATCTTTGCCAGCTATACATCTGATAGAGGATTAATATCTAGGATATACAAAGAACTCAAAAAGTTAAATAATAAGGAATCAAACAAGCCAATCAAAAAAATGTGCTATGGAGCTAAATAGAGAGTTTTCATAGGAAGAAATACGGATGGTACATAAGCATCTAAAAAGATGTTCTAGGTTCAACCATTTTTCCTCAAATTTCTTTGTGTCATTTTTTCTTATTGCTGTATAGAATTCCATTGTGTAGATATACCACACCTTTGTTATCCATTCTTCTAATGATGGACATCTGGGTTAATTCCAGCTTTTAGCTATTACAAATTGAGCCGCTACAAACATGGTTGAGCAGATCTCTCTGGCCTGTGGTTTGAAGGTTTTAGGGTAGATGCCTAGTAAGGATATAATTGGGTCTGTTGGTATTTCTACAGTCAGCTTTTTCAGGAGTCTCCATATTGCTTTCCAAAGTGGTTGTACCATCCTACATTCCCACCAACAGTGAATGAGTGTTCCTGCTTCTCCACATCCTCACCAGCATTTATCTTCATTTGATTTTTTGATGTTGGCTATCCTTATTGGGGTAAGGTTGAATCTCATAGTCGTTTTAATTTGCATTTCTCTGATGATTAAGGATGATTAACATTTTCTTAAGTGTGTGTTTGCCATTTGTATATCTTCCTCTGTGAATTGCCTGTTCAACTCTGCACCCCATTTTGTGAGTGGGGTATTTGTCTTCTTATTGTTTAGACTTTTGTGTTCTTTGTAGATTCTATAAATTAGGCCTCTATCAGTTGGATAACCTGCAAATATTTTCTCCCAATCTGTGGGCATTCTATTGGCTTTGCTTTGTAAAGAAACTCTTCAGCTTCATATGATCCCATTGGTTGAGTGACTGTTTAAGAACTTGAGCCACTGGCCTTTTGTTCAGGAAGTCTTTTTCCATTCCTATATCATGGAAAGTACATCGTAAATTTTCTTCCAGTAGTATTCGAGTTTCTGGTCATATGTTGAAGTCTTTGATCCATTTGGATTTGAGTGTTGTGCATGGTGAAATGTGTGGATCAAGTTTTAGTTTCCTGCATGTGGTTATCCAGTTTGTCCAGCACCATTTGTTGAAGATGCTATCTATTTTCCAGCCTATATTGTTCGGACCTTTGTCGAATATCAAGTAGTTATAGTTGCTTGCCCCAAAATCCGGGTCCTCAAGTCTATTCCATTGGTCTATACTCCTGTTTTTATGCCAGTACCATGTTGTTTTTATTACTATGGCTTTGTAGTATAGCTTTAGATCAGGTATGGTGATGCCACCAGAGGTATTTCTTTTGCTGAGGATATGTTTAGATATGCAAGGCCTTCTGCCTTTCCATATGAAATTTGAGATCATTTTTTCTATCTCTGTGAAGAACACTGCAGCGATTTTTTTTTTTTTTTTATGAAGCCAGCATCATGTTCATACCAAAATCAGGCAAAGACAGAACAAGAAAAGAAAATTACAGACCAATCTCACTCATGAACATAGATGCAAAAATTCTCAACAAAATATTGGCAAACAGAATACAATATATCAAAGAGATTATTCACCCCAACAAAGATGGCTTTATCCCAGGGAAGCAGATACGCACATGAATAAATGTAATTCATCACATAAATGGTCTGAAGGACAAAAAAACACATGATCCATTCAACAGATGCAGAAAGGGCATTCGACAAACTCCAACATCCTTTCACAGTAGAAGTATTACAGAAACTGGGAATACAAGGAACATATCTCAACATAATAAAAGCTATTTATGACAAACCTATAGCCAACATAATACTAAATAGTGAAAACCTCAAAGCTTTTCAACTAAATTCAGGAACAAATCAAGGGTGTCCACTGTCCCCACTTTTATTTAATATAGTACTGGAAGTCTTAGCTATAGCAATAGGCAAGAGACACTCATAAAAGGGATACAAACTGGAAAGGAAGAGATCAAATTATCACTATTTGTACATGATATGATTCTATACATAAAAGTAAAGGATCTCTACAATAAGAATTTAAAACACTCAAGTGGGAAATTGCAGAAGACACAAGGAAACGGAAAGATATCCCATATTCTTTGGAACATTGGAAAAATCAATATCATGAAAATGTCAACCTTACCAAAAGCAATCTACACATTTAATGCAATCCCCATTAATATTCCAATGGTATTCTTCACAGGAATAGAAAAAAAAAAAAAAAACAATCCATTTGGAAGCACAAAAAACCTCAAATAGCCAAAATGATTTTAAGCAACAAAAGTAAGGCTGGTGGTTTCACCATATCCAATTTTAAGCTATATTACAAAGCCATAGTAACAAAAACAGCATGGTATTAGCACAAAGACAGACATGTACAACAATGGAACACAATAGAGGACCCAGATGTTAATCCAGGCAGCTACAGCCATCTTATTTTTGACAAAAATCCAATAATATTCATTGGAGAAAAGATAGCATCTCCAACAAGTGTGCTAGAAAAACTGGGTATCTCTATGTAGAAAGATGAAAATAGATCCTTGTCTTTCTCCATGCACAAGAATCAAATCCAACTTGATCAGGAACCTTAATATCAGAACTGAAACTCTGGAACTGCTTTAAGTTTCTGGAGGTCTTCTTTCAAATCTGGCCCTGCCAGCATGAAGATACTTTCTGACACAGGATTCTTGTCAGTGAGACTTTCATTGCTGGTGTTCACAATGGCTGTACAGTTCAGTAACGCCACATCTCCTTTCCAGAGAACCAATTTTCCATTGATGTCCTTATTGTAAAGAAATGGTGATCTAAGACTGTCCTCCTGAAATGCTTCCGGTGTAGCATCAGAACTTAATTCATCTTCACACGAGTCACCCCAGCTTGGCAACATATACACATCCACAAACTGGGAAGGTGCACCCAAGGGATCCATGGAATGGGAACTTTGGCTTGTCCTTTCCCAAACTCTTCAGCAATTCAATATTTCTTGGAAATTTTAGCTGACAAGCAAAGGAGTCATTTCAGTACAGAAGCATAGCTCTCCGGCGGGCGTCCCATCCGGGCGGCAGCAGCGCAGGATAAGCGGTCGTGGTCGGCGGGCGAGCTACATGCCCGACCGCAGGCTCCGGGGCGCGGCGGGGACCAGAGCCCGGCTCCTCTCTGCAGGGATTTTAATTGGAATTGCATTAAATCTATATATTGCTTTTGGCAGGATTGTCATCTTCAAAATGTCAATTCTGTCTATCCAGGAGCATGGGAGGTCCTTCCATCTTCTTAAGTCCTCAATTTCTTTTTTGAGAGTTTTTATATTTTCATTGTATAGATCTTTTACTTCCTTGGTTAACATTATTCCAAGGTATTTTGTTGTTGTTGTTGTTGTTGCTATTGAAAATGGGACTGTGCACTTTATTTCTTTTTCTGTATCTTTGTCATTTGCATACAGAAATGCTACCAATTTTTGTGCATTGATTTTGTATCCTGCTACTTTGCTATAGGAGTTAATCACCTTCAGGAGTTTTGGGATGGAGTCTCTCAGGTCTCTTACATATACAATCATGTCATCAGCGAATAGAGCTAACTTAACTTCTTCCTTTCCAAATTGTATCCTTTTTATTTCCTTCTTCTGTCTATTTAATTGAGCTAGGACTTCCAGAACTATATTGAAAAGCAGAGGTGAGAGACGACATCCCTGTCTTGTTCCTGATCTCAATGGGAATTCCTCCAGTCTCTCTCCATTAAGTATTATTTGGGCCTTCGGTGCTTTGTATATTGCCTTTATTATGTTAAGATGTGAACTGGCCATGCCGATTCTCTCCAATGTTTTGATCATGAAGTGATGTTGTATCTTGTCAAAGGCCTTTTCTGCATCTATCAAAATGATCATGTGGTTTTTATGTTTATGCTTGTTTATGTGGTGTATTACATTGACCATTTTTCATATGTTGAACCACCCTTGTGTTCCTGGGACAAATCCCACTTGGTCAAGGTGGATAAATTCTCAGTGAACTTACCTAATCACAGAAAAAAAAAAAATCGACACATAGTCTCACTCATCTACAACACCTAACCTGAATCTACCCAAGATACCTTACATACACAGCAAGCACCTCATGGACTAGACCACAGGATGGATGGGGACGGCAAGGAGGGCATCAAAGGGTGGAAAACAGTAATCTGGACCCAAACGGCAATGGTACCATAAAATTCTACTTCCTAAAAGACAGACCAAATGGCTGAACCTTCACTAGACCCTTACAGGAAACATCTGAACCACAAGACACTGGAGAGGGTAGGATCAAGTCTAACCTAAATCTTCTACATCTTCCTTCCCTCCCTCTTCCCCCTCTCTGTCTCCCCTATAACTCTTGTATATTAGTTATGTTTTTCCTCAATTTCTTAGTGGGCACTGACCTGTAACCCCCACTACCATCTTGGGGCTATCATGCACAATGAGCTTTTGATCAGAGAAACCTACAAGCTTTCCCAAAACAATGACAGACTTCTGTCAGAGTACTTAATGACCACCAAAGGCCAGTGGTAAGACCCTATTGCTGAAGACTCCATACACAGATGACATGTAAAATGGAATGGCATGGCTGGAAGCCAGGAGAGAGTCAGTCCCCAGACAGTTAGCATGTCTAGTGTCAGAAGGTGCTACATGGGCGACTGGGGGAAATGACCAATATTTGTCCAAGCAACTCATTTTCTAACCTAATTAGCAACAAATAACCTGATGTGATGCCCACACAAGTGCAATAGTGGCACACAGCCATGGTGGGGAACCAACTGCTCTTGATTTGGCTAACTGATCCCTCAGTGGTATGGGACCCATAGCTGGAGCTGGGAGTCAACTCAGAACCATACCGAAACATAAGCCCACTCTCCAATATCAAGCTACCATCAATCATGGGGTACAAGAGCACCTATACCTATCACTGTTGTAGATACTCTGAGAGTCTTAGGAGCCACACCTAGCACCTTAAGCTCTTACCCTGAAGATATATAACATCACATTGATTGATACATCTAATAACACTGCAACAAATTAGAAAATCCAAGCATTAAATTAATCCAAGATGCAAAAATATATACATTATAACAGAAGAAACACCAAAAGTCAAGACAATATAAATCCACCAAAAATTCAAATAGATGGAGAAATAAGGGCATTCCACCACAAAAGCAGGCTAAAGGAATATTTGAAGATAAAACCAGCTCTACAGAAAATACTTGAAAGAATTCTCCATGCTGAAAAGAAAGAAAAGCACATTTAAGGAACTTGGAAAAAAAATACTCAAAAACTAGTTAATAAAACAGAGCAGAGGTAAAACCAGAAGAACTACAAAAAAATTGCAAAACTAAATACACACGTTTCAATAATGTCTCTTAAAATCAATGGTCTCAATGCCCCAACCAAAAGACATAGGTTTGCAGAGTGGGTTAAAAAGCAGGATCCTTCAATTTGTTGCCTCCAAGAAATAAATAAAGTACCTTGGAATAAACCATACTAAGGAAGTGAAGGATCTCTACAGTGAAAACTTTAAAACACTCAAGTGAGAAATTGCAGAAGAGACTAGGGAATGGAAAGACAGCCCTTGTTCTTGGATCGGAAGTATCAATATTGTGAAAATGGCAATCTTATAAAAAGCAATCTACATGTTTAATGCAATCCCCATCAAAATTCCAATCACATTCTTCACGGAAATTGAAAAAAACGAATCCAAAAATTCATTTGGATATACAAAGAACTCAAAAAATTAAATAATGGGCTGGAGAGATGGCTTAGCAGTTAAGCGCTTGCCTGTGAAGCCTAAGGACCCCGGTTCGAGGCTCGGTTCCCCAGGTCCCACGTTAGCCAGATGCACAAGGGGGCGCACACGTCTGGAGTTCATTTGCAGAGGCTGGAAGCCCTGGTGCGCCCATTCTCTCTCTCTCCCTCTATCTTTCTCTCTGTGTCTGTTGCTCTCAAATAAATAAATAAATAAATAAATAATAATAAAATAATTAAATAATAAGAAGTCTAACAACCTAATGAAAAATGGGCTTTGGAACTAAATAGAGAGTTCTCAAAAGAAGAAATACAGATGGCATATAAACATCTAAAAAAATGTTCTACATCCCTAGTTGTCAGGGAAATGCAGATTAAAACTACATTGAGATTCCATCTCACTCCTGTCAGATTGGCTACCATCATGAAAACAAATGACCATAAATGCTGACAAGGATGCAGAAAAAGAAGAACCCTTGGTCCAGTCATTGTAGAAATCAATGTGGAGGTTCCTAAGACAGCTAAAATATGACCCAGTTATAGCACTCCTAAGCATATATACTAAGGACTCATTTCACTACCTTACAGAAACTTTCTCAACCATGTTTATTGCCACTAGCCTCGATGTCCCTCAACTGATGAGTGGCTAATGAAGGTATGGCACATTACACAATGGATTTCTACTCAGCAGTAAAAAAAAAAAGAAAGGAGTTATGAAATTTGCAGGAAAATGGATGGATCTGGAAAGGATTATACTAAGTGAGGTAACCCAGGCCCAGAAAGCCAAACATCACATGCTCTCTTTCATATGTGGATCCTAGGTACAAATGATTGGGTTTCTGTGTTAGTAGGAAGAAATCTCAGTAGCAGAGGCCAGTAAGCTAGAAAGGAGATATAAAAGGAATAGAAAGAAATGGAGGGGGGTTACTTAATAGGATGGCATTATATATATGTAAGTAGAATAATAGTTTAATGGGGGGTGAAAAGGCCTAAGGGGGGTTAGGGGAAGAGATTGAGTTATGGAACGGTGGAGGGAGGACTAATCAAAATCTAAGAGGATATAAATAAATCATATGGAAACCCACATTTTTGGACAATGTTACACTCAGGAGCCATAGATCATTGCTAGAAAATTTTCAGTGCCAGGGATGGGATTCCTTCCAGTGAGTTGTTGGCCAGGGAGGTCCCTGATGTCCCCAAAATATTACAGGCTGTTACCAAGGCCCTTAGTTTCCCATCAGGAATATATGGTAAGATTCTATTGCTGAAGACTCCATATACTTGGGCTGCAAGGCCACTGAGAAATCCTCTTGGAACTGAACTGATAACCTCCTCCATGTATTGAATCAGCTGACAGAAAGCTGGAAGAAGCCATTCTTCATGCAGTTCAATGGGAGTGAGAGAAATCACCAGTGAAGATACTCAATAGTAGACAATGCAAGCATTATATTTTGCCAACCCGGCCAAATGAGCCAACAGGTGCAATAGTCTGTCATGGTGGAAACCAGCTGCCCTCTAATTGGACTGGAGGCCCTCTCCATGGGAGGGAATACATCCCTGATACTGAAAAATCTACAACAGGGGTAGTGATGAGCCTTAGGGGTATAACGTCTGTTGCTGTCTGGCTAAATGTATATACTATGCTCATCAAACTGCCCAGTAAGCACTTCTCTTATTGTTCATACCCATATATTAATGCTACTCTCACTTTTGGTTAGAGAACCTTCTCTTTTCAGATGGCAGTGACCTTTGGATGACTCAGAAGGCATCATGGTGCTGGGAAGAAGTGATAGAGGAGTGCTCAGCACTGCAACATGTCTATCACACCTTCAAAGGCTCAAGGTCCATTGTGGAAGAGGTGGTGGAAAAAATGTAAGAACCAGAGGAAGCTAGGGCTCCTTACAAAATGTGATCCTTCAGACACAAAATGGCCTGGATATCCATGACCCCACAGTGATTGACACTACCTATACAAGACCATCATAATAGGAGGAAAAGATGATGACATCAAAATAAAAGAGACTAATTGAGAAGGGGAGGGGATATGATGGAGAGTAGAGTTTCAAAGGGGAAAATGGGGGAGGGGATTACCATGGGATATTTTTTACACATGGAATTTGTTAGTAAAAATAGATTAAGAATAAATAAATTAAGAGAAGGAAAAAATAAAAAATAAAGATTTAACCTGAGTCATGTATGGTGGTAAGTACTCTACCACTGAGCTACATCTCCAACTCTGGATCTTTTATTTTTTAATTTTGAGGCAGGATCTCAATAAGTTGTCAAGGCTAGGCTTGAACTCACTCTGTAGGCAGATCTTGAACTTGAAATCCTTCTGCCTCAGCCTAACAAGTATCTGAAATGGTAGGCCTGTGCCACTGAATCTGGCTTGCTTTCTCTTTTTTTCTTTTTTTTTTTTTTTTTTTTTTTTTTTTTTTTTTTTTACTGAAAACCTCCATTCATATACACAATGTATCCTGATCAAAATTCCCTCTATTGCCCCTGCTTTCCTATCACCACCTCACTGAATCTCTTCTCTTTCCAACTTGTCCCCTTTCTATTTTGATGTTATCAGGTTTTATTTATTTATATTTGTCCTCTTATTATATAGGTCATGTGTAGATAGCATCAGTCACTGTGAGGTCATGAATGTAATGGCTATTTCATGTTTGTAAGCAGTCCCCCTCTTCCTTTGGCTATTTCTCTCCACCACCTTTTCAGCAGTTGTCCCTGAGCCTTGTAGGATGTGATACAGCTGTTTCAGTGCTGAACACTCCACCTTCACTTCTCAGCCTTTTGATGACTTTTGAGGCTCTCTTCAGTGGTCACCACCATACAAAAAGAGAAACTTCTCTAACCAAAATTGAAAGTAACAATATATGGACGGACATAAACATAAATATTTAGAGGGAAATTTGGTGAGCATACATTTAGCCAAACAATAGTAACAGTTTCAACCTAGGGCTTATCACCTCCTCATCCATAGGCTTTTAAGTATTTTATTTATTTATTTAAGATGGTGAAAGAGAGAGAATGGGCACACCTGGGCTTCTAGCTACTGCAAACAACCTCCAGATGCATGTGCCACCTTGTGCATCTGTCTTTACATGGGTACTGGCAAACTGAACTTGGGTCCTTATGCTTTACAGACAAGTGTCTTAACCACTAAATCATCTCTCCAGCCCAGCTTTTGATGAGGTTTTTGATACTTCACATATGTTCCTTCCCATGGAGTAGACCTCAGATCCAATCAGAGCAGCCATATAGCTAGCAGGGTCTACTGCTGGTTAAAACTATTAATGACTTTTTTCCCTCAACAGGATGCATAACGTTTTCTAGTAACATGACAGCTTGTCAAAAGGAAGGAAGCTTTCAGCTCAGTTCCAGCTTGATTTCTCAGTGTCCCACAGCCCAAGCATGTGCCGTCTTCAGGGTTTTACCATGTAGTTCTGGTGGACAACCAAGAGTCTTGGTAATAGCCTGTATTGTTTGGGGGACATCAGAAGCCTCCCTAACCAACAGCTCACTGGAAAGTGTATGGCAGTGAACAATCTATGGCTTCTGGGCACAACTTTATCCACTTTCACAAGGTACTTCTGACCAAGCCCTCTCTTTTTATTTGTTTTTGTTTTTGTTTTGTTTTGTTTTGTTTTGTTTTGTTTTGTTTTTTGAGGTAGGGGTCTCACGCTAGCCCAGGCTGACCTGGAATTCACTATGGAGTCTCAGGGTGGCCTCAAACTCATGGCAATCCTCCTACCTCTGCCTCCCAAGTGCTGGGATTAAAGGCCACCACACCCAGCTCTTTTTTTAAAATCTACATATATTTTAATAGCAAAGAAGTAGTTTTCTATGCGACTTATTCATCACATCGTTACTTTTGATTAACCCTCCTCTCACCTTCTCCTCTCCTCTATCCCCTCCCTTGACCATACTTAGTCTATTCTACCTCCAGTATTTTGTCTCTCTAAATATCTGCTATATCCTTCCCTTAAGCCCCTTCTCATCTCTCCTTCATGGCCCTTTATAGCTTCATGGCCTCTACTGACTCTTGATCCCATGCTCTCCTGGGTCATTGGGACTCCAGTTCTTTGAGTTCAGATGAACTCAGGCACTTCTACTAGCTGACATGTCCTCCCCTCCATGTGTGATTCTCAAAGCCTAAGTCTCAGACTGAATTACTCACTAACTTTCCATGGTTCTTCTACTTGCAGACATGAGTTCTATCTCCCAAAACTCATTACTAATGACTATACAAAGTCTTCTCCTAGATATGTTTGTGTATGTGTACTTATACACATGTTTTCATATCCTCATTTTGTCTCTTTTCCTCTTGTAAAATGGTAGCACATTATACATACTGTCTTTGTATTTTTATTGTGGTAAAACACATCTAATATGATATGTAGCATTTTCATCTCTTCAGGTATCTACTCCAGTTTACATTGTTATATAACCATCACTGGAACTCAAACTTTCTGCCTACTTTCTGCCTCTCTGAATGTCTCTATTCTAGGACCTCCTATAAGCAGAATTATACAATTATTATTCATTCTATATCCAGATTCTAGAATTTATCATAATGTCATTTCTTTTTAAACCTGCATGACTGCCTCTCTTTTGTGTTTTGCTTTTAGGCATTCTCTCTGTGTCAGCTCCTGGAAGTTCTGCTTCCTGTGTCTGAGTACCCATGTGACTACTCCTCTTGGGCATACATTTTACTGATCATTATTCTCCCAGGATTATTTTTCTGTTTCTCTTTGTGTGTTTTAAGGTAGCATCTCACTCTAGCCAAAGCTGACCTGGAAGTCACTGTGTATTCTCAGGGTGGCCTCAAACTCATGGCGATCCTCCTACCTCTGCCTCCTGAGTACTGGAATTAAAGTTGTGTGCCACCACACCTGGCTCCCATGTTTATTTTACACATTTTAATATCAGATTATATAATTATAAGTAAATATTAATACTTTTAGCCAGATGTGATGACTTCCCTCTGTAATCTCAATTACTTAAAAAGTTAAAGTAGAATGATCACAAGTTCAGTGCTTGCATAGACTAGAGTGGGTTCAAAGCCAGCCTGAGTAAGTCAGCACAACCTTGTACCAAGAAAAAACAAATGAACAAAAAACTGTAAAGAAACAAACTGCCAGGATTGTTTTTCAGTGGTAAAACTCAAGTGTTATCATCAACTACTCCCCCAAAAAGAAGAGGAAGGAAGGAAGGAAGAAAAGAAGAAGGAAAGAAAAAAGTTGTTGGAGTGGTTATACATTCAAGCTATGCATTAAGCAATTTGGGTTTTGGTTGTTTATGGTTAGCTTAAAGATTTTTTCTTGTTGGTGTTATAAATGAGATTTGTGGACTAGTTTGTGTTCTATGTGGCTATTATTTGTGTATATAAATATGCTATTAATTTTTATGTGATAATACCTTGTTTTGCATCTTTCTAAAACTGTTTAGTTTGAGTTAGTTTTGTCATAGATTCTGAGGCTATATAGCAAGAGTTGTATAATATATAGAGAGAACGATTTAGTAGACAGGTGTTTGTTTTCTTCCCAACTTTTATGTCCATAATTATTTCATATAATTGCTTTGATTTACCTTGGGCATCATTACTTTAAAGTGGATGTGACTGACTTTCTTGCTTTGTTCATGGGCAGTGGGAGTCCCTCTATAGTCTCATGTTTCACACACTGATGACTACAATATGGAAGTCTATATCCACAGGTATTTGTTCTTCTATTTCTCGACATTCTCTATTAGAAACTTGTGTTCAATCATGCCAATGACTTTTTAAAATATTTATGGCAATGACCATTCTTGTTTATCCTACCTACCCTCATACCTCACGCATACCTGGCAGTCCTTGCCCTTTCCAGGGTTGTATGGAGGAGACAGTGGGAAGGGACAGGCAAGATTTTACCAGGCCAGCTTCTCAAGCTGGCTTTGTGATCTGATCTTAGTGGAAGACAACTTCTCTTCTTGTGGAAACTTTTACATGTTTCTAAGGGGTTCCTACCTGGATTCCATGATGTTATTTACTCTGTCCACTCAAAATTTGTTTCTACTGTCACTCCTGCCCATTACCTTTCCTGCTTCAGTTTATCCTGGCAATCACCGACTAAGGATGGTCACTTTCCACGTTGCTATCTAGCAAGAGTCCTCACTGTGAAAATATGGCTCCAGGCTGTTTTTTTTTTTAAATTTTTAATCTACTATTTATTAGAAAAAGAAAGAGAGAGAGAAGGGGGAGAGAGAGAGAGAATGGGTGTACCAGGGCCCCTAGCCACTGCAAAACAAACAAACAAAAAACTTCAGACACATGTGCCACCATGTGCATCTGGCTTATGTGGCTTCTGGGGAAATTGAACCTGGATCCTTAGGCTTCACAGACAAGTGTCTTAACCGTTAAGCCATCTCCCCACAGGCTGGTTTTCTGTTCTGTATGAGCAGAGTAGCATGCCTTTCATGTTTGTCAAAACTGCTCAAGTCAATTTCTTGTGCCCCAGCTTAATTATTAATATTCCTTCCTTTATTCTCAAAATAACCCTGTTTGAGTAGTATGGCATGGCACATTCATCTTGGCACACTCCTGAAGAACAAGTGAATAGTCTTGTCCATCTCTGAGTGTGAAGGTCCCAAGTAACTCAGATACCAGGCAGGCAAGTAACCCTGAGCCCTGGAATATGAGTTACACCACAGTGCATTCCTTTCCTTATGGTCCATTAGGCAGTGAATAAAACAAACCGTAGCTTTCCCCCAATCTCTCATGCTAGAAAGTACCACTCTCATTAAAGATTCTTTTACACAATTTTCTACCCTGTTATAGAAACAAGCCAAAGAGTTCTCTGTATGTTGGCCAGCGGGCTAGTTATGTAGAATGGGACCCATGAGCTCAAAAAGCCCACCAACACTAAACTCAAAGTTTTACATACACTGTTATAATAAACTCAGCTCAGAGAAGCAAATTTTAGTCATTAAAAACCTGCCTGCTTTTCTTTTCTTAATGTTGTATCCAATGTCTGCCAGCCATAGATAAGACAAACCCTATCACTGTAAAGTCTCTAAGTTGGTGCTGAACTTTAAAGCTGCTGAACAACACAACCTGAACAATGAGATTTAACTCTCCCAGCAGTTCCTTTGCTCCCTTCCTCCTGGAGGATGTCCTGACACCTAGGGACTCTCATGGCCAGGGAGGTCAGGTTCCCTCTGTTGCAGGTAAATGTCTGTCTGACCAATAAGGCCTACGTGCCTTGCCACCTGGTGGTCATATCCTTTTCATTGATAGTGTACCAAATCCACACAATCAGATAATCTTCCCATCTGCTCCCTTTGCCTACCTTTTAAAAAGACAATATTCTTGAAAAAGTCAAAGGGCCTTGTTGATTTCCAGAAGTTTCCTGAGCTTTCTTTCTACTCCCAGAAGGAATGGAGGAAATGGCTATACAACCCTCATTTTCAAATTGTCTGTCTCAGGTGCATTTTGTACTTTTGTGCTAAGGGAATCTGGGCCAATAAAACTAAATGGATAATTATCTAAAATTAAACTAAGTATGTTATATCTTAAAAGTTAACAATTTGCAAATAAACACGGGCTTCTGTCTCAATCTCAGATATTTGATAATGAAAATCTTGGATGAGAATTCTAATGGAGAACTCAAAGTACTTGCAAAGTAATTATTTTATAATTGTCAAATTCAATTCAACAGACTGTGTACCAAGTAAAAATTTATGAGAAAATCACAGAATTAGATACCATGAGAGAGAAAATATGCTTGTCCTCTTTAAAAAAAAAAAGTCAAGGGGCTTTCAGGTAGTCCTTTGAAAATCAGCAGCCCTCTGGTCACTTACCTTACTTTGGAAATTGAGATGACTGTACCCATCTTTCCTGACCACATGTGTTAAGCATCTTCAACAAGGAGTAATGCAGAATCCATGAGCCAGGTGTCATTCTGTGATTTCATTTAATCTTCACAGCAAGGTGGCCTAGTAGCACACCCTGAAATTATAGAAAGCATACATTGAATGAGAAGGAAATACCTGCAGCATGCAGACTGGGGCATCTGGGAATCCTGCACCAGTGCCAACTAAGGCTTTGCAAGTGAAGAGAGGAGAAGGACTTTCTCAACACATGTCATCTCACAGTGTTTTCCCTTTGTGTCCCTTAGTGACTTTCATCCTATACAGGACACAGTTACCACTTCCCTGTGATATATAAGAAAATGTTCTCTGTATTGAAAGCTGTTTTAAAAAGCTTTTCAGTGGCAATTTGACTACAAGCGGTCTTCCACTTGTATTCTGAATTTAGAAACCCTGTATCATACAAGGCACAAACCATCATTCAAATGTAATAAACTTGACTCTCTTCTAGTTTCCAGGCAGGTTGCTTCATGTTTTGTCCCAACAGCATATGATGTCTTTGGAAGTAGGGTCTTAGCATTAACCTTTGGTGGGTCATCAATTACTCTGACAATTCTGTCTTATTTTAGGAAACCTTATAGATCTCTCTGATCAACAGTTCACTGTGGATATTACCCACATGCTGGTGCTGGAAGTCACAGGCCAGCACCAAGGAAAAGAAGGAAGAAAAAGATACTGATCAATAGCTCATTATGGGTGTTAACCACATGCTGGTTATATAAAAGAGATAGAAAGAAGAGGAATAGAGAGAGAAATAGGATAACATCAAGTTTAGTCTTCATCATACCCTCTCCAAGGCCCTGTGATTCATGTGTTCCCTCTAAGGACCTGATGAATCTTCAATAATTTAGTCTATCTTTTAAGATGTAGAATTTTATGGTGCCATTGCCATTTGTGTACAGTTTTGTGTCCCCCACCTCCACCCTTACCCTCCCTTTTCACCCCACCCCCCCATTATCTGGTCCTCAAGATGCTTATTTGGTATGTCACCATCTTGGGCAGATTTGGTTTCTTTGATTTCTTATTGTTTTGTTCTTTTAGTTCTTTGTATATTCTGTATATTAATCCTTTGTCAGATGTATAGCTGGCAAAGATTTTCTCCCTTTCTGTAGGTCATCTCTTTGCTCTACTCACTGTGTCCTTTGCTGAACAAAAGCTTTGTAATTTTATCAGATCCCAATGATTGACTAGTGGTTTTATTTCCTGAGTAATTTGGGTTATATTCAGAAAGTCATTGTCTATGCCAATATGTTGACGGTTTTCCCTTACTCTTTTCATGAGGATATTCAGCCAGAATCCTTTCTTTTTCCAGCCCATATTCTTTACTGTACTTATAAACTGGCTGTGGAAAAGCAGGTGGTGGGTTTTGTCCATATACAAAGCATTCCACACATATCACAAGACACTCCAAACCTTTTTTGTCCTGAGTCTATGACCAGCTGTTTTTCATCATCTTTCTGTGATCTTTTAATTTAAAGTCCATTGGTATTGTTATCTCCAAATGTGAATACAATTAAGCTGAGAACAATCTGATGGTGGGTCCCTGATTTCACTGTTCTTAGATATTTTCTTGTTAAGCATATTGTGCTGTTTGAGAGTTGAATCTGAAAATTTTCTTTCTCTCTCTGGCATAATTTTTGCTTCAATGGTCAAAGTTGAAATAGCAATGATAATTTCTATTGGACTGCTTTTAGATTTGGATTCCAAATAGCTGAAATTCTTTTTTTTTGTTTGTTTTTTTTCCCTTTTATTTACAGATTTTTGTAGTTACAGACAATAAACCATTATAATTTCCTCCCATCCCCCACTTTCCCCTTCACAAATCTATATTCCATTATAGCCCCTCCCTCTCTCCATTAGTCTTTCCTTTATTTTAATATCTCCTTTTCCTCCTATTATGAGGGTCTTGTGAAGATAACGTTAGGCCCTACAAGGTCATGAAACAAAGGCCAATTTCTGTCTGGTCAATTCCATTGTAAGCAGTCATCCCCTTCCTTTGGCTTTTGCATTGTTTCTGTCACCTTCCTCAATGGACCCTGAGCCTTAGAAGGTGTGACCGAGATGTTTCAGTCCTGAAAATTCCTCTGTCACATCTCCTCAGCACTATGGTTCCTTTTGGGTCATCCTAGTGGTCACTGCCATCTGAAAAGAGAAGCTTCTCTAACTAAAAGTGAAAGTAATATTAATATATGGATATAAACATTAACTGAAGTGCTATAGGGCAGTGTGGTGAGCACAGTATATGCATTTAGCTGGACAAGAGCAGGCATTACACTCCTAATGCTCATGACCATCCACACCATAGGCTTTTGGTTAGATTTTTAGTACCAGGCTTGTATTCCCTCCCATATAGTGGGTCTCCAGTCCAATTAGAAAGCAGTTTGTTTCCTCCACAACAGACATGCCACATTGCATCCATTGGCTCATTTGGCTGGTCTGGGCAAACTTGAGGCTTGCAGTGTTCACTGTTCTCACCACTGATAGCTTCTGTCTCCCATAAGCCTGCATGCAACGCAGCTTTTTCCAGCTTTATGTCAGCTGGTCTACCAAGAGAATGTTTTCAGCTCAGCCCCAGTTTTGTTTCTCAGGGACTTTGCAGCCCATGCATGCTAATCTTCAGTAATAGGGTCTTATCATCTATTCCTGGTGGAAAACCAAGAGCCTTGGCAATAGCCTGTAATGTTTTGGGGGCATCAGGGAACTCCCAGGCAAACAATGAACTGGAAGGTATCCCATCCCTGGCACGGAAATTTTTCTAGTAACAGTCTATGGCTTCTAGATAAGCCATTATCCATCAAAGTAGGTTATCATGTGGCTTATTCACAATACCCTGAATTTTGATTACTGCTCTCCCCATACTCCTTTTACTCAATTTCTTCCCCTGATCTCACTTAGGCAATTCCAGCCACAGTAATCTGTCCATCTACTTACATGTATACAGAACCATTCCCTTAATTCCACCCCTTTCCTCCATCCCTTGCAGCCCTTTTTCATCTTACTGGTCTCTGCTTCTGATTTTTACTCCAACTCAAAAACAAGTCTGAACATTTGTAACGAGGAAAACTTGTGATGTTTGGCTTTCTGCACCTGGGGTACCTCACTTAGTATAATCCTTTTTAGACTCATCCATTTTCTTGTGAATTTCATAATTTCATTTTTCATCACCTATGGATAGAACTCCATTGTGTAAATATACCACATCTTTATGATCCATTCATCTGTTGAGGGATATCTAGGCTGGTTCCATTTCCTAGCTATTGTGAATAAAGCAGCAATAAACATTGTGGTGCAAGTATATTTAAGGTAGTGAGAAGAGCCCTTAGGATTTATGCCGTAGGAGTGCTATAGCTGGGTCATATGGCAAATCTATTTTTAGCTGTCTCAGGAAACACCACACTGATTTCCACAATGGTTGTACCAGCTTACATTCCCACCAAGAGTATATAAGGGTTCCTCCCATTTTTTTCTGAATCCTCACCAACATTTATTGTCATTTGTTTTCTTGATGATAGCCATTCTGACAGGGGTGAGATGGAATCTCAAAGTAGTTTTAATTTGCATTTCCCTGATGACTAGAGGTGTAAAACACTTCTTTAGATGCTTATATACCATCTGTATTTCTTCTTTTGAGAATTCTCTATTTAGTTCCATAGCCCATTTTTTAATTGGGCTGTTTGATTTCTTATTGTTTAGTTTTGTTGGGTTCCTTGTATATTCTGGATAATAATCCTGTGTCAGATGTATAGCTGGCAAAGATTTTCTCCCATTCTGTAGGTTGTCTCTTTGCTGTATTCACAGTGTTGAAGGGTTTCCTCTAATTTTTCCTCTAGCAGTTTCAGAGTTTCAGGTCTGATATTGAGATCCCTGATCCATTTGGGCTTGGTTATTATACATGGAAAGAGACAAGGATCTATTTTCATCCTTCTACATATAGACATCGAGTTTTCCCAGCACCACTGCTGAAGAGGCTATCTTTATGGCAATGATTTTTTTTTTAATTTTGTCAAAAAGAAGATTGCTGTAGCTGACTGGATTAACATCTGGGTCCTCTATTATGTTTCACTGAATGGGTCATTGAAAAATAAAAGGAAATCAATAAATTCATAGACTCAAATGGCAATGAGAATACAACATACCAAAACCTTTGGGATACAATGAAGACAGATCTAAGTGCCTATATTAGGAAATTAGAGAGTTTACAGGCAAAAAATAATAATAATAATGCTTCACCTTAAGGCCTTTGAAAAAGAGGAACAAGGTAAACAAAAAATCAGTAGATGGGAAAAAATAATAAAAATTAGGGCAGATATTAATGAAATAGGAGCCAAAAATCCATCCAAAGAATCAATGAAACAGAGAATTGGTTCTTTGAAAGGATAAACAAGATTGATAAATACTTAGCAAATCTGACCAGAAGAAATAGAAAAGAAATAAAAATTAATAAAATCAGAGATGAAAAAGGCACAATTACAACAGATACCAAAGAAATTGAGGAAACCATAACAACATACTTTAAGAGTATATACACCTCTAAGTTTGAAAATATGAAAGAAATAAATGATTTCCTTGATTCATATGACCAACCAAAATTAAATCAAGATGAGATAAACAATTTAAATAGACTTATAACAAGCATTGAGATCCAAGCAGCTATAAAAAGTCGCGCAATTAAAAAACATCCAGAGCCAGATGGATTCACTGGTGAATTTTACCAGACTTTCATGGAAGAACTAACACGACTGCTTCTCAAACTTTTCCATAAAATAGAAAAGGAACTCCTTCTATGAAGCCAGCATCACCTTGATACCAAAACAAGAAAAAGACAGAGCCAAAAAATTTTTTTTAAAAAAGAGAAAATTACAGGCCAATCTCCCTCATGAACATAGGTGCAAAAAGTCTTAACAAAATGTTGTCAAACAAAAAACAAAAATATATCCAATAGATCATTGGTATTAAGAATTATTATTGAAATGTATGTGTTTATACTTGCCATTCTTCTTGTTTTGTAGTGCTTCCTGTTTTCCCTTTATCCTCTTGTTTTAACTGTTATTGAAGTATGGTTTCCTTTTCCTGTTTCTTCATGTGTGTGCTTTGCTTTTTCTTCAGCATGAAGGGTTTCTTCAACTATTTTCTGTAGAGGTGTCTCAGTTGTCATAAATTATTTTAGCCTACTTTTGTTGTGGAATGTCCTTATTTCTCCATCAATTTGTATAGATAGCTTTGCAGGATAAAGTTATCTTGGTTAACAGTTGTTATCTTTCAGAACTTGGAATACATCATTCCAACCCCTTCTGTTTTTTTAATGTTTGTGTTGAGTAATCTGCTGTTTTCCTGATGGGCTTGCCTTTATAGGTGACTTGCTTTTTCTCTCTAACTACTTTCAACATGTTTTCTTTAGTTTCTGTGTTTAGTAGTTTAATTATAATATGGCATGCAGAGTTTCTTTCCAGGTTTTGTATATTTGGTATTCTGACAGCTTCCTGTATATGTATTAGAATTTCTTCCCCAATTTGGGTAGATTTTTCTTCTATCATTTTATTGAAAATGCATATAATGCCTTTGGAGTAAAATTCTTTTCCATCTACTATACCCTGAATTCTTATGTTTGATCTTTTCATAGTGTCCAAATATTTTGAAATTCTCATTAATACTTCCCTATTAGATTGCCTTTGTCTTTGTTGGAGTGTATTAGGTCTGCCACCTAGTCTTCTAGTTTAGATATTCTGTTCTCCCCTTCATCCATTATACTGGTGAGACTTTCCACAGATTTATTTTAACACTGTGTTTTTCAGTGCTAGAATTGTTGCCTGGCTTTTCTTCAGTATTCCCATTTCCTTAGTCAAGTCTTATAATGACCTCCTTATTTTATTAAGCTGGTTTCCTGTGTTCACTTGGGATGCCTTGAGGAATTTCTATTCTTCCTTGATTCCTTTGATTTTTGCTTTGATTTCTTTGAGTATAGATCAAAGTCATTTTTTTATTTTAAATCTTAGTCAGGCATTTAATCTAAAACACTCCCATTGGGGGGACTGTTTTAGTTTAGACTCCATTGGTCTCTGCTCCTGCAGCTTAATGGCACTGGGCCAAGTGGGCTTGCAGGTCTGCATTGATTTGGGGCTGCTAGAGCCTCCACAGGATTCTGGACAGTTTCCTCCTTTCTCCCTAATTATATTAGACTCCAGTTATGATGGATTGGTAATTTTTAATGGGATTGTATTTTCTTGATTCTTTGTGTTTCTTGTAGTATAATGTAGCAATTTTTCCATACTCAGTTGATTTGATGCTTGGGTTTTTAATTATGTGCAGTGCTCTTAGACTTGGAAATCCAACCTTATATATACCTTCATGGTAGAAGTTTAAGGTGCCAAGTGTAGCTCTTGTACTCCAATTTAACTTCAGAAGTAACCCTAGGTGTTGAGTTTGCCTGCTCTTCAAGTATTCTAGTGGGCTGCTTGGAACAATTTACTCACAAATTGTAAAATTCTACTGAGCAATATGTAGATATGTGTAGATTTGGTGCTCTGTTCAGCTGTGCTGGATGCCCTGCCACCAGGGGCTGAAGAAGTTCTCCAGAGGTTCGCGATTCTGACGTGAGGTTGGGAAAGTGCAAGAAGCCTGGAGTTGTACTGGAGCTGTTCAGTTTGTTCTACCTTTATGCCTTCAGTGGGCCTCTGCAGTCTCCTTTTTAAGTTTCTTGACTTTGCAAGAAGGCTGCTGAGGTTGGAAAATACCCTTGTTTGGTCTCTGCTCCTACAGCTTGGCGGCACTGGGCCAGGTAGGCTTGCAGGTCTGCATCGATTTGGGGCTGCTAGAGCCTCCACAGTATTCTGGCCAGTTTCCTCCTTTCTGGTAGATCTTGGCCTCACCTGGTTCTCTGCTGTGGCCAATGATAACCTATACACCTTCACTTTTTGGATAAAGTAACCTTGGTTGACAGTTGTTATCTTTCAGAACTTGGAATATATCACTCCAAGCCCTTCTGGCTTTAAAAGTTTGTGTTGAATAATCTGCTGTAATCCTGATGGGCTTGCTTTTGTAGGTAACTTGATTTTTCTCTCTAACTGCTTTCAATATTTTTTCTTTGGTGTGTGTTTGGAAGTTTGATTATAATATGGCGAGGAGAGGTTCTTTCTGGGTTTTCTCTGGCTGGGGTTCTAAAGGCTTCCTGTATCTGCATTGGCAGCTCTTTCCCAATTTGGGGGAAATTTTCTTCTATGATTTTGTTGAAGACACCTACTATGCCTTTGGAGTGGATTTCTTCTCCTTCTACTATGCCCTGAATTCTTATATTGGATCTTTTCATAGTGTCCCGAATATCTTGAAATTCCCACTCATACTTTTCTATAAGGTTGTCTTTCTCTTTGTTGGACTGTATTAGATCTGCCACCTGGTCTTCTAGCTTAGATATTCTGTCCTCTCCCTCATCCATCCTACTGGTGAGATTTTCTACAGAGTTTTTTATTTCGTTAACTGTGTTCTTCATTGCTAGTAATTCTGACTGGTTTTTCTTTATTATTTCTATTTCCTTATTTATGTCTTGTATTGCCTTCTTTATTTCATTAAATTGGTGTCCTGCATCTTCTTTGATCCCTTTGATTTCCTCTTTGATTTCCTCTTTGATTTCTTCTTTGTTTCTTTTGATTTGTTCTTTGACCTCTTTGAACATATTTATAATCATTCTTTTGAACTATTTGTCAGGCATTTCCTCTAACTTGTTCTCGCTGGAGGACATTTCTGATGCATTAATACTTTTAGGTGGATTTATATCGTCTTGCTTTTTAGTGTTTCTTGTGTTATAATGTATATATTTTTGCATCTTGGATTAAGTTAATGCTAGCTGGGTAATCTTAGCTGTATCAATTGATTTGATGTAATATATTTTCAGGGTAGGAGCTTAAGGTGTTAGGTGTGGCTCTTAAGACTCTCAGATGTTCTTAGGGGTTGAGTTTCCCTGCTATAGGAGTATTCAAGCAGGCTGAGTGGAATAAAATACAGGTAGATTCTAAAGTTTTACTAAACACTGTACCCATTCAATCAAAAACAGCCCCGAGTATGTATGCAAGAATAGTTATTATAACGACCAGATCCTCTATCAACAAAGAGGTTAAGATTTCTGGTCTGTTGAGGGATCCAAGTCAGCTTGGACCAAGTGAGACCCTTCCCTGGTGTAATCCCAGTTACCTTGGATGATTTTGGTCTCAGTCAAGTTGCTGCCTGGGTCGTCGGGCTGCTGTTTTGATTTCTGGAGCTGGGCACTCGCTTTTCCTGCGGGGCAAACCGAGCCTGGCAAGTGTGGCCCTGCAGATCAGCACCCCCACTGCTGGAACTGCTGCCACTGCTGGGTCTGTCACCACTGCTGCTGAAGCTGCTGCTGCTGGGTCCACCACTGCTGCTGCCTCTGCTGCTGCTGTAGCTGCCACTGCTGGAGCCACCACTGCTGCTGAAGCTGCTGCTGCTGTGTCCACTGCCACTGCTCCCACAAAAGCTGCTGCTCCTGGGTCTGCCGCTGCTGCCGCTCCTGTGTCTGCTGCTGCTGGGTCTGCCACTGCTGCTGCTCCTGGGTGTGCTGCTGCTGGGTCTGCCACTGCTGCTACGACTGGAGCTGCTACTGCTGGGGCCACTGTTACCAGTGTCGGAGCCACTGATGTTGCTGCCGAACTCTGCTCCTGCTTGGGTCCCACTGTCGGCTCAAGTTGGCATGGCCAGGTCCTGGGACCGCTGCTCTGTTTGCCGGAACTGGGCTCAGGCGGTGGGGGAGGGGAGGGAGCCTCAGCTGCTCTGGTTCTCTCGCTGCTCCACATGTTCTTCTACCTCACGGTCTGCTCCTCCGTTGCTCACTGCCGCTCTCCCTTCACATGTCCTGAGTTGCGGAGAGCGTGGTGTGAGGGGAAGCTCCCTCACCTGGCTTTTCCTGTGGCTGAAGCCGAGCCTGGCGGCTTTCTGGTGCGCCACAGCTGCCACAGTTGGCCAAGCTGATGGAGCCGCTTTTGCTAGCCTGTGCAGGCTCTGGATGCTCTGGATCTCTTCTACTTCTCCGCTGCCGCTTCAATTTCCTATACACCTCACTTTTTAGTAAAAGTGTATATTTTGCTGAGTTTTTTTGGTCTTTTTCCCCCCTAGGCTGCTTTGGCGTGGTACCTACGCCACCATCTTAACCGGAATCCACCTTAACTTTTTGGAAGAAGAGTGGATTTTGCTGTGGTTTTGCTCTCCCTAGGCTGGTTTGGCATGACGTCTATGCTGCCATCTTACCAGGAAGTCCCTGAAATTCTTGTTTGGTGCTGATTCAAATAGTTTCATCTGGCTATTCAATGGGGGCCTGAAGGGGGTCTTATATGATTATCCAAATAACAAATTTTGTATTTTTTTGTGGTTTTACTATTTTCGACTATAACATAATTAATTTTAACTCCTTGAAACTTAACTTTTTCTTTTTATTCCTGTTGGCAAGTTATGTTTTTGTCATGTGGCTTTGTCTCCAATAGTGTACTTTCAGATACTGGATGAGGCATCTCTAAAACTGGCAGTGAAAATCCAGTTCTTATGAAGCTCAATTTAGGAGAGACTTGAGAGCCTAACTTATTTTGAGTTAAATTTGGAGAGTTTGGGCTGGAAAGATGGCTTAGCAGTTAAGCAATTGCCTGTGAAGCCTAAGGACCCCGGTTGGAGGCTCAATACCCCAGGACCCATGTTAGCCAGACGCACAAGGGGGCACACACATCTGGAGTTCATTTTCAGTGCTGGAAGCCCTGGCATGCCCATTCTCTCTCTCTATCTGCCTCTTTCTCTCTCTGTCACTCTCAAATAAATAAATAAAAAGCTTTTTAAAAAATTGGAGAGTTTAATTTTAGTCCAGGTGGAGTTCTTCTTCACTAAACTATTTATTCCATTTAGAATACATTTCATAGGTTTTGTTTTCCTACTGGGGAAGAAACAACTACACTGCACATCCTGATTTATTTCCTTTTGATGAAGTACTTGTCATTGAACATCAATCTCTTCCCATTTTATTTCTGTAGGCCTCTTCTCCTTCACACTTTCCATTTGTAACAATTCCTTTTTTACCTCGACAGTATCTGACTCAATTTCACCAGCAATTTCTTTACAAAGCTTGAGAATGCTACCATGTTTGTTATTTCCTACATGCTCCAACTCATCTACACTTTGTTCAGGAACTGGTGGCTATGGGATTCTGGAGAATTTTGTGCTAGCTGACTTCTTCAGCTCATCTGTTTTAGATACTACTATCATAGCCACTTTTGATCTTTTAACCTCAGAATTTTCAGGCATGATGTTTGGTTTCTTCTTTTCCAATTATTTTCTGAAAACAGTTCTCTGATCTTAGGATGCTCTGAGAACTGTCTGAAGCTCTACTTTGCTCTTTGCTTTGGAATTTATTACTTCATTAGGAACTGGCTTTCCACCATCCTTAGTCAGACTTTATTTCCACTACTTTCCTTTTCACATATTTTTGATTTTTTTAAACTTCATTAGATTTACTTTTAGTAGTGTTACAATGTTCTATTGTTATTGATTGTGAACTCTGTTTAACTACTTGAACTTGACCCTTATCTCTCTACTTCACGAAGACTGTATAAAACACTCTGTTAACTGTTGTAGCTTTTCTTAGGGATTTCATGTACTAACATTTTTAGACATAATTTCTTTTATGTAGATTCTTTTTGTCTCTTCATGGTGTCCAGATTTTTATTAATACATTTAGAAGCTTTGTTATCACTGGAGACTGCCTCTGTGAACCTGGTCCTCATTGAGGTTTCCTTTCAGGTGGGTTTACCTGAACCTTACTGGAAGACTTACCCAGTAACTTCACAGCCACCTTTGGACCTGATTTGCTTGCTAGATAGTTCTGATAATCTTGACTTTGTATTTCTAAATTCTTTTTTTTTTAATTTTTTTTTATTTATTTATTTGAGAGCGACAGACACAGAGAGAAAGACAGATAGAGGGGGAGAGAGAGAATGGGCGCGCCAGGGCTTCCAGCCTCTGCAAACAAACTCCAGACACATGCGCCCCCTTGTGCATCTGGCTAACGTGGGACCTGGGGAACCGAGCCTCTAACCGGGGTCCTTAGGCTTCACAGGCAAGCGCTTAACTGCTAAGCCATCTCTCCAGCCCTGTATTTCTAAATTCTTATCTTCACTTTCTTTAATAACTTTGGAGGAATTTTCCTTTGATTTATCTTGAATGTACATTATTCCTAAATAATGTCTTTCTATTCTGAGTTGTTGAGGATTCTTTGTGTCCAAGTAAGTGCAAAGGCTGAGTAGCTCATATTATTACTGATAAGTAGATCTTGCATATTGACTTTAACTTATGCTGATACGGATTTTCAATAAGAACGTGAGGTGCTTCAAGTCAGGTTTCTCTCTGCCATTCCTCAATGTGGAAATATCTGGCAAGGATGATGGAAAGTAGTTGTTCTATGCCAGGCAAGGAACAGAAAGCTGAAGAAAGTTTAATTCTAACTTGAGAGTTTTAGAGATTTTTTAATGAGAAGAAATTGTATTCATATTCAATCTATTTTGTTAAATTTTCATTACTTTTAGTTTCAGGCCTCTAGAGGAGTTAGTTATCACTGATCTATCTGTTACTTTTGATAAAATTTCTGAAAACTTTTTTTCTTCTGAAATCTACAGGTACTGGACTTTGAGTCATTTGAAACATGTCTTATAGCTAACAGGTTTTTGTTCTTGTTTGTTGAGCTGGATGTTTTGTGGCTTTTATTAGATCTCTTTTGTTGAATAAAGTAACCTATTAATATACATGTCCTTTTGTGCTGCCTTTTAGTTCTTTTCCCATAAGATAGAATTGAACCTAAGTCCTTAGGCTTTGCAGGCAAACATTTTAACTGCTAAGCCATTTCTCTATGTTACTTTCCTCTACCAAATGGAGTTAACCTTGCTCAAGCAAAGTCTTCTCAACATTCATCCACTCAGTATTTATAAGTTTATAAGTGCCTTTTGCTTTATGTAGAGCTACAAACATGCCTATATATCTATGGCTTAAAAACTATTTGTTTCTTGTTTGTTTGTTTCTTGGATCTGTAAATTTACAGTTTCATTAGATTATCTTTTCAGATATTGTTCCTTCTCTACTTTTTTATTTTTAAAGTCCAAGTTATACATTTATTAGGCTATTTTTCTTCTATGTAATGAATTAAAGAGCAATAGAGCAATACTGGACATACTGGACACTGTAGATGTTCATGTCACACATAGTAGCTGCCATCCATGCAATTTCATCTTGTGCCATTTTTATAGATTTCTGATCCTCATGCACTACTTCTGAGCTACTCTTGGCTTTTAAACTTATTAGATCACTTCTAAAACATTTCATAAATTCTAATGTACTTTATTATTTTATAAATATCTTGAATATGTGCAGTATGTTTATATTTAAGTGAGATTTTAATAAAAAATTTCTTTTTTATTGATAACTTCCATAATTGTAAACAATATCCCATGGTAATTTCCTCCCTCCCCCAACTTTCACCTTTGAAACTCCACTTTCCATCATATCCCTTCCCTTCTCAATCAGTCTCTCTTGTATTTTGATGTCATGATCTCTTCCTCCTATTATGATGGTCTTGTGTAGGTAGTGTCAGACACAGAGAGGTCATAGATATCCAGGCCATCTTGTGTCTGGAGGAGCATGTTGCAAGGAGTCCTACCCTTCCTTTGGCTCTTACATTCTTTCTGGCACCTCTACCGCAATGGACCCTGAGCCATGGAAGGTGTGATTAAGATATTTCAGTGCTGAGCACTCCTCTGTCACTTCTTCTCAGCACCATGGTGCCTTCTGAGTCACTTCCATCTGAAAAGAGAAGGTTCTGTAACCAAAAGTGAGAGTAGCATTAATTATATGGGTATGAACATCAAGAGAAGTGCTTACTGGGCAGTTTGGTGAATACAGTATATACTTTTAGCTAGACAGCAGCAGACATTACACTCCTAAGGGTCATGACTACTGCTGTTAGGTGAGTTTTTAATTGACTGACATTTCTTCCCATGGATATTTTTCTTACATGCTTGGTAATTTATGATTAAATAAAAGATACTACAAAACTAATTTCTAAGATGCCACAGGTGTTTTAATCTTACACATATTTTTTTAAAATATTTTATTTATTTATTTGAGAATGACAGACACAGAGAGAAAGACAGATAGATGGAGAGAGACAGAATGGGCGCGCCAGGGCTTCCAGCCTCTGCAAACAAACTCCAGACGTGTGCGCCCCCTTGTGCATCTGGCTAACGTGGGACCTGGGGAACCGAGCCTCGAACCAGGGACTTAGGCTTCACAGGCAAGCACTTAACCACTAAGCCATCTCTCCAGCCCATAATCTTACACATATTTTTTAAAATCATTCAGAGACAGTTTGATATTTTGGATAAAATGTTTTTGTATTTAATTCAGCAGAACTGGGCCTAAATAAATTAAATGACTTAGAGCTAATTATTTTCCAGTAAGGCTAGGAGCCTATTTCACCTTGTGTTCTCTATTTGCTTGATGGGGCAGAGTCCCCTGTTCCCTCTAAGTGCATCATGTGGTTCCTTAAATACCCTGCTTCACTTACTGAAGCATGGACAGTTCTGCATTCTGGTGAATATATTGCTGGAGCATTCACATCCCTCACAAGTCACCAGACACACTATGGTGGTACTCTCTGTTCTCCAGTTTTCTACACTTGGCCTCTGCTCTTTCTCCTAATGTTACACAGTCAGATGTTCTCTCCCTGAACTCCCTGTTCCTTTCTGTCACCTGGAAGCTCTCAGAGGCACATAGGGCCACTTTGGTGTTCAGATCATTAGGTTTCCTTCTCTCATAAGTCATTATACTTTGTGGCCAAATGTAAGGCACAGAAATTGCCTTGTATATTTTTCTAGTTATATTTATATAGGTGAACCATTTCCTTTACCCTTTCCACAGGAATCCCCTACATACATTTTATTTAGAAAATATAAAGTAAAATAACATTACAACACAGAGCACACACTCTCCTAGACCCACACACTCAGTTTCCTTGTTAATATCTCCAGATGCATGTCTTTGTTTTGCTGTTTCTATATGTTATTATGCTCATTAATTGTGCATGATACCATTCTGAGCCATAGTTTAGATGGAAACTACCTTTTATCTACCTTTGAAAATTCTTCAAAATTCTTTTTATATGTTTAATACCTAGGATTAAAATAACTATAAAGATAAAATAAGTAATTTGAAATAAAATACTATATACATTCCTAAATTATCAGATCAAACTTCAGGTTATGAAGTAGGTTGTTTTTCAAGTAAAGCTATGATACCTCAAAGAAGGCACGTCACATATATTTAGAAATGACTCTCTGTTCTATCCTCTGTAACAGTTGTAAATGTATGATCCTCTTGATCTCACTCATTTGAATCTTCTAAGAGTAAGCACTGGAATTGTTTCCATTGTTTCTCTAGTTTCATGTCTATCTCAGTGTCTAGCTAGCCCTTTAAGTTCATGAACAATATGTGTTGAATGGCTGTATTGTTACCAATTAGAGGGGTGGGGCAGGTGGGAAGGCTGACAATCATGTACCAAAAGGCATAGTAGAGAATCCAGAAAGATTTATTACAATCTGGTGTGAGGGCTAGGAGAATAATTTCCAAAGCCTGGCCTTCTGAGCTTCAGTTGCTCAGGGCTTATATAGGACTTTTTGATATGAACACCCTGGATTCTTTACCTTATTGTAGGCTTGAAACCCTAGCCAACATAACCTGAGTCATGCAGAGTGCTTTTCTTTGCATTGAGCAAAATTAGAGAAGCAGAATGCTATTATACCTGGGAAAGACTGCTGGCTGAAAAACAAGTTAACAAACAGGGTAAAGGCGGTAAAGCAGGATGTGGCCTGTGGGGGTGGGTGAGTAGAGGCGACCTTGGAGCAATGGGCTTCAGGACCCTTAGAATTTCTGACTTAAATTCTCCCCTTCTGGTATAAATGGGTAAATTAGTGTATAATCCAGCTGCATGTTATTTTTAAATGAGAGAGTATCACATCACTGACAGGAATTTTAGGGTTTTCTGCCAATGCACAGTGATAAATTGAGGTATTCCCAGATTCTTGTCTTATGAATTTAACAAATGTAATTTATAGACCAGAAGATGAGGTTCCAAGAGATTCTTTTATAGCTTAGAGTTTTAGGACAGAAAGCTTGAAGAGAGGAGGGATTAAGCTCAGAATATAAGAAAAGGTAGCAAAGCCAAGCTCTTTCCCAGGGTGGCAAAAGGGTGTTTGAGACACCCCATAAGAGAATACAGCAGAGGTCTTGCACAGGGCAGGAAGGGGGCAATTTAGAAAACCCACTTTGAGGCTTAGGTTGTGGATTTTTTGAGTCCATGTATAGATATCTGGTATAGCCAGTGTAGTCCTAGCATCAGGTGTTTGCAGTCACAGCCAAGGTCTCTGGAAAAGAGCAATCTTAATTCTCTAGGAAGGAATGGAAGGAAACCCTAAGGTGGCAGAGACAAGGAAATGCCAGATCTTTCTGCTGTTTCTGACCTGTAGTGAGGAATAATGACCTGCATTTTCTACTACAGGCTCAAGGACAATTTCTGCATTTTGTCATGAGAAAGCTATTGATTTTGGGGTCCATAACACCTAAGCTGCCTAGCCAATTTCTGTCTCATATAACTAATAACATCACCAATTGAAAGCAACTTCCTCACCTAATACAAAATAGACGGTTGTTTTCCCTTTATTTTCTCCTTAGTAATTCATCAAACAGCATCCAAGGAAAGAATCCTTTTTGTAAGCTTTAGGCTGTCACACATGAAGAATGAACATGGAATCCTAATGTGACATGCTGGTAAAGACAAGAATGGAAAATTGGAAGCAGCAAATTCAAGTGTTATAAGAAATTCACAGTAACAGAAGCAGATGTTCAGAGAAAGAGTGCCTCCTACAAAGTTGGTTTATTTTTGAGGCAGCATCTCATTATATCACCCTGGTTTGCCTAGAACTGACTATGCAAAATAGGTTTGCCTTAAACTCATTATCCACTTGCCTCAGCATCTGAAATCCCAAGATTATAGGCATATGTCATCACACCTGGCTATAAAATCATTCTTGGAATTCGGTGGAAAAGTATAAATGTTTCTACTCTGTCTGTAGGATACTAGTAGCTATTTCTTATAAAATGAATTTTCACAGCCCATCTTGAAATACACAGCTTGAAAACAATGACTTTCAACTGAAACCAATCATTTGTGACTCTTTTCTTTCTCCTCCAAATGCAAGTAATTCCAGAGCTTAATCTATGCATGTCTTACTTACCAAAATTCCAATGAGTTCAACTTTAGGTTCTATGAAAACATTTGAGTAAAAATGCTATGAAAGAAGATAGGAGTTTAACATTTTCCAGCATTTCTCGGGTGGATTTAATCTGTTTGATGATCCTGATAAAGTAGAAACAAGAATTCTTGAAATTAGTTATGTTAAATTCCCATCTCCTTTACTCAATAAAATCCGTGTGTTCTCTGACATCCCTGCTTATGATTTATTTACACTTGGTGATAAAGACAGTAAATAGGGCAGAAAGGACACAGCTTTTGGTCTTGTCATTGTCCTGCTCAGAGCAGGGGCTTCCCACTGACCTCTTCATCTCATGTCTCCTCCCTTCTCATGCCAATACAGTCACAATATCTTCTTGTTCTTCAGACAGCATGGGTTTCTTCCCAACCAGGGCCAGTTGTTTTCATAATGATCTATTTCATCTGACTTTCTTGATACATGGTCTTCCTCTACATCTCAGTTAAAACACCTCTCTTAGAGATACCATGATGCACTACTTCCTGCTCTCCCAGAATTATCTTTAACCCAAATCACTGTAATTTGCATGGTTCTACCTCAGAAAGTTGTAAGCTTCATATCTGTGCTTGTCAGAACCTGGAATAATGAGAGCCTGAGCAGACAAACAAGCATCAAATGGAGAAAATGAAAATTACCACTAAGAGTAGAATGTATTCCTAACTTGGGTATCATCATGCAAAATAATATTCCATGGCATCTGGGATGAATAATACACTGTTAAGTTTTGCACAGTGTTTTTCAAAAGAAGTCAGAAGAATGCACACTGTATGTATATTTTTGCAGATCTCAGAATGGCCAAGAAATCAGAGAAAATACCATGCAAATGGCATTGTTTTCTTTATATAAAACACAGAGATGTAACATTGATCCGTGCTCCTAGAATTCAAGACAGCAATGCCTTCCATGGGGATACACAGAAAGGAGTTTTGGCAGACATTTAGAGGCTGGTCCTGTCTTGTTTCTTGAGCTGGGAGCTGGCCTCGCAGGTGTCATCAGGTTGTAAGTATTTATCAGTCTCTAAACACCTGCCATGATTTCATTAATTTGGCCTGAAATCAAGAAGTTGTATTTTTCAAGGACTCATAACCTGTGATGCCCAAATTTTATGTTTGTACAATATGTAGCTATTTTATTTTGATGTGTGTATATATACATGCATAAACATAAAATGCATAAAAATTGTGTAACATATGTTGGGTATATTTATTCACTAATTATTTAATTTGCTTACATAAAATCATAAATATATAAATATAAGTATGTACATGACAGTTTATTCTTCTCCAAACAATTTTTCTGTTGATGACCTGGGAATAATACTTCTTGGACAATTATCCTACTTCCAAAATCTTTGTGTTTTTTTTTAATTTTTTATTAATTAGTTTTGTATTCAGCAAATACAGTCAGTTTGGTTCCATTATCAGGATCATCCGTGACCTACACCCTCCCTTCGGTCCCTCCTTGTTGAGGTATATGGGTCATGCATTGTGGAATTCCCCTACAGTTATGGCTAGGATAAATGCCCAAGCTTTGTCTTTTCATGGTCATGGATTCAGGTGGGCTAGGAGCTCTGTTGGAACAGGTCTGACAGGTTTTTTTTCTTCTCTTGTGCCTCCTGGGGGATGCGATGTCTATTGATCATCTTTATTTTGTAAGGAACTCTCCCACCTCTGTTCTGAAGAAAGCCTGGCTCTGAGCCCATCATAGGAAGAACATGGGAGGCCTCTTCATGGATTCTACTGATTTTCTTCAGGAAGCTTGTAGTTTTCCAGCTATTTCATAATTCTATGACTTCTAATATTTCATAATCTGCAAACAAGTTAAAATTCAGGTTAGGAAAACACCTGCCTGAGCAGTGTGAGGACATATAGAAAACAGGGTTTTTGGACCAGAGTCAGGAGTAAGACCAACTAGGGTAATGTAGAAATAAAGAGACGGAATATACAACTTCAACAGCAGGCTATGCTTTATTGAGGGGGTGAATAGAGAACAACAGGAGCCCCTTCTGCAGGTTTGAGGCAGCTGTGCTCAGACCCAGCTGAGCAGCCTTTTCCCTAATTGAAAACAAAGTACATTTAAAAATATTTTATTTATTTATTTATTATTTGAGGGGGAGAGAGTGAGAGAGAGAGGGAGGGAGGGAGAGAATGGCTGCACCAGGGCCTCTAGCCACTGCAAACATACTCCAAATGCATGTGTCACCATGAGCACCTGGCTTACATGGGTACTGGGGCATTGCACCTGGATCCTTGGGCTTCCTAGGCAAGTGCCTTAACTACTAAGCCATCTCTCCAGCTGTGCCAAAGTGCACTTTTTTCATTGCTAGAGTGAAGTTAACTAACCCAAGTTAACATCAGCACATTTTATGAATCCTGGGAATCCTTTGGTGGTTGCTTGTGGTTTTGTAAAATCTCAAGTTTGTCTCTCTGAATCTCATTGTCTGCCCATGAATCATCAAACATCACCTGGGCTTTCTTTTTCTCTCCTTGTGATTCTGAATTTATTCATTTTGTATGTTTCATTTTTTTCATTTACATTTGTTTTGCTTTGTTTTTTTAATGCCCTGAAAATCAGGAGCTCTGCCAAAAAAACACTGGATCTGGGAGGTTCCTGAGTCTGTTACAGCAAGGACTGAGCAAAGTAAAATGACAAGTTTCACCTGAAGTGCATCCTTTTGCTGTCTGGTGGCAAATACAGACCCTTGAGCACAGGACCTGCATTTTTCTGCTCAGAGCTTCAGCAGATTTTTTTTTCCCCATCACAATAAGTTAGTAGAAATTGACATGCTACTTTGAGATTTTTATATCAAAGGTCATCTGTCCACAGTAAGGAGACTGGGAAGAGGAGATAATTCCCATGTAGCACCGCTGCCCCCTGCTGCTGTGCTAGGCAGGGTCCCCTTTTCTCTTCCTTGAAATTCAAGGCACAGAGATTCAAGACATATCTGAGCTCCTACACCTAGTTTCCTGAGAGAGAAAACACATTGGCAGGGCACCTCATAACCTCTTCAAGAGCATGTTGCCACATGACCAGCTTCTATCCAATCTCCATATCTTAAAGTTTCTACCACTTCCCAGCAGTATCACAGGCTAGGGTCTTAGCGTTTCTCATGAATATTTTTGTGGATACTTTTCCAACCTATAATCTGTGTGTGGGTGTGGGTGTGTGTGTGATGTTTATGTTGTTGGATGATGAGTTCATGGCAAGGACTAAAAATAGTGTATTAATATCCTTATTTAATCCTCACACTGCTCAGCAATAAATCACTGCCTTAGTTTAGAAAGAACACAGGATAGAAAACAGAATCTCTTTTGATCTTTGCTGTTCTTGAACTTCTCAAAATGCTATATGACATACTCCTTGTGTTTGGTAAATATTTTGAGACTGAATTAAGGGCTATTTAAGTGCATTAATATTATTGAGTTTGTATCTTCTTTTGGACCCATGGGATGAGAGGCCCCTGCTGATTCCATCCTGAGAGAGTAAGTCTACCTTTACAAGCACTTGAAAAGTAATGTATCAGAACTCCATGGGACATGATGTCTTCCCTTTGTAACCACACTTGTGAGAAAAAATGGACCTCTGCCCAGTCAGAATTATAACTTAGAGCACGGATTTTGCACTCATCCAGCCATAACTTTGCAGAAAAATATGTGGAACGGTATCAGATTTCTGGCATTATCCAGTGTCCTGACATTCTTACTTCCTCTTCCTTCCTTCTCATCCACTTCCTACTTTCTTCATTTCCTGAACTCTTCTGCTTTCTGTTGCTGAAGCTATCACCTTATGTGATGTCTATGTCCAAAATCTATTGATTTATATCATTGCAGATTCAATATATTTTCTCTAAACCATAGTTTTTGTTAGGATAATTTAAAATAAGTTCGCTGAACTCAATAATGTACAGGCATTGTAAAAGTCTAATAGGAGCTTCCTTCTTATTTCCTGAGAGAAGTAGACTGTTGGCTAAATACTTTATTACATACAGGCTTATATTGTAGTTCATACATTTTAATGTAGTTTGAATACTAAAGTGAGAAAACAGGCTGAGCAATGTTATAGGTCATTTTTCTTTCAACTTCATTATATCAATTGCTTGGGAATTGTGTGCATCATGCAGTATTTCACCTGCATGAGATTGCTCAGAAATTAGCAGATGCACAGAATTCCCCACAGGGGTTCTCAATGCTTAGCCAAGTCAGGCAGCACCAGTCTTTGTGGCCATGGCTGAATTTTCTCAGCAAAGTGGCTTTGTTCATCATGATGCACACTCCTGGTTCTCAGGTCCAGAAGGGCTTCCTGCTTTCACTAAATTCCGCTCTGTACATCGGATGAGTTGTTATACTTCAGTGGAAATAGATTGTCCAACAATTGCTTGAAGCAGGCTTATCACCATGTGAGAAATGATGGACAGTCAAACTAAGGATGAACCCAAGGAGGCAAAACATTTATTTCCAAAACAAGCTACTAATTACTAAAGATCATCTCAGCAATCAGAGCAGGGGTCAAATAAAGCTGCACACAGTTAAGGCTTCCTGTACAAAGCCCTTTCTTCCTACTGTTCTAGACCAGTTCCAGATCTGTCCTCCAGGACTGTGTTAAGTATACAAATGTGTTCTGTTACCTTACACCGGGGCATTGTCTTCTGTTTGCTTACCTAATATTGTAGTTAAAAAAATAAACAGGAAAATACTATGAGTAGTGTCTTAATGAATACCACAGAGAAAGTCCAATTGATTTTTAATAACCAATGCTGTGAGTGAAGTTCTTACTGTTTGAGAAGAGGGCTTATTTGTTCATTTTTACTTATGTATGTTATGTGCAGCCTGTGTACAGATTATGTGTCCTATGTGCACACAGGAGGAGGCCAGAGTAGAATGCCTGTGACCTCTTCTATTGTGCTCCCTTGCTGTTTCCTTGAGAAAGAGCCCCTTATTGAACCTGCAGTTGCTGTTGTGGTCAGACTGTCTGACCATGGAGCCCCAGTCTCTGCTCTCTACAGGACTGGGGACACAGGTGTGTGTGACCATGCCCAGGTGTTTACACAGGCGCTAGGGATTAAACTCAGGCTCTCTCACAGAATCTTATGCTTATATGCCAAGAACTCTTACTCACTGAGCCATCTCCTCAGTATCGGGAGAAGGATTTTTTGTAATAGATTTGTCTTTAAAGTTCTTTTATGTCTTTAAAAAAAAAAAAAAAACCTGCGGACCTGGTTTGGTTCCTCTCTCTCTCACCACAGCAAAGGATCTGTTGTTGACTCCATGGTTTACCATTTCAAGAATATCACACAGTTGAAATCTTTTAGTCCATAACAGTCACAGACTGATATTTCAATAAACTACATGAAGTTCAATATCCTCTGCATCTCATCCTGCCTTGCTAGGATCATTTACTTTTTGAGTAATATTCCATTCTGAGAAGGAACATAGCTTATTAAAACAGCATGGCAGGAGCTTGTGAACTTTTTATAGGTAAGTGTAGATCACAGAAGTTTGCTTCTCTCCCAAAAGAGAACAGTAAATGTCTTCTTGCACCCCTTTCAGAATTTCCCTTTCATCTCAGAACTGTGTGCTAAGTGCCTATAAGCTTAAATGTTAATTAAATTAGTTTCAAGTACTAAAACCAATGAGATTTATTGAAAGGATACCTTTTATTTGTTAGCCCTTTTCAAATTAAAACTTTTAAAAACTTATTCCAGAGATAATAGGTCAGGCTAGAATGATAATCTCACCAAGAACAACTGAATTAAACTCCCAATGCAATACCATGTACTCAGTACATTGTATATCTAATTTCTATAGTAATAGGTTTCCAGCAACAAAGTCCATAAGAGGGAAGAATGGTTTTTAATGTAAGTCCAAAATTCTTTTTAGCTTACCCTGAATGCATTTCCTAAGATCTTTCTATCTATTACATATCCTTCTACTTTTCTGTATCTATCACCTATATATGCATGCATACAATATATATACATATGTATAGACACACACACACACACACACACACACACACACACACACACACATAATCTGCATCTATAGATAAATAGACAGAAAGCTAGGGCCTATGGTTTGCTTTCCAGGAATTCAGAACACAGGCAATGCCTCTGTTGTACTCAGCTCCATGTTAGCAGGATTAACATCTAAACCAGACACAGTTCAGGGAAGAAAGGTGTTCATTTGAATCTTACAGATCCAGAGGAAGTTCCATAACCATGAAAGAGGCTGACTCTTTTTCACAGATCCAAACAGAGAAACTATTGTCAGCCACCACCACATGCAAGCACACATGGACAGGACAGCACCCAGCAGGGACCCAGGCAGCGCTCAAAGCCTCTCTATATGCCTTTAGGCTAGAAATCGGACCCCCCCAACACAACTTAGGGTGAAACCCAGGATCTGCCTGGCACTCTGGAGCTAGTAATAGCTCAGTGGAAAAGTGCTTGCCTATACACTTGTGGCTCCAGGTTTGATGCCCAGTACTACAGTAAAAGCAAATTAAATAAAAACAAAAGAACAATATATGCAGTTAATGAAACTAAATTGAATTTGAAATTATACAACCAAAGAATCCAAATTATCACAGAATGACAAATATGTGGTTGAATTTAATATGCGTGTCTTAAGGGTAAATTATGAAAGACTTATTTTAAAACAAAATAGAAATAACAGGAGAGAAAAATTCCCAAGCTAAAAAGCATTCTCTCCATTCCCATTTGGAAGAGATTCTGAGAAGGAAAGACTGAGAAATCTTTCATATCCTAAAAATTTATAACTCACAACTTCTTATAAAGTAATGTGAGAAGGAAGAAAAAATTTGTTGGCCAAGTAGAAAACTAAAATAAAATATATAAGTGTATTCCCATTTTCACTCAGTCAAGTGTTTCAGAATGAACATTATTGAACTGGATGAAGTATTTTTTGTTCCAAACATATCTTTATTCCCAAATTTATTCAGTAATTTTGCATGGGTTTGGAACTTCATGGCTGCTTCCATTGCTTTTGAGTGTGTATATATGTACATATATGTGTTGTATGTATGGTGTAGGTGTGCCACAGCACACATGTGAGCGTCAGAGGACCACCTCAACTTATCTGTCTTCATGTAATGGAAAGCTTGACTGATGCAATAAGTCACTGTTTCAGTTAACTGCTGAGAAGCTGAACTTATCTGTCAGTAGCTAATGGAATCCCAAAAAGAGAACTGTCTAGGGGGGACCCAGAGGTATAACAAGTGGGAAGGGCAAATTAGACTAAAATAGAGTAAAATACAGATCATGGTTAGGGTGACCCAACTACCTGGTTCATATGTATGTTGATTCATATGTATGTTTTGAAAAATTGTTTTGAAGTATATAGACTGCACAAGCTGTCACATCCTGCTTTAGTAAACCAGATGCCCGCTTGTTTGCTCACCCCCTTTGCTGTGAGCACTATAAAATCAAGTAAAATCTCAGTTTAACACCAAAGTTAAAGTCACCAAAGGTACTTTGGGGAGTGATCCCAACTTCAGTCCCCGCGAAATAAACTGCTCTACTTTCACTCATGCTGGCATTGGAATGGTTTTTTTTAGAAAAGTTCCACAACATTTCCTTTGCCACGTCCCCTGTCAATCAGGAACAGATGACACTTTTGGGCTTCCCAGTCCGGTCCTTAGAACTGGGAAGTATGCACCTCCAACACGATTGTGGGGTCCCCTTCCAGGTGGCCCAAGGAGACTGCAAGTCCCAGGACCTGAGTTCCTGAGTGGGAGATTGAAACACAGAGCCAAATGTCCGGACCAAGTAAGAACTCCCTGAGGAAGTTGGAAATTGAAAAATGAAAATTAGAATTGAGACTAGTCAGGTTTTGGTTTGGAAAATTCTCAGTGTGAGGTCTGAAATTATACTCAAAGTCACTTTGAGGTTTGGTCTTATACTCAAAGGCAGTTTCAATTGCTTTCTAGGTTTGGAATTATACTTGATGTAATATCCAGGTTTGGAAGAGCAAGCATGGACTGATTGATTACCCGTAGGAAATTGCATCTGAAGCTCTGACCTGCTACTAGAGTTTCATTGGTCTCCTTTGATACTTGAAGTGATTTTGAGGTTTGGAATTGTACTTGAAGTAAGTTCAAGGTTTGGAATTATACTTGAAGTAATTTCAAGGTTTGGTTTTGATCTCCGGAGTTGTAAATAGAATAGGATTTAGAATGGGAATGTATAGCTTCTGAATGAATGAATGAATGAGCAAGGGGGAGATGGTTGTCTGGAGTCTGCATGAAAAGTGCACTGGAAATGAATGTGTGTATATGAGAATGTATGTGGCTCACAGCCCTAAAGCTGCAGAGTGATTTTGGTTCTGAGCAGTGCAAGTTAGGAAGGCTTTGTCTTTATGACTCTTTTTGTATGTGTTCTGCAACACTAACACAGTGGAAAATTCATTGTGGGAGAAGTCCTCCACCAAGCCCACTGTTCTAGACTTTATGACCAACTTTTAATGCTGAATGGCCCCCAGAGGAAACACTGAAAGTAACTAAAATCATAGACAAGGAAAAATGCAAGATTCTCCTATTCTTAAAAAGTTTTAAACTGGGCTGGAGAGATGGCTTAGCAGTTAAGTGCTTGCCTGTGAAGCCTAAGGACCCCAGTTCAAGGCTCAATTCCCCAGGACCCACGTTAGCCAGATGCACAAGGGGTCGCTTGCATCTGGAGCTCGTTTGCAGTGGCTGGAGACCCTGGCATGCCCATTCTCTCTCTTTCTTTCTATCTGCCTCTTTCTCTGTCTATCTCTCTCAAATAAATAAATAAAAATGATGAAAAAATTTTTTTTAAGTTTTAAACTGGTAGGATCATACAGCTTGCTTCCCTGTAGCCCGGAGAAAATTCTAAAACTCTACTAGAATTAAAACAAAACAAAACAAAGGCTGGGAAGAGCAGGAAAATTTAGTGGGAAAGAAGCTGAAAGCTGGACTGTTGCACTAAGTCTCTGTCAGAGTTAACTGCTGAGGAGCTGAACTTACCTGTCAATGAAGGAATCTCAAAGAAAGAACTGTCTAGGGGTGTGTGTGGGGGGCGACCCAAGGGAAGGACAGTTTAGATTAAAATAGAGTAAAATACAGCTCATGGCTAGGGTGACCCAACTACATGATTTATATGCGTGTTGATTCATATGTATATTTTGAACAATTGTTTTGAAGCATATAGCTTGCACAAACTGTCATGTCCAGTTTCAGTAAAACAGCTTCCCACTTGCTTGCTCATCCTTCCTCTCTGTTGTAAACACTATAAAATGAAAGGAAAATTTCAGTTTGGCTCTGAAGTTACTTTGAGGAGTGATATCGACTTCAGTCCCTGGGAAATACGCTTCTCTACTTTCACTCATGCTGGTGTTGGAGCAATCTTTTCAGAAAAGTTCTGCAGTACTTACTTTTCACCTTGTTTGAGATGGATCTCTGTTGTTTGATGTTTCAAATGCTGGACCTGCTTGTATGCAAGGATATGGACTCCCCTGCCTCTTCCTTCCATTGCCATGTGCATGGTATAGGATTACACACATATGGTATTATTTATCTGGCTTCATGTGAATTCTTGGGATCTGAACTATAGTAGTCAGGTGTGCCCAGCAAATAATTTTAACCACTGAGCCATCTTTTTAGACCAGTTGATTTTATTTCAAAGTTCTTTCTTTGAGCAGCAACACAGAGTTGTCAAAGAAATCATAAGAACTGTTTCTCATACATCTCTCAGGAACATGCACATGAACACATATGATTCTTTTCCGTGTCCTTGGTGAAAGTGGCCCAGAGAAGCATTGCTCATCCAGTGAAAAATGGACTGCAGGTGATGCTGAATAAAACCGAAATTCTGAGAGCTAAGTCCACTTCTTCCTGCATGATTGAAGGAAGGAACCATGGAAGATTTGTGAGTACTTATATCACTACTCTTAGAGAAAGAATGTGCTTCTGAGTTGAGATCCTGTGTATTCTTATCTCTTCATCTTAAGTAGCTTTCACAAGAATGTAGATTACACTGAAGACATGAACACCATTATATTCACATATGTGTTCATTCCAACAGAGCTTAAATTATTTGAAGGAGAATTAGAAAGGGGTATATTTAGTATCATTTAGGAAACTATAGGTGGATATGTTTGTGTTTGCTCCCCTATAAAAGTTTCCAACCTTCTTTTGTTAGGGAAGACTAAGAAACCAAAGTATAAACAGCTGACACTATGCAAGCAATGATGTATGACAGCCAGTGAAATTTGACTTTATCCAGAATAGCTTTGGGAGGCAGTGAATAGTACAGCACCTGGGTGCTATGCACAACTGTGAGTACAGTCAAATCTGTCAACATGAAGTACATTGTTAGACTTGCTTCCTTCTCTGAGCAAGACTCCATGCTAGTTGTCTTAGATATGTATCTTAAGCATCTGCACTGTGTCCTGGGGAGGGTTAGCAGAGTGGTAGGGAAGAAGATGGCAGTGCATAGAGGTTGTAGAAAGGATTCAGGGCTACCTTAGGTGGAAACATTATGTGTGCTATGGAGCATAGAGGCTGTAAGCAGGACTCAGGGTTACGTTAGGGGGATATCATGTGTACTAGGGCAGGTGGACTTACAGTGCTTCATAGATGCTATTGTGGTTTGAGTCTGAACTGTTCCCTGAAGGCTTATGTGTTAAAGGTTTGGTTGCCAGCTGATAGACTTCTGGAGTAATGCTTGGGATCCAGATGCCAAACCACTGGGCTAATCTTTTCAAGCGTTCACAATGTACTTCATTCTGGGAAGTGGTAGAAATTTGGGAAACAGGGCCTAGTTAGAGGAAGTGGGCCCACTAGGTGGCAAATTCTGAAAAGAAAGACCTTGTGCCTGGCCCCCTCCTACTTTCTATATGCCAATTCGTAAGTTTTTCTGCTCCATTATGTCCTCTGCTACATTGTTCTGCCTTATCACAAACCCAGGTACAACAGAGAAAACAGACTATGGGCTGAAACCTCTGCAACCATGAGCCAAAATAGATCCTTCTGCTGTTAAATAATTTCTTTCAGGCATTTATCACAATGATGAAAAACCGACTAATGCAGATGTGAAGGGATTGATCCATTCCTTTAAGAATGGACAATCAGTGCTTGAGGTATGGCTCAGTCAATATAGTGCTCACCTCATCAAGCAGGAGGACTTGAGTTTGACAATAACCCACGAAGGAGACAGGTACAGCTATGTGCACCTGGGATCCAAGCACTGGCCAGTTAGTCTAGCTAAATTTATGAGCTACAGGTTCAGGAATAGTTCCTTTTTTCAAGCATAAGGTAGAGTCCACTAGGGAAATTCCTCAGTGGCTAAAGATATTTGCTTGGGAAACTTGGTTGACCTAGGACCAATTCCCCAGTACCCATTTAAAGGCAGATGCACAAACTGGTGCATGAGTCTGGAGTTTGTAGTCACAAGAGGGCCTGGTGTGCCCATACTCTCTCTTTCTGTCCCTCTCTCTGTCTCTTGTGTGTGTCTGTCTTGAGGGAAACACTATCAGCCCTGGAAGACTCAGGAATCCACAAGTTCCAACACAATTGTAAAAGCAGTGGCAGAAAATACCAAGAGGTGTGATAGGCAACATATAGCACATATTGCTAACACATGTGCTTGACTTATTAAAAAAAAAATAATAAAAGCCTTGTTTTAAGGTGGATCCAAGCTCCTGCTTCCCATATACTGCAACATGTGCTGGGGATTAACCTGATGACTAACACAAATGATGTTAATTAGTGTACTGCCCTCTGAGCTGGGAAGAAAATCTAGAGTCAGCCTTGCTCTCATAGGATATACCACTATTTCCCACCTGTTGAGGTCAGGTCAATCCTGTATGACTTTGGCTGTCTCCTACTTTCAGGTGCTCATGCCTAACAGCAGAACTCGCTGGTGTCCCTGAGAATCAGTAGCTTAGGTGTTGTGCTTGGTTGTTCACAAATGGGACAACAAAAAGTGTTCCATGCCATGCAGAGCCAGCCTGAAATCCAAGGAGCAGAATAAGCCTAGGAGGAGTAGACAGCACACTAGATTTAGTGAAATCAGCCTGTAGCACAAGGAGCAGGGTAAGCCCAGCAGAAGTGTACAGCACACCAGGTCCAGTGAAACCAGCCTGCAGCCTAGGGAGCAGGAGGAGCCCAGAAGGAGTGAACATCACACCAGGTCCAGTGAAACTAGCCTACAGTCCAAGGAACAGGGGAAGCCCAGGAGAAGTGATCAGCACACCAGGTCCAGTGAAACCAGCCTACAGCCCAAGGAACAGCTGAGAGAGCCAGCAGGGCCTTACTATGCACCTTGTCAAAGAGGCAAAGAAGCCCTTCATTCTAGTACCTTCAAAAAGTAGAGTGGCTGCTTCTCCTGCCATTGCTACCAGTTGTAGTTGCCCTCAGCCTTGCCCCACTCCAAGTATCCAAAATGAATGCATCAATGAGAAATCTTGATGATCATGAGAGTACATATAAACAAGGAATTTGTGGAAATGCCATCTCTCTGAAAATCTATAGAGGAAAGAATTCTGTGTCTGGAAACACATCCTTTGTGATACTTCCCTATCCCAGGCACTAACTGGATTGAGGCTCACCATCATTGAGAATATTGCTGATACAGATCAGAGCTAAGATCCTCTCTGACTGGTAATTGTAGCTCATGCATAGCAGACCTCAGTGCTAATTAGGGACCTGGGGATCTGAATTGAGCTCCAAAGATATAGAGAGGCACCCCTGGGTAACTTTATCAGGATGTGGAAGAGCTCAGAGTACAACATGATCAAACAAGATTGCATTTTGCACTACTTAATACCCGAATTGATTAGACGTGAAATAGATGATGCTACTCAGTTTTCTTGACCCTCAGAAAACATTTTTTTGCACTATGCTTACATTGAATCCACCATGATAATTTCCCTATCTTTATATTTGCTGATTAGCATCCTCAGTTCTGCTACTTCATCCTTTCTTATATAACATAATAAATTCATAATGAAATCATAATATGGAGCTGGGTAGATGGCTAGTTGGTGAAGGTCTACTACACAAGCATGGGTCCTGGTTTCAACACTAAGGTGGGCAGTGATTGAGGAAGACACCTGATATTGCCTCCTGGTCACCACATGCATATACACACATGTATATGCACCCACAAAAACATGAACATACATACTCGTGTATACATACTATACACATATAAACACACAGATGAATAAATAAATAAGTAACTAAATAATAAACTCACAATGTACCCTGATGATTAAGATATTTGCCCTGATGAGGGTGCTAGTCTTCTGACCACACCCCTTGTATGCATTTCCAATCACTCATCCTTGCTCCTCAGGTACTCTACTGCAAACTTGATTTTAGTAGAGACTCATTTTCCTTTAGTAGTCACTCATTTTCCCACATCTATATCAACACTTTTCTCCCCCAGACGGAAAGTCTATAAACAAAAGTTACTATGGGGTCCATTGTTACACAAGTAAGACCATCTATTCATGGAATGTGAGGCAAAGTTTTATTGGGTAAAAAAAAAGACAGAAAAGAAAAAGAAGAAAGTCTTATACAAGACTTCTATACCCCAGAGGTAACCTCAGGGGAGAGAGCACTAGACTGTTCAGAGTGTCAGTTTTTATTGGAAATAATCACATGATGTTAGGAAAAAACAGGATGGGAGTTAAACCATAAATCACAATTTACATGTAACTGTTACAGCCATAAAAGAAAGAAAAAAAAAAGAAAAGAAAAAAAGGACCTTGTAAACAGATCTATTGGTCACTTATAGGAAGTGCCAACTGGCGGGTGTGAGATAGGCCTATGAAAAAGAGTCCTGCTTATTTTAAGGAGTTTGCTCAACAATGCAGGCCCCAGAAAATGTTATTCATCCCATCAGTCTCTTGTTTATCTATTATCTCCATCTGCTTAAAGAAGTGTTTCATTCTATTCTTTTATGAGCTCCTACAAGAAAGTGACTTATATTTTTCTCGGTATAAAGAATTTTTCTAGGTATAAAGAAATGTAGAGAAATGTAACATTTTGTTCACTTTACAAACTAGAACTCACTGTCACTCAAAGACACTGAAAGTTTTTCTGCGACTGTAGATTTACAGATTTCTACAACAAAACAGCCCAACATTATATGACTGATGGTGCAACACACACCATAGAGATGAATGACACTACTACAACAGAACAACCCCAGGGTGTATGATGACTGATGGTGGAGTTAACATCAAAGAGATGAAGGACACTACTACAACAGAAGAAGCTCAGGATGTATGATGACTGATGGTGGAGTTGAAATCGTGGAGATGAAGAACACTACTACAACAGAACCACCCCAGGGTGTATGATGACTGATGGTGGAGTTGAAATCGTGGAGATGAAGAACACTACTACAACAGAACCAACCAGGGTGTGTGATGACAGATGGTGGAGTTGATATCGTGGAGATGAAGGAAACTACTACAACAGAAACACCCCAGGGTGAATGATGACTAATGGGGGAGTTGAAATCGTGGAGATGAAGAGCACTACTACAACAGAACCACCCCAGGGTGTATGATGACTGATGGTGGAGTTGAAATCATGGAGATGAAGGACACTACTCCAACAGAACCACCACACGGTGTATGATGACTGATGGTAGAGTAGATATCGTGGAGATGAAGGACACTACTACAACAGAACCACTCCAGGGTGTATGATGACTGATGGTGGATTTGAAATCGTGGAGATGAAAGACCCTACTGCAACAGAACCAATCCAGGGTGTATGATGACTGATGGTGGAATTGAAATCATGCAGATGAAGGACACTACTACAACAGAACCACCCCAGGGTATATGAAGACTGATGGTGGAGTTGATATCGTGGAGAAGGAAACTACTACATCAGAACCACCCAAGGGTGTATGATGACTGATGGTGGACTTGATATCGTGGAGATGAAGGACACTACTACAACAGAACCAACCCAGTGTGTATGAAGACTGATGGTGGAGTTGATATCGTGGAGAAGGAAACTACTACATCAGAACCACCCAAGGGTGTATGATGACTGATGGTGGACTTGATATCGTGGAGATGAAGGACACTACTACAACAGAACCACCACAGGGTGTATGATGAGTGATGGTGGAGTTGAATTCATGGAGATGAAGGACACTACTCCAACAGAACCACCCCAGGGTGTATGATGACTGTTGGTTCAGTTGATATCGTGGAGATGAAGGACACTACTACAACAGAACCAGTCCAGGGTGTATGATGACTGATAGTGTAGTTGATATCATGGAGATGAAGGGCACTACTACAACAAAACCATTCCAGAGTGTATGATGAATGATAGTGGAGTTGATATCATGGAGAAGAAGGACGCTACTACAACAGAACAACACCAGGTTGTATGATGACTGATGGTGGAGTTGAAATCGTGGAGATAAAGGACATTACTACAACAAAACCAACCCAGGGTGTATTATGACTGATCGTGGAGTTGAAATCATGGAGATGAAGGACACTACCACAACAGAACCACCCCAGGGTGTATGATGACTGTTTTTCAAGTTAATATCCTGGAGAAGAAGGACACTACTACAAATGAACCACTCTAGGGTGTATGATGACTGATGGTGGAGTTGATATCTTGGAGATGAAGATCACTACTACCACAGAAAAACACCAGGGTGTATGATGACTGATGGTGGAGTTGAAATCGTGGAGATTAAGGATACTACTACATCAGAACCACCCCAGGGTGTATGATGACTGATGGAGGAATTGATATCGTGAAGATAAGGACACTACTACAACAGAACCACCTCAGGGTGTATGATGACTGTTCCTGGAGTTGAAATCGTGGAGATGAAGGACACTACTATATCAGAACCACCACAGGGTGTAGGATGACTGATGGAGGAATTAATATCGTGGAGATGAAGGACACTATAACAGCAGAACGACCCCAGGCTGTATGATGACTGATGGTGGAGTTGATATCGTAGAGATGAAGGTCAATACTACAACAGAACCACCCCAAAGTGTATGATAACTGATGGTGGAGTTAAAATCGTGGAGGTGAAGGACACTACTAAAACAGAACCATCCCAGGGTGTATGATGACTGATGGCGGAGTTGAAATCATGGAGATGAAGGACACTATTACAACAGAACCAACCAAGGGTGGATGATTACTGAAGTTGGAGTTGATATCGTGGAGAAGAAGGACACTACTACAACAGAACAACCCCAGGGTGTATGATGACTGTTGGTGGTGTTGACATCATGGAGATGAAGGACACTACTACAACAGAACCACCCCAGGGTGTATGATGACTGATGGTGGTTTGATATCGTGGAGAAGAAGGACACTACTACAACAGAATCACCCCAGGGTGTATGATGACGGATGGTGAGTTCAAACCATGGAGATGAAGGACAGTACAACAACAGAACCAACCCAGGGTGTATGATGAATGACGGTGGAGTTCAATCCGTGTAGATGAAGGACACTACTACAAAGGAACCACCCCGGGTTGTATGATGACTGTTTCTGGAGTTGATATTGTGGAGATGAAGGACACAAATACAACATAAAGAATCCAGCGTGTATGATGACTGATTGTGTAGTTGAAAACTTGGATATGAAGGACACTACTACAACAGAACCACCCCAGGGTGTATGATCACTGATTTTCAAGTAGATATTGTGGAGAAGAAGGACACTACTACATCAGAACCACTCCAGGGTGTATGATGACTGATCGCGGAGTTGAAATCCTGGAGAGGAAAGACACTACAACAAGAGAAACAACACAGGGTGTATGATGACTGATGGTGGGGTTGATATCATAGAGATGAAGGACACTACTACCACAGAACCACTCTAGGGTGTATAATGACTGATGGTGGAGTTGAAATTGTGGTGATGAAAGACACTACTACAATAGAACCCCACAAGGGTGTATGATGACTGAATGTGCAGTTGAAATGATGGACATGAAGGACACTACTACAACAGAACCATACCAGGGTGTATGATGACTCATGGTGGAGTTTATATCGTGGAAAAGAAGGACACTACTACAACAGAAAAACCCTGGGGTGTATGATGACTGACTGCGGAGTTGAAATCCTGGAGATGAAACACACTACAACAACAGAACCACTCCAGGGTGTATGATGACTAATGGGGGAGTTGAAATCGTGGAGATGAAAGACACTACTACAAAAGAACCACACCAGGTTTTATCAAGACTGATGGTGGAGTTGAAATCATGGAGGTGACGGACACTACTAAAACAGAACCACCCCAGGGTGTATGATGACTGATGATGGAGTTGAAATTATGGAGATGAAAGACACTATTAGAACAGTACCACCCCAGGGTGTATGATGACAGATGGAGGAATTAATATCATGGAGATGAAGGACACTACTACAACAGAACCACCTAGGGTGTATGATGACTGATGGTGGAGTTGAAATCCTGGAGATGAAGAACACTACAACAACAGAATCACCCCAGGGTGTATGATGACTGATGGTGGAGATGAAGGACACTACTACAACAGTACCACGCCAAGGTGTATGATGACTGTTGGTGGAGTTGATATCATGGAGATGAAGGAAACTACTACAACAGAAACACCCCAGGGTGAATGATGACTAATGGGGGAGTTGAAATCATGGAAATGAAGGACACTACAACAACAGAACCACCCCAGGGTGTATGATGACTATGGTGGAGTTGAAATCATGGAGATGAAGGACAATACTCCAACAGAAACACCCCAGGGTGTATGATGACTGATGGGAAGTTGATTTCATGGAGATGAAGGACACTACTACAACAGAACCACCCAGGGTGTATGATGACTGATGATGGTGTTGAAATCGTGGAGATGAAGAACACTATTACAACAGAAACACCCCAGGGTGTATGATGACTGATGTGGGAGTTGAAATCATGGAGATGAAGGACACTACTACAAAAGAACCACCTCAGGGTGTATGATGACTGATTGTGGAGTTGAAACTGTGGAGAAGAAGGACACTACCCCAACAGAACCACCCCAGGGTGACGATGACTGATTGAGGAATTGATATCGAGGAGATAAAGGACACTACTACAACAGAAGCACCCAGGGTGTGTGCTGACTGACGGTAGAGTTGAAATAGTGGAGATGAAGGAGACTACTACAACAGAAACACCCCAGGGTGTATGATGACTGATGGTGGAGTTGACATGGTGGAGATGAAGGACACTACTACAACAGAACCACCCAGGTTGTATGATGACTGATGGTGGAGTTGAAATCGTGGAGATGAAGGACATTACTACAACAAAACCATGCAGGGTGTATGATGACAGATGGTGGAGTTGATATCGTGGAGATGAAGAACGCTACTACAACAGAACCACCCAAGGGTGTATGATGACTGATGCGGAGTTGATATCGTCGAGATGAAGGACACTACTGCAAGAGAACCACCCCAGGATGTATGATGACTGATGGTGCAGTTGAAATCATGGAGATGAAAGACTCCACTCCAACAGAACCACCCCAGGGTGTATGATGACTGATGGTGGAGTTGATATCGTGGAGATGAAGGACACTACTACAACAGAACCAACCAGGGTGTATGATGACTGATGGTGGAGTTGAAATCGTGGAGATGAAGGACATTACTACAACAGAACCACCCAGGGTGTATGATGACTGATGGTGGAGATGAAATCATGGAGATGAAGAACACTACTACAACAGAACCACCCAGAGGTATATGATGAGTGATGGGGGGGTTGAAATAATGGAGTTGAAGGACACTACTACAACAGAACCACCCCAGGGTGTATGATGACTTATGGTGGAGATGAAGGACACTACAACAACAGAACCACCCCAGGGTGTATGATGACTGATGGTGGAGATGAAGGACACTACTACAACAGAACCACCCCAAGGTGTATGATGACTGTTGGTGGAGTTGATATCGTGGAGATGAAGGAAACTACTACAACAGAAACACCCCAGGGTGTATGATGACTGATGGTGGAGTTGACATGGTGGAGATGAAGAAGACTACTACAACAGAACCACACAGGTTGTAAGATGACTGATGGTGGAGTTGAAATCGTGGAGATGAAGGACATTACTACAACAGAACCATGCAGGGTGATGATGACTGATGGTGGAGTTGATATCGTGGAGATGAAGAACACTACTCCACAGAACCACCCCAGGGTGTATGATGACTGATGGTGGAGTTGATATCGTTGAGATGAAGGACACTACTCCAACAGAACCACCCAGGGTGTATGATGACTGATGGTGGAGAAGAAGGACAGGACTACAACAGAACCACCCCAATGTGTATGATGACTGTTGGTGGAGTTGATATCATGGAGATGAAGGACACTACTACAACAGAGCCACTCAGAGGTGTATGATGAGTGATGGGGGGGTTGAAATAATGGAGGTGAAGGACACTACTACAACAGAAGCACCCCAGGGTGTATGATGACTGATGGTGGAGATGAAGGACACTACTACAACAGAACCACCCCAGGGTGTATGATGACTGATGGTGGAGAAGAAGGACAGTACTATAACAGAACCACCCCAATGTGTATGATGACTGTTGGTGGAGTTGATATGGTGGAGATGAAGGACACTACTACAACAGAACCACCCAGGGTGTATGATGACTGATAGTGGAGTTGATATCGTGGAGATGAAGGACACCACTCCAACAAAACCAAACCAGGGTGTATGATGACTGATGTTGGAGTGGAAATCGTGGAGATGAAGAACACTACTACAACAGTACCACCCAAGGGTGTATGATGACTGATGGTGGAGTTGAAATCATGGACATGAAGGACACTACAACAACAGAACCACCCCAGGGTGTATGATGACTATGGTAGAGTTGAAATCATGGAGATGAAGGACAATACTCCAACAGAAACACCCCAGGGAGTATGATGACTGATGGGAAGTTGATTTCATGGAGATGAAGGACACTACTACAACAGAACCACCCAGGGTGTATGATGACTGATGATGGTGTTGAAATCGTGGAGATGAAGAACACTATTACAACAGAAACACCCCAGGGTGTATGATGACTGATGTGGGAGTTGAAATCATGGAGATGAAGGACACTACTACAAAAGAACCACCTCAGGGTGTATGATGACTAATTGTGGAGTTGAAACTGTGGAGAAGAAGGACACTACCCCAACAGAACCACCCCAGGGGGACGATGACTGATTGAGGAATTGATATCGAGGAGATAAAGGACACTACTACAACAGAAGCACCCAGGGTGTGTGCTGACTGACGGTAGAGTTGAAATAGTGGAGATGAAGGAGACTACTACAACAGAAACACCCCAGGGTGTATGATGACTGATGGTGGAGTTGACATGGTGGAGATGAAGGACACTACTACAACAGAACCACCCAGGTTGTATGATGACTGATGATGGAGTTGAAATCGTGGAGATGAAGGACATTACTACAACAAAACCATGCAGGGTGTATGATGACAGATGGTGGAGTTGATATCGTGGAGATGAAGAACACTACTACAACAGAACCACCCAAGGGTGTAAGATGACTGATGCGGAGTTGATATCGTCTAGATGAAGGACACTACTGCAAGAGAACCACCCCAGGATGTATGATGACTGATGGTGCAGTTGAAATCATGGAGATGAAAGACTCCACTCCAACAGAACCACCCCAGGGTGTATGATGACTGATGGTGGAGTTGATATCGTGGAGATGAAGGACACTACTACAACAGAACCAACCAGGGTGTATGATGACTGATGGTCGAGTTGAAATCGTGGAGATGAAGGACATTACTACAACAGAACCACCCAGGGTGTATGATGACTGATGGTGGAAATGAAATCATGGAGATGAAGAACACTACTACAACAGAACCACCCAGAGGTGTATGATGAGTGATGGGGGGGTTGAAATAATGGAGTTGAAGGACACTACTACAACAGAACCACCCCAGGGTGTATGATGAGTGATGGTGGAGATGAAGGACACTACTACAACAGAACCACCCAGGGTGTATGATGACTGATGGTGGAGATGAAGGTCAGTACTACAACAGAACCACCCCAATGTGTATGATGACTGTTGGTGGAGTTGATATCGTGGAGATGAAGGAAACTACTACAACAGAAACACCCCAGGGTGTATGATGACTGATGGTGGAGTTGACATGGTGGAGATGAAGAAGACTACTACAACAGAACCACACAGGTTGTAAGATGACTGATGGTGGAGTTGAAATCGTGGAGATGAAGGACATTACTACAACAGAACCATGCAGGGTGTATGATGACTGATGGTGGAGTTGATATCGTGGAGATGAAGAACACTACTGCGCAGAACCATCCCAGGGTGTATGATGACTGATGGTGGAGTTGATATCGTGGAGATGAAGGACACTACTCCAACAGAACCACCCAGGGTGTATGATGACTGATGGTGGAGAAGAAGGACAGGACTACAACAGAACCACCCCAATGTGTATGATGACTGTTGGTGGAGTTGATATCGTGGAGATGAAGGACACTACTACAACAGAACCACTCAGAGGTGTATGATGAGTGATTGGGGGGTTGAAATAATGGAGGTGAAAGACACTACTACAACAGAAGCACCCCAGGGTGTATGATGACTGATGGTGGAGATGAAGGACACTACTACAACAGAACCACCCCAGGGTGTATGATGACTGATGGTGGAGAAGAAGGACAGTACTACAACAGAACCACCCCAATGTGTATGATGACTGTTGGTGGAGTTGATATCGTGGAGATGAAGGAAACTACTACAACAGAACCACCCCAGGGTGTATGATGACTGATAGTGGAGTTGATATCGTGGAGATGAAGGACACCACTCCAACAGAACCACACCAGGGTGTATGATGACTGATGTTGGAGTTGAAATCGTGGAGATGAAGAACACTACTACAACAGTACCACCCAAGGGTGTATGATGACTGACGGTGGAGTTGAAATCTTGGAGAGGAAGGACACTACTACAACAGAACCACCGCATTGTGTATGATGCCTGATGCTGGAGTTGATATCATGGAGATGAAGGACACTACTGCAACAGAACCTCCCGAGGGTGTATGATGACTCATGGTGGAGTGGATATCGTGGAGATGAAGGACACTACAACAACAGAACTACCCCAAGGTGTATGATGACTGTTGTTGGAGTTGAAATCGTGGAGATGACTGATGGTGGAGTTGAAATCGTGGAGATGATGAACACTTCTCCAACAGAACCACCCTAGGTTGTATGATGACGGATGGTGGAGTGGAAATCGTGGAGATGAAGGACACTACTACATCAGAACCATCCCAGGGTATATGATGACTGATGGAAGTATTTATATCGTGGAGATGAAGGACAGTACTGCAACAGAACCACCCGAGGGTGTATGATGACTCATGGTGGAGTGGATATCGTGGAGATGAAGGACACTACTCCAACAGATCCACACCAGGGTATATGATGACTGATGGGGGAGTTGGAATCATGGAGATGAAGGACACTCCTACTACAGAACCACCCCAGGGTGTATGGTGACTCATGGTGGAGTTGAAATCATGGAGATGAAGGACAGTACTCCAACAGAACCACCCCAGGGTGTATGATAACTGATGCTGGAGTTGATATCATGGAGATGAAGGACACTACTACAACAGAACCATCCAGGGTGTATGATGACTGACGGTGGAGTTGAAATCATGGAGAGGAAGGACACTACTACAACAGAACCACCCCAGGGTGTATGATGCCTGTTGGTGGAGTTGATATCATGGAGATGAAGGTCACTACTACAACAGAACCACACCAAGGTGTATGATGACTGATGGTGGAGTTGAAATCGTGATGAAGGACACTACTACATCAGAACCATCCCAGGGTGTATGATGACTGATGGAAGTATTTATATCGTGGAGATGAATTACAGTACTGCAACAGAACCACCCGAGGGTGTATGATGACTCATGGCGGAGTGGATATCGTGGAGAAGAAGGACACTACAACAACAGAACTACCCCAAGGTGTATGATGACTGTTGGTGGAGTTGATATCGTGGAGTTGAAGGAAACTACTGCAACAGAAACACCCTAGGGTGAATGATGGCTAATGGGGGAGTTAAAATCGTGGAGATGAAGGACAATACTACAACAGAACTCCCCAGGGTGCATGATGACTAGGGTGGAGTTGAAATCATGGAGATAAAGGACACTACTACAACAGAAACACCCCAGGGTGTATGATGACTGATGTGAAAGTTGATATCGTGGAGATGAAGGACACTACTACAACAGAACCACCCAGGGTGTATGATGACTCATGGTGGAGTTGAAATCATGGAGATGAAGGACATTATTACAACAGAACCAACCAGGGAGTATGATGACTGATGGTGGTGTTGAAATCGTGGAGATGAAGAACTCTATTACAACAGAACCACCTCAGGGTGTATGATGACTGATGGGGGAGTTGAGATCATGGAGATGAAAGACACTACTGCAATAGAACCACCCTAGGGTGTATGATGACTGATGGTGGAGTTGGTATGATGGAGATGAAGGACACTACTACAACAGAACAACACAGGTTGTATGATGACTGATGGTGGAGTTGAAATCGTGGAGATGAAGGACATTACTACAACACAACCACCCAGGGTGTATGATGACTGATGGTGGAGTTGAAATCGTGGAGATGAAGAACACTACTCAACAGAACCACCCCAGGTTGTATGATGACGGATGGTGGAGTGGAAATCGTGGAGATGAAGGACACTACTACATCAGAACCATCCCAGGGTGTATGATGACTGATGGAAGTATTTATATCGCGGAGATGAAGGACAGTACTGCAACAGAACCACCCGAGGGTGTATGATGACTCATGGTGGAGTGGATATCGTGGAGATGAAGGACACTACTCCAACAAAACCACCCCGGGGTATATGATGACTGATGCTGGAGTTGATATCATGGAGATGAAGGACACTACTACAACAGAACCATCCAGGGTGTATGATGACTGACGGTGGAGTTGAAATCATGGAGAGGAAGGACACTACTACAACAGAACCACCTCAGGGTGTATGATGCCTGTTGGGGGAGTTGATATCATGGAGATGAAGGTCACTACTACAACAGAACCACCCCAAGGTGTATGATGACTGATGGTGGAGTTGAAATCGTGGAGATGAATGACATTTCTACAACAGAACCACGCAGGCTGTATGATGAGTGCTGGTGGAGTTGAAATCGTGGAGATGAAGAACACTACTACAAGAGAACCACCCCAGGGTGTATGATGAGTGATGGGGAGTTGATATCGTGGAGATGATGGACACTACTGCAAAAGAACCACCCTAGGGTGTATGATGACTGATGGTGGAGTTGGTATGATGGAGATGAAGGACACTACTACAACAGAACAACACAGGTTGTATGATGACTGATGGTGGAGTTGAAATCGTGGAGATGAAGGACATTACTACAACACAACCACCCAGGGTGTATGATGACTGATGGTGGAGTTTTAAACGTGGAGATGAAGGACATTACTACAACACAACCACCCAGGGTGTATGATGACTGATGGTGGAGTTGAAATCGTGGAAATGAAGTACACTACTACAACAGAACCACCCCAGGGTGTATGATAACTGATGGGGGGTTTGAAGTAATGGAGATGAAGGACATTACTACAACAGAACGATCCCAGGGTGTATGATGACTGATGGTGGAGTTTAAATCGTGGAGATGAAGGACATTACTACAACACAACCACCCAGGGTGTATGGTAACTGATGGTGGAGGTGAAATCGTGGAAATGAAGTACACGACTACAACAGAACCACCCCAAGGTGTATGATAACTGATGGGGGGGTTGAAGTAATGGAGATGAAGGACATTACTACAACAGAACCACCCCAGGTTGTATGATGACTGATGGTGGAGTTGATATCGTGGAGATGAAGGACACTACTACAACAGAACCAGCCCTGGGTGTATGATGACTATTGTTGGAGTTGATATCGTGCAGCTGAAGGACACTACTGCAACAGAACCACCCAGGGTGTATGATGACTGATGGTGGAGTTTAAATCGTGGAGATGAAGGACATTACTACAACACAACCACCCAGGGTGTATGATGACTGATGGTGGTGTTGAATTCGTGGAGATGAAAAACAATACTACAACAAAACCACCCCAGGGTGTATGATGACTGATGGTGGAGTGGAAATCATGGAGATGAAGGGCGCTACTACAACAGAACCAACCCAGGGTGTATGATGACTGATGGTGGAGTTGATATCGTGGAGATGAAGGAAACTACTACAACAGAAACACCCCAGGGTGAATGATGACTAATGGGGGAGTTGAAATCGTGGAGATGAAGGACACTACTACAACAGAACGACCCCAGGGTGTATGATGACTATGGTGGAGTTGAAATCATGGAGATGAAGGACACTACTCCAACAGAAACACACCAGGGTGTATGATGACTGATGGGGAAGTTGATATCGTGGAGATGAAAGACAGTACTACAACAGAACCAACCAGGGTGTATGATGACTCATGGTGGAGTTGAAATCGTGGAGATGAAGGACATTATTACAACAGAACCACCCAGGGTGTATGATGACTGATGGTGGTGTTGAAATCGTGTAGATGAAGAACTCTACTACAACAGAACCATCTCAGGGTGTATGATGACTGATGGGGGAGTTGAGATCATGGAGATGAAGGACACTACTGCAATAGGACCACCCTAGGGTGTATGATGACTGATGGTGGAGTTGGTATGATGGAGATGAAGGACACTACTACAACAGAACCAAGCAGGGTGTATGATGACTGATGGAGGAGTTGAAATCGTGGAGATGAAGGACATTACTACAACACAACCACCCAGGGTGTATGATGACTGATGTTGGAGTTGAAATCGTGGAGAAGAAGAACACTACTCCAACAGAACCACCCCAGGTTGTATGATGACGGATGGTGGAGTGGAAATCGTGGAGATGAAGGACACTACTACATCAGAACAATCCCAGGGTGTATGATGACGGATGGAAGTATTTATATCGTGGAGATGAAGGACAGTACTGCAACAGAACCACCCGAGGGTGTATTATGACTCATGGTGGAGTGGATATCGTGGAGATGAAGGACACTACTCCAACAGAACCACCCCTGGGTGTATGATGACTGATGGGCGAGTTGGAATCATGGAGATGAAGGACACTCCTACTACAGAACCACCGCAGGGTGTATGATGACTGATGGTGGAGTTGAAATCATGGAGATGAAGGACAGTACTCCAACAGAATCACCCCAGGGTGTATGATGACTGATGCTGGAGTTGATATCATGGAAATGAAGGACACTACTACAACAGAACCATCCAGGGTGTATGATGACTGACGGTGGAGTTGAAATCATGGAGAGGAATTACACTACTACAACAGAACCACCCAGGGTGTATGATGCCTGTTGGTGGAGTTGATATCATGGAGATGAAGGTCACTACTACAACAGAACCACCCCAAGGTGTATGATGACTGATGGTGGAGTTGAAATCGTGGAGATGAAGGACACTACTACATCAGAACCATCCAAGGGTGTATGATGACTGACGGAAGTATTTATATCGTGGATATGAAGGACAGTACTGCAACAGAACCACCCGAGGGTGTATGATGACTCATGGTGGGGTTGATATCGTGGAGATGAAGGACACTACTACAACAGAACCACCCCAAGGTGTATGATGACTGTTGGTGGAGTTGATATCGTGGAGATGAAGGAAACTACTACAACAGAAACACCCCAGGGTGAATGATGACTAATGGGGGAGTTGAAAACGGGGAGATGAAGGACACTACTACAACAGAACCACCCAGGGTGTATGATGACTGATGGTGGAGTTGAAATCGTGGAGATGAAGGACATTATTACAACAGAACCACCCAGGGTGTATGATGACTGATGGTGGTGTTGAAATCGTGTAGATGAAGAACTCTACTACAACAGAACCATCTCAGGGTGTATGATGACTGATGGGGGAGTTGAGATCATGGAGATGAAGGACACTACTGCAATAGGACCACCCTAGGGTGTATGATGACTGATGGTGGAGTTGGTATGATGGAGATGAAGGACACTACTACAACAGAACCAAGCAGGGTGTATGATGACTGATGGAGGAGTTGAAATCGTGGAGATGAAGGACATTACTACAACACAACCACCCAGGGTGTATGATGACTGATGTTGGAGTTGAAATCGTGGAGAAGAAGAACACTACTCCAACAGAACCACCCCAGGTTGTATGATGACGGATGGTGGAGTGGAAATCGTGGAGATGAAGGACACTACTACATCAGAACAATCCCAGGGTGTATGATGACGGATGGAAGTATTTATATCGTGGAGATGAAGGACAGTACTGCAACAGAACCACCCGAGGATGTATTATGACTCATGGTGGAGTGGATATCGTGGAGATGAAGGACACTACTCCAACAGAACCACCCCTGGGTGTATGATGACTGATGGGCGAGTTGGAATCATGGAGATGAAGGACACTCCTACTACAGAACCACCGCAGGGTGTATGATGACTGATGGTGGAGTTGAAATCATGGAGATGAAGGACAGTACTCCAACAGAACCACCCCAGGGTGTATGATGACTGATGCTGGAGTTGATATCATGGAAATGAAGGACACTACTACAACAGAACCATCCAGGGTGTATGATGACTGACGGTGGAGTTGAAATCATGGAGAGGAATTACACTACAACAACAGAACCACCGCAGGGTGTATGATGACTCATGGTGGAGTGGATATCGTGGAGATGAAGGACACTACTCCAACAAAACCACCCCGGGGTATATGATGACTGATGCTGGAGTTGATATCATGGAGATGAAGGACACTACTACAACAGAACCATCCAGGGTGTATGATGACTGACGGTGGAGTTGAAATCATGGAGAGGAAGGACACTACTACAACAGAACCACCTCAGGGTGTATGATGCCTGTTGGGGGAGTTGATATCATGGAGATGAAGGTCACTACTACAACAGAACCACCCCAAGGTGTATGATGACTGATGGTGGTGTTGAAATCGTGGAGATGAATGACATTTCTACAACAGAACCACGCAGGCTGTATGATGAGTGCTGGTGGAGTTGAAATCGTGGAGATGAAGAACACTACTACAAGAGAACCACCCCAGGGTGTATGATGAGTGATGGGGAGTTGATATCGTGGAGATGATGGACACTACTGCAAAAGAACCACCCTAGGGTGTATGATGACTGATGGTGGAGTTGGTATGATGGAGATGAAGGACACTACTACAACAGAACAACACAGGTTGTATGATGACTGATGGTGGAGTTGAAATCGTGGAGATGAAGGACATTACTACAACACAACCACCCAGGGTGTATGATGACTGATGGTGGAGTTTTAAACGTGGAGATGAAGGACATTACTACAACACAACCACCCAGGGTGTATGATGACTGATGGTGGAGTTGAAATCGTGGAAATGAAGTACACTACTACAACAGAACCACCCCAGGGTGTATGATAACTGATGGGGGGTTTGAAGTAATGGAGATGAAGGACATTACTACAACAGAACGATCCCAGGGTGTATGATGACTGATGGTGGAGTTTAAATCGTGGAGATGAAGGACATTACTACAACACAACCACCCAGGGTGTATGGTAACTGATGGTGGAGGTGAAATCGTGGAAATGAAGTACACGACTACAACAGAACCACCCCAAGGTGTATGATAACTGATGGGGGGGTTGAAGTAATGGAGATGAAGGACATTACTACAACAGAACCACCCCAGGTTGTATGATGACTGATGGTGGAGTTGATATCGTGGAGATGAAGGACACTACTACAACAGAACCAGCCCTGGGTGTATGATGACTATTGTTGGAGTTGATATCGTGCAGCTGAAGGACACTACTGCAACAGAACCACCCAGGGTGTATGATGACTGATGGTGGAGTTTAAATCGTGGAGATGAAGGACATTACTACAACACAACCACCCAGGGTGTATGATGACTGATGGTGGTGTTGAATTCGTGGAGATGAAAAACAATACTACAACAAAACCACCCCAGGGTGTATGATGACTGATGGTGGAGTGGAAATCATGGAGATGAAGGGCGCTACTACAACAGAACCAACCCAATGTGTATGATGTCTGATGGTGGAGTTGATATCGTGGAGATGAAGGAAACTACTGCAACAGAAACACCCCAGGGTGAATGATGACTAATGGGGGAGTTGAAATCGTGGAGATGAAGGACACTACTACAACAGAACGACCCCAGGGTGTATGATGACTATGGTGGAGTTGAAATCATGGAGATGAAGGACACTACTCCAACAGAAACACACCAGGGTGTATGATGACTGATGGGGAAGTTGATATCGTGGAGATGAAAGACAGTACTACAACAGAACCAACCAGGGTGTATGATGACTCATGGTGGAGTTGAAATCGTGGAGATGAAGGACATTATTACAACAGAACCACCCAGGGTGTATGATGACTGATGGTGGTGTTGAAATCGTGTAGATGAAGAACTCTACTACAACAGAACCATCTCAGGGTGTATGATGACTGATGGGGGAGTTGAGATCATGGAGATGAAGGACACTACTGCAATAGGACCACCCTAGGGTGTATGATGACTGATGGTGGAGTTGGTATGATGGAGATGAAGGACACTACTACAACAGAACCAAGCAGGGTGTATGATGACTGATGGAGGAGTTGAAATCGTGGAGATGAAGGACATTACTACAACACAACCACCCAGGGTGTATGATGACTGATGTTGGAGTTGAAATCGTGGAGAAGAAGAACACTACTCCAACAGAACCACCCCAGGTTGTATGATGACGGATGGTGGAGTGGAAATCGTGGAGATGAAGGACACTACTACATCAGAACAATCCCAGGGTGTATGATGACGGATGGAAGTATTTATATCGTGGAGATGAAGGACAGTACTGCAACAGAACCACCCGAGGGTGTATTATGACTCATGGTGGAGTGGATATCGTGGAGATGAAGGACACTACTCCAACAGAACCACCCCTGGGTGTATGATGACTGATGGGCGAGTTGGAATCATGGAGATGAAGGACACTCCTACTACAGAACCACCGCAGGGTGTATGATGACTGATGGTGGAGTTGAAATCATGGAGATGAAGGACAGTACTCCAACAGAATCACCCCAGGGTGTATGATGACTGATGCTGGAGTTGATATCATGGAAATGAAGGACACTACTACAACAGAACCATCCAGGGTGTATGATGACTGACGGTGGAGTTGAAATCATGGAGAGGAATTACACTACTACAACAGAACCACCCAGGGTGTATGATGCCTGTTGGTGGAGTTGATATCATGGAGATGAAGGTCACTACTACAACAGAACCACCCCAAGGTGTATGATGACTGATGGTGGAGTTGAAATCGTGGAGATGAAGGACACTACTACATCAGAACCATCCAAGGGTGTATGATGACTGACGGAAGTATTTATATCGTGGATATGAAGGACAGTACTGCAACAGAACCACCCGAGGGTGTATGATGACTCATGGTGGAGTGGATATCGTGGAGATGAAGGACACTACAACAACAGAAACACGCCAAGGTGTATGATGACTGTTGGTGGAGTTGATATCGTGGAGATGAAGGAAACTACTACAACAGAAACACCCCAGGGTGAATGATGACTAATGGGGGAGTTGAAATCGTGGAGATGAAGGACACTACTACAACAGAACCACCCAGGGTGTATGATGACTCATGGTGGAGTTGAAATCGTGGAGATGAAGGACATTATTACAACAGAACCACCCAGGGTGTATGATGACTGATGGTGGTGTTGAAATCGTGTAGATGAAGAACTCTACTACAACAGAACCATCTCAGGGTGTATGATGACTGATGGGGGAGTTGAGATCATGGAGATGAAGGACACTACTGCAATAGGACCACCCTAGGGTGTATGATGACTGATGGTGGAGTTGGTATGATGGAGATGAAGGACACTACTACAACAGAACCAAGCAGGGTGTATGATGACTGATGGAGGAGTTGAAATCGTGGAGATGAAGGACATTACTACAACACAACCACCCAGGGTGTATGATGACTGATGTTGGAGTTGAAATCGTGGAGAAGAAGAACACTACTCCAACAGAACCACCCCAGGTTGTATGATGACGGATGGTGGAGTGGAAATCGTGGAGATGAAGGACACTACTACATCAGAACAATCCCAGGGTGTATGATGACGGATGGAAGTATTTATATCGTGGAGATGAAGGACAGTACTGCAACAGAACCACCCGAGGGTGTATTATGACTCATGGTGGAGTGGATATCGTGGAGATGAAGGACACTACTCCAACAGAACCACCCCTGGGTGTATGATGACTGATGGGCGAGTTGGAATCATGGAGATGAAGGACACTCCTACTACAGAACCACCGCAGGGTGTATGATGACTGATGGTGGAGTTGAAATCATGGAGATGAAGGACAGTACTCCAACAGAACCACCCCAGGGTGTATGATGACTGATGCTGGAGTTGATATCATGGAAATGAAGGACACTACTACAACAGAACCATCCAGGGTGTATGATGACTGACGGTGGAGTTGAAATCATGGAGAGGAATTACACTACAACAACAGAACCACCCAGGGTGTATGATGCCTGTTGGTGGAGTTGATATCATGGAGATGAAGGTCACTACTACAACAGAACCACCCCAAGGTGTATGATGACTGATGGTGGAGTTGAAATCGTGGAGATGAAGGACACTACTACATCAGAACCATCCAAGGGTGTATGATGACTGATGGAAGTATTTATATCGTGGATGTGAAGGACAGTACTGCAACAGAACCACCCGAGGGTGTATGATGACTCATGGTGGAGTGGATATCGTGGAGATGAAGGACACTACAACAACAGAACTACCCCAAGGTGTATGATGACTGTTGGTGGAGTTGATATCGTGGAGATGAAGGAAACTACTGCAACAGAAACACCCCAGGGTGAATGATGGCTAATGGAGGAGTTGAAATCGGGGAGATGAAGGACACTACTACAACAGAACCACCCAGGTGTATGATGACTCATGGTGGAGTTGAAATCGTGGAGATGAAACACACTACTAAAACAGAACCACCCAAGTGTGTATGATTACTGATGTTGGAGTTGATATCGTGGAGAAGAAGGACAGTACTACATCATAACAACCCCAGGGTGTATGATGACTGTTGGTGGTATTGATATCGTGGAGATGAAGGACACTACTACAACAGAACCACTCCAGGGTGTATGATGACTGATGGCGGAGTTGAAATCCTGGAGATGTAAGAAAGTACAACAAAAGAACCAACCCAGGGTGTATGATGACTGATAGTGGAGTTGATATCTTGGATATGAAGGACACTACTACAACAGTACCGCTCAAGGGTGTATAATGACTGATGGTGGAGTTGATATCGTGGAGATGCAAGACACTACTACAACAGAACCACACCAGTGTGTATGATGACTGATGGTGCAGTTGAAATCATGGAGATGAAGGACACTACTCCAACAGAACCACCCCAGGGTGTATGATGACTGATGCTGGAGTTGATATTGTGGAGATGAAGTACACAACTACAAGAGAACCATCCAGGGTGTATGATGACTGACGCTGGAGTTGAAATCATGGAGAGGAAGGACACTACTACAACAGAACCAACCCCAGGTGTATGATGCCTGTTGGTGGAGTTGATATCATGGAAATGAATGTCACTACTACAACAGAACCACCCCCGGGTGTATGACTGATGGTGGAGTTGAAATCGTGGAGATGAAGGACACTACTACATCAGAACCACCCAGGGTGTATGATGACTGATGGAAGAATTAATATCATGGAGATAAAGGACACTACTACAACAGAACCGCCCAGGGTATATGATGACTGATGGTGGAGTGGAAATCGTAGAGATGAAGGACACTACTACAAAAGAACCACTCCAGGGTGTATGATGCCTGTTGGTGCAGTTGATATCACGGAGATGAAGGTCACTACTACAACAGAACCACCCCAGGGTGTATGATGACTGATGTTGGAGTTGAAATCGTGGAGATGAAGGACAGTACTGCAACAGAACCACCCCAGGGTGTATGATGACTCATGGTGGAGTGGATATCGAGGAGATGAAGGTCACTACTACCAAAAAACCACCCGAGGGTGTATGATGACTGATGGTGGATTTGAAATCATGGAGATTAAGGACACTACTACAACAGAACCATCCCAGAGTGTATGATGACTGATGGTGGAGTTGATATCGTGGAGATGAAGGACACTACTATGACAGAACAACCCTAGGGTGTATGATGACTGATGGTGCAGTTGATATCGTGGAGAAGATGGACACTACTATGACAGAACCACCCCAGGGTGTATGATGACTGATGGAGGAGTTGATATTGTGGAGATGAAGGACACTACTCCAACAGAACCACCCCAGGGTGTATGATGACTGATGGGGGAGTTGGAATCATGGAGATGAAGGGCACTCCTACTACAGAACCACCCCAGGGTGTATGATGACTGATGGTGGAGTTGAAATCATGGAGATGAAGGACAGTACTCCAACAGAACCACCCCAGGGTGTATGATGACTGATGCTGGAGTTGATATCATCGAGATGAAGGTCACTACTACAACAGAACCACCCCAATGTGTATGATGACTGATGGTGGAGTTGATATCTTGGAGATGAAGGACACTACTACATCAGAACCATCCCAGGGTGTATGATGACTGATGGAAGTATTTATATCGTGGAGATGAAGGACAGTACTGCAACAGAACCACCCGAGGGTGTATGATGACTCATGGTGGAGTGTATATCGTGGAGATGAAGGACAGTACAACAACAGAATTACCCCAAGGTGTATGATGACTGTTGGTGGAGTTGATATCGTGGAGATTAAGGAAACTACTGCAACAGAAACACCCCAGGGTGAATGATGGCAAATGGCGGAGTTGCAATCGTGGAGATGAAGGACACTACTACAACAGAACCACCCCAGGGTGTATGATGACTATGGTGGTGTTGAAATCATGGAGATGAAGGACACTACTACAACAGAAACACCCCAGGGTGTATGATGACTGATGTGGAAGTTGATATCGTGAAGATGAAGGACACTACTACAACAGAACCACCCAGGGTGTATGATGACTCATGGTGGAGTTGAAATCGTGGGCATGAGGGACATCATTACAACAGAACCAACCAGGGTGTATGATGACTGATGGTGGTGTTGAAATCGTGGAGATGAACAACTCTACTACAACAGAACCACCCCAGGGTGTATGATGACTGATGGGGGAGTTGAGATCATGGAGATGAAGGACACTACTGCAATAGAACCACCCTAGGGTGTATGATGACTGATATTGGAGTTGATATGGTGGAGATGAAGGACACTACTACAACAGAACCACCCAGGGTGTATGATGACTGATGGTGGAGTTGAAATCGTGGAGATGAAGGACATTACTACAACAGAACCACGCAGGCTGTATGATGAGTGATGGTGGAGTTGAAATCGTGGAGATGAAGAACACTACTAAAAACAGAACCACCCCAGGGTGTATGATGACTGATGGGGAGTTGATATCGTGGAGATGATGGACACTACTGCAAAAGAACCACCCCAGGATGTATGATGACTGAGGGTGGAGTTGACATCAAGGAGATCAAGGACACTACTCCAACAGAACCACCCCAGGGTAAATGAAGACGGATGGTTTAGTTGAACTCGTGGAGATGAAAGACACTACTACAACAGAACCACTCAGGGTGTATGATGACTGATGGTGGAGTTTAAATCGTGGAGATGAAGGACATTACTACAACACAGCCACCCAGGGTGCATGATGACTGATGGTGGAGTTGAAATCGTGGAAATGAAGTATACTACTACAACAGAACCAGACCAGGGTGTCTGATAACTGATGGGGGGGTTGAAGTAATGGAGATGAAGGACATTACTACAACAGAACCATCCCAGGGTGTATGATGAGTGATGGTGGGGTTTAAATCGTGGAGATGAAGGACATTACTACAACACAACCACCCAGGGTGTATGATGACTGATGGTGGAGTTGAAATTGTGGAAATGAAGTACACTACTACAACAGAACCACCCCAGGGTGTATGATAACTGTTGGGGGGGTGAAGTCATGGAGATGAAGGACATTACTACAACAGAACCACGCAAGTGTGTATGATGACTGATGGTGGAGTTGATATCGTGGAGATGAAGGACACTACTACAACAGAACCACCCAGGGTGTATGATGACTGATGGTGGAATTGAAATGGTGGAGATGACGGACATTATTACATCAGAACCACCCAGGGTGTATGATGACTGATGGTGGTGTTGAAATCGCGGAGATGAAAAACAATACTACAATAGAACCACCCCAGGGTGTATGATGACTGATGGGGGAGTTGAAATCAAGGAGATGAAGGACACTACTACAGAAGGACCTCACCACGGTGTATGATGACTGATGGTGGAGTTCAAATATTGGAGATGAAGGACACTACTACAACAGAACCACACCCGGGAGTATGATGACTGATGGTGGAGTTGATATCGTGGAGATGAAGGACACTACTAAAACAGAACCATCCAAGGGTGTATGATGACTGATGGTGGAATTGAAATCATGGAGATGAAGGACACTATTTCAACAGAACCACCCAAGTGTGTATGATTACTGATGTTGGAGTTGATATCATGGAGAAGAAGGACAGTACTACAACATAACAACCCCAGGCTGTATGATGACTGTTGGTGGTGTTGATATCGTGGAGATGAAGGACACTACTACAACAGAAACACTCCAGGGTGTATGATGACTGATGGCGGAGTTGAAATCCTGGAGATGAAAGAAAGTACAACAACAAAACCAAACCAGGGTGTATGATGACTGATAGTGGAGTTGATATCTTGGATATGAAGGACACTACTACAACAGAACCACTCAAGGGTGTATAATGACTGATGGTGGAGTTGATATCGTGGAGATGAAAGACACTACTACAACAGAACCACACCAGGGTGCATGATGACTGATGGTGCAGTTGAAATCATGGAGATGAAAGACACTACTCCAACAGAACCACCCCAGGGTGTATGATGACTGATGCTGGAGTTGATATTGTGGACATGAAGGACACTACTACAATAGAACCATGCAGGGTGTATGATGACTGATGGTGGAGTTGAAATCGTGGAGATGAAGGACACTACTACATCAGAACCACACCAGGGTGTATGATGACTGATGGCAGAATTGATATCATGGAGATAAAGGACAGTACTACAACAGAACCACCACAGGGTGTATGATGCCTGTTGGTGGAGTTGATATCATGGAGATGAAGGTCACTACTACAACAGAACCACCCCAGGTTGTATGATGACTGATGGTGGAGTTGAAATCGGGGAGATGAAGGACACTACTACATCAGAACCACCCCAGGGTGTATGATGACTGATGGAAGTATTTATATCGTGGAGATGAAGGACAGTACTGCAACAGAACCACCCCAGGGTGTATGATGACTCATGGTAGATTGGATATCGAGGAGATGAAGGTCACTACTAACAAAAAACCACCCCAGGGTGTATGATGACTGATGGTGGAGTTGAAATCAAGGATATTAAGGACACTACTACAACAGAACCACCCCAGGGTAGTATGATGACTGATGGTGGAGTTGATATCATGGAGAAGAAGGACACTACTACAACAGAACCACCCCGGGGTGGATGATGACTGATGGTGGAGATGAAGGACACTACTACAACAGAACCACCCCAGGGTGTATGATGACTGATGGTGGAGATGAAGGAGAGTACTACAACAGAACCACCCCAAGGTGTATGATGACTGTTGGTAGAGTTGATATCGTGGAGATGAATGACACTACTACAACAGAACCAACCCAGGGTGTATGATGACCGACAGTGGAGTTGATATCGTGGATATGAAGGACACCACTACAACAGAACCACACCTGGGTGTATGATGACTGATGGTGGAGTTGAAATCATGGACATGAAGGACACTACAACAACAGAATCACCCCAGGGTGTATGATGACTGATGGTGGAGTTGATATCGAGGAGATGAAGGATACTAGTAAAACAGGACCACCCAGGGTGTATAATGACTGATAGTGGAGTTGAAATCATGGACATGAAGGACACTACAACAACAGAATCACCCCAGGGTGTATGATGACTCATGGTGGAGTTAATAATGTGGAGATGAAGGACATTAGTTCAACAGATCCACCCAGGGTGTATGATGACTGATGGTGGAGTTGAAATCATGGACATGAAGGACACTACTCCAACAGAACCACCCCAGGGTGTATGATGACTGATGGAGGAATTGATATCGTGAAGATAAGGACACTACTACAACAGAACCACCTCAGGGTGTATGATGACTGTTCCTGGAGTTGAAATCGTGGAGATGAAGGACACTACTATATCAGAACCACCACAGGGTGTAGGATGACTGATGGAGGAATTAATATCGTGGAGATGAAGGACACTATAACAGCAGAACGACCCCAGGCTGTATGATGACTGATGGTGGAGTTGATATCGTAGAGATGAAGGTCAATACTACAACAGAACCACCCCAAAGTGTATGATAACTGATGGTGGAGTTAAAATCGTGGAGGTGAAGGACACTACTAAAACAGAACCATCCCAGGGTGTATGATGACTGATGGCGGAGTTGAAATCATGGAGATGAAGGACACTATTACAACAGAACCAACCAAGGGTGGATGATTACTGAAGTTGGAGTTGATATCGTGGAGAAGAAGGACACTACTACAACAGAACAACCCCAGGGTGTATGATGACTGTTGGTGGTGTTGACATCATGGAGATGAAGGACACTACTACAACAGAACCACCCCAGGGTGTATGATGACTGATGGTGGTTTGATATCGTGGAGAAGAAGGACACTACTACAACAGAATCACCCCAGGGTGTATGATGACGGATGGTGAGTTCAAACCATGGAGATGAAGGACAGTACAACAACAGAACCAACCCAGGGTGTATGATGAATGACGGTGGAGTTCAATCCGTGTAGATGAAGGACACTACTACAAAGGAACCACCCCGGGTTGTATGATGACTGTTTCTGGAGTTGATATTGTGGAGATGAAGGACACAAATACAACATAAAGAATCCAGCGTGTATGATGACTGATTGTGTAGTTGAAAACTTGGATATGAAGGACACTACTACAACAGAACCACCCCAGGGTGTATGATCACTGACTTTCAAGTAGATATTGTGGAGAAGAAGGACACTACTACATCAGAACCACTCCAGGGTGTATGATGACTGATCGCGGAGTTGAAATCCTGGAGAGGAAAGACACTACAACAAGAGAAACAACACAGGGTGTATGATGACTGATGGTGGGGTTGATATCATAGAGATGAAGGACACTACTACCAACAGAACCACCCCAGGGTGTATGATGACAGATGGTGGAGTTGAAACCGGGGAGATGAAAGACACTACTACAACAGAACCACCAAGGGTGTATGATGACCGAAGGTGGAGTTGAAATCATGGAGATGAAGGACACTACTACAACAGAATCACAGCAGGGTGTATGATGACTGATGGTGGAGTTGATATCGTGGAGAAGACGGACACTACTACAACAGAACCACCCCAGGGTCGTATGATGACTGATGGTCGAGTTGAAATCGTGGAGATGAAAGACACTACTACAACAGAACCACCCCAGGGTGTATGATGACTGATGGTGGAGTTGATATCATGTAGATAAAGGACACTACTACAACAGAACCACACCAGGGTGTATGAAGACTGATGGTGGAGTTGAAATCCTGGTGATGAAGGACACTACTACAACAGAACCACCCCAGGGTGTATGATGACTGATGATGGAGTTGAAATCATGGAGATGAAGGACACTATTACAACAGTACCACCCCAGGGTGTATGATGACAGATGGAGGAATTAATATCATGGAGATGAAGGACACTACTACAACAGAACCAACCCAGGGTGTATGATGACTGATGGTGGAGTTGAAACCGTGGAGATAAAGGACAGTACAACAACAGAACCACCCCAGGGTGTATGATGACTGATGGTGGAGATGAAGGACACTACTACAACAGAAACACGCCAAGGTGTATGATGACTGTTGGTGGAGTTGATATCATGGAGATGAAGGAAACTACTACAACAGAAACACCCCAGGGTGAATGATGACTAATGGGGGAGTTGAAATCATGGAGATGAAGGACACTACAACAACAGAACCACCCCAGGGTGTATGATGACTATGGTGGAGTTGAAATCATGGAGATGAAGGACAATACTCCAACAGAAACACCCCAGGGTGTATGATGACTGATGGGAAGTTGATTTCATGGAGATGAAGGACACTACTACAACAGAACCACCCAGGGTGTATGATGACTGATGATGGTGTTGAAATCGTGGAGATGAAGAACACTATTACAACAGAAACACCCCAGGGTGTATGATGACTGATGTGGGAGTTGAAATCATGGAGATGAAGGACACTACTACAAAAGAACCACCTCAGGGTGTATGATGACTGATTGTGGAGTTGAAACTGTGGAGAAGAAGGACACTACCCCAACAGAACCACCCCAGGGTGACGATGACTGATTGAGGAATTGATATCGAGGAGATAAAGGACACTACTACAACAGAAGCACCCAGGGTGTGTGCTGACTGACGGTAGAGTTGAAATAGTGGAGATGAAGGAGACTACTACAACAGAAACACCCCAGGGTGTATGATGACTGATGGTGGAGTTGACATGGTGGAGATGAAGGACACTACTACAACAGAACCACCCAGGTTGTATGATGACTGATGATGGAGTTGAAATCGTGGAGATGAAGGACATTACTACAACAAAACCATGCAGGGTGTATGATGACAGATGGTGGAGTTGATATCGTGGAGATGAAGAACGCTACTACAACAGAACCACCCAAGGGTGTATGATGACTGATGCGGAGTTGATATCGTCGAGATGAAGGACACTACTGCAAGAGAACCACCCCAGGATGTATGATGACTGATGGTGCAGTTGAAATCATGGAGATGAAAGACTCCACTCCAACAGAACCACCCCAGGGTGTATGATGACTGATGGTGGAGTTGATATCGTGGAGATGAAGGACACTACTACAACAGAACCAACCAGGGTGTATGATGACTGATGGTGGAGTTGAAATCGTGGAGATGAAGGACATTACTACAACAGAACCACCCAGGGTGTATGATGACTGATGGTGGAGTTGAAATCATGGAGATGAAGAACACTACTACAACAGAACCACCCAGAGGTGTATGATGAGTGATGGGGGGGTTGAAATAATGGAGTTGAAGGACACTACTACAACAGAACCACCCCAGGGTGTATGATGAGTGATGGTGGAGATGAAGGACACTACCACAACAGAACCACCCAGGGTGTATGATGACTGATGGTGGAGATGAAGGTCAGTACTACAACAGAACCACCCCAATGTGTATGATGACTGTTGGTGGAGTTGATATCGTGGAGATGAAGGAAACTACTACAACAGAAACACCCCAGGGTGTATGATGACTGATGGTGGAGTTGACATGGTGGAGATGAAGAAGACTACTACAACAGAACCACACAGGTTGTAAGATGACTGATGGTGGAGTTGAAATCGTGGAGATGAAGGACATTACTACAACAGAACCATGCAGGGTGATGATGACTGATGGTGGAGTTGATATCGTGGAGATGAAGAACACTACTCCACAGAACCACCCCAGGGTGTATGATGACTGATGGTGGAGTTGATATCGTGGAGATGAAGGACACTACTCCAACAGAACCACCCAGGGTGTATGATGACTGATGGTGGAGAAGAAGGACAGGACTACAACAGAACCACCCCAATGTGTATGATGACTGTTGGTGGAGTTGATATCATGGAGATGAAGGACACTACTACAACAGAGCCACTCAGAGGTGTATGATGAGTGATGGGGGGGTTGAAATAATGGAGGTGAAGGACACTACTACAACAGAAGCACCCCAGGGTGTATGATGACTGATGGTGGAGATGAAGGACACTACTACAACAGAACCACCCCAGGGTGTATGATGACTGATGGTGGAGAAGAAGGACAGTACTATAACAGAACCACCCCAATGTGTATGATGACTGTTGGTGGAGTTGATATGGTGGAGATGAAGGACACTACTACAACAGAACCACCCAGGGTGTATGATGACTGATAGTGGAGTTGATATCGTGGAGATGAAGGACACCACTCCAACAAAACCAAACCAGGGTGTATGATGACTGATGTTGGAGTGGAAATCGTGGAGATGAAGAACACTACTACAACAGTACCACCCAAGGGTGTATGATGACTGATGGTGGAGTTGAAATCATGGACATGAAGGACACTACAACAACAGAACCACCCCAGGATGTATGATGACTATGGTGGAGTTGAAATCATGGAGATGAAGGACAATACTCCAACAGAAACACCCCAGGGAGTATGATGACTGATGGGAAGTTGATTTCATGGAGATGAAGGACACTACTACAACAGAACCACCCAGGGTGTATGATGACTGATGATGGTGTTGAAATCGTGGAGATGAAGAACACTATTACAACAGAAACACCCCAGGGTGTATGATGACTGATGTGGGAGTTGAAATCATGGAGATGAAGGACACTACTACAAAAGAACCACCTCAGGGTGTATGATGACTAATTGTGGAGTTGAAACTGTGGAGAAGAAGGACACTACCCCAACAGAACCACCCCAGGGGGACGATGACTGATTGAGGAATTGATATCGAGGAGATAAAGGACACTACTACAACAGAAGCACCCAGGGTGTGTGCTGACTGACGGTAGAGTTGAAATAGTGGAGATGAAGGAGACTACTACAACAGAAACACCCCAGGGTGTATGATGACTGATGGTGGAGTTGACATGGTGGAGATGAAGGACACTACTACAACAGAACCACCCAGGTTGTATGATGACTGATGATGGAGTTGAAATCGTGGAGATGAAGGACATTACTACAACAAAACCATGCAGGGTGTATGATGACAGATGGTGGAGTTGATATCGTGGAGATGAAGAACACTACTACAACAGAACCACCCAAGGGTGTAAGATGACTGATGCGGAGTTGATATCGTCTAGATGAAGGACACTACTGCAAGAGAACCACCCCAGGATGTATGATGACTGATGGTGCAGTTGAAATCATGGAGATGAAAGACTCCACTCCAACAGAACCACCCCAGGGTGTATGATGACTGATGTTGGAGTTGAAATCGTGGAGATGAAGAACACTACTACAACAGTACCACCCAAGGGTGTATGATGACTGACGGTGGAGTTGAAATCATGGAGATGAAGGACACTACTACAACAGAATCACCCCAGGGTGTATGATGACTGATGGTGGAGTTGATATCGTGGAGATGAAGGACACTACTACAACAGAACCACCCCAGGGTGTATGATGACTGATGGTGGAGTTGAAATCGTGGAGATGAAGGACACTACTACAACAGAACCACCCCAGGGTGTATGATGACTGATGGTGGAGTTGAAATCATGGAGATGAAGGACACTACTACAACAGAACCACCCCAGGGTGTATGATGACTGATGGTGGAGTTGAAATCGTGGAGATGAAGGACACTACTACAACAGAACCACCCCAGGGTGTATGATGACTGATGGTGGAGTTGAAATCATGGAGATGAAGGACACTACTACAACAGAACCACCCAGGGTGTATGATGACTGATGGTGGAGTTGATATCGTGGAGATGAAGGACACTACTACAACAGAACGACCCCAGGGTGTATGATGACTGATGGTGGAGTTGGAATCATGGAGATGAAGGACACTCCTACTACAGAACCACCCCAGGGTGTATGGTGACTCATGGTGGAGTTGAAATCATGGAGATGAAGGACAGTACTCCAACAGAACCACCCCAGGGTGTATGATAACTGATGCTGGAGTTGATATCATGGAGATGAAGGACACTACTACAACAGAACCATCCAGGGTGTATGATGACTGACGGTGGAGTTGAAATCATGGAGAGGAAGGACACTACTACAACAGAACCACCCCAGGGTGTATGATGACTGTTGGTGGAGTTGATATCATGGAGATGAAGGTCACTACTACAACAGAACCACACCAGGGTGTATGATGACTGATGGTGGAGTTGAAATGGTGGAGAAGAGGGACACTACTACATCAGAACCATCCCAGGGTGTATGATGACTGATGGAAGTATTTATATCGTGGAGATGAATTACAGTACTGCAACAGAACCACCCGAGGGTGTATGATGACTCATGGCGGAGTGGATATCGTGGAGAAGAAGGACACTACAACAACAGAACTACCCCAAGGTGTATGATGACTGTTGGTGGAGTTGATATCGTGGAGTTGAAGGAAACTACTGCAACAGAACACCCTAGGGTGAATGATGGCTAATGGGGGAGTTAAAATCGTGGAGATGAAGGACAATACTACAACAGAACTCCCCAGGGTGCATGATGACTAGGGTGGAGTTGAAATCATGGAGATAAAGGACACTACTACAACAGAAACACCCCAGGGTGTATGATGACTGATGTGAAAGTTGATATCGTGGAGATGAAGGACACTACTACAACAGAACCACCCAGGGTGTATGATGACTCATGGTGGAGTTGAAATCATGGAGATGAAGGACATTATTACAACAGAACCAACCAGGGAGTATGATGACTGATGGTGGTGTTGAAATCGTGGAGATGAAGAACTCTATTACAACAGAACCACCTCAGGGTGTATGATGACTGATGGGGGAGTTGAGATCATGGAGATGAAGGACACTACTCCAACAGAACCACCCAAGGGTGTATGATGACTGATGGTGGAGTTGAAATCGTGGAGATGAAGGACACTACTACAACAGAACCACCCCAGGGTGTATGATGACTGATGGTGGAGTTGAAATCGTGGAGATGAAGGACACTACTACAACAGAACCACCCAGGGTGTATGATGACTGATGGTGGAGTTGAAATCGTGGAGATGAAGAACACTACTACAACAGAACCACCCCAGGGTGTATGATGACTGATGGTGGAGTTGAAATCGTGGAGATGAAGGACACTACTACAACAGAACCAACCCAGGGTGTATGATGACTGATGGAGGAGTTTATATCGTGGAGATGAAGGACACTACTACAACAGAACCACCCAGGGTGTATGATGACTGATGGTGGAGTTGAAATCGTGGAGATGAAGGACACTACTACAACAGAACCACCCCAGGGTGTATGATGACTGATGGTGGAGTTGATATCGGGGAGATGAAGGACACTACTACAACAGAACCATCCCAGGGTGTATGATGACTGACGGTGGAGTTGAAATCATGGAGATGAAGGACACTACTACAACAGAACCACCCGAGGGTGTATGATAACTGTTGGTGGAGTTGATATCATGGAGATGAAGGTCACTACTACAACAGAACCACCCCAAGGTGTATGATGACTGATGGTGGAGTTGAAATCGTGGAGATGAATGACATTTCTACAACAGAACCACGCAGGCTGTATGATGAGTGCTGGTGGAGTTGAAATCGTGGAGATGAAGAACACTACTACAAGAGAACCACCCCAGGGTGTATGATGAGTGATGGGGAGTTGATATCGTGGAGATGATGGACACTACTGCAAAAGAACCACCCCAGGATGCATGATGACTGAGGGTGGAGTTGACATCATGCAGATCAAGGACACTCCTTGAACAGAACCACCCCAGGGTGTATGATGACGGATAGTGTAGTTGAAATCGTGGAGATGAAGGACACTACTACAACAGAACCACCCCAGGGTGTATGATGACTGATGGTGGAGTTGAAATCGTGGAGATGAAGGACATTACTACAACAGAACCACCCAGGGTGTATGATGACTGATGGTGGAGTTGAAATCGTGGAGATGAAGGACACTACTACAACAGAACCACCCCAGGGTGTATGATGACTGATGGTGGAGTTGAAGTCATGGAGATGAAGGACACTACTACAACAGAACCATCCCAGGGTGTATGATGACTGATGGTGGAGTTGAAATCGTGGAGATGAAGGACATTACTACAACAGAACCACCCAGGGTGTATGATGACTGATGGTGGAGTTGAAATCGTGGAGATGAAGTACACTACTACAACAGAACCACCCCAGGGTGTATGATGACTGATGGTGGAGTTGAAATCATGGAGATGAAGGACATTACTACAACAGAACCACCCCAGGGTGTATGATGACTGATGGTGGAGTTGATATCGTGGAGATGAAGGACACTACTACAACAGAACCACCCCAGGGTGTATGATGACTGATGGTGGAGTTGAAATCGTGGAGATGAAGGACACTACTACAACAGAACCACCCCAGGGTGTATGATGACTGATGGTGGAGTTGAAATCGTGGAGATGAAGGACACTACTACAACAGAACCACCCCAGGGTGTATGATGACTGATGGTGGAGTTGAAATCTTGGAGATGAAGGACACTACTACAACAGAACCACCCAGGGTGTATGATGACTGATGGTGGAGTTGAAATCGTGGAGATGAAGGACACTACTACAACAGAACCACCCCAGGGTGTATGATGACTGATGGTGGAGTTGAAATCTTGGAGATGAAGGACACTACTACAACAGAACCACCCCAGGGTGTATGATGACTGATGGTGGAGTTGAAATCGTGGAGATGAAGGACACTACTACAACAGAACCACCCCAGGGTGTATGATGACTGATGGTGGAGTTGAAATCATGGAGATGAAGGACACTACTACAACAGAACCACCCAGGGTGTATGATGACTGATGGTGGAGTTGATATCGTGGAGATGAAGGACACTACTACAACAGAACCACCCAGGGTGTATGATGACTGATGGTGGAGTTGAAATCGTGGAGATGAAGGACACTACTACAACAGAACCACCCAGGGTGTATGATGACTGATGGTGGAGTTGAAATCGTGGAGATGAAGGACACTACTACAACAGAACCACCTCAGGGTGTATGATGACTGATGGTGGAGTTGAAATCATGGAGATGAAGGACACTACTACAACAGAACCACCCAGGGTGTATGATGACTGATGGTGGAGTTGATATCGTGGAGATGAAGGACACTACTACAACAGAACCACCCAGGGTGTATGATGACTGATGGTGGAGTTGAAATCGTGGAGATGAAGGACACTACTACAACAGAACCACCCAGGGTGTATGATGACTGATGGTGGAGTTGAAATCGTGGAGATGAAGGACACTACTACAACAGAACCACCCCAGGTTGTATGATGACAGATGGAGGAATTGATATCGTGGAGATGAAGGACACTACTACATCAGAACAATCCCAGGGTGTATGATGACGGATGGAAGTATTGATATCGTGGAGATGAAGGACACTACTGCAACAGAACCTCACCAGGGTGTATGAAGACTGATGGTGGAGTTGAAATCATGGTGATGAAGGACCCTACTCCAACAGAACGACCCCAGGGTGTATGATGACTGATGGGAGAGTTGGAATCATGGAGATGAAGGACACTCCTACTACAGAACGACCCCAGGGTGTATGATGACTATGGTGGAGTTGAAATCATGGAGATGAAGGACAGTACTCCAACAGAACCACCCCAGGGTGTATGATGACTGATGCTGGAGTTGATATCATGGAAATGAAGGACACTACTACAACAGAACCATCCAGGGTGTATGATGACTGACGGTGGAGTTGAAATCATGGAGAGGAATTACACTACAACAACAGAACCACCCAGGGTGTATGATGACTGATGGTGGAGTTGAAATCGTGGAGATGAAGGACACTACTACAACAGAACCACCCCAGGGTGTATGATGACTGATGGTGGAGTTGAAATCGTGGAGATGAAGGACACTACTACAACAGAACCACCCAGGGTGTATGATGACTGATGGTGGAGTTGAAATCATGGAGATGAAGGACACTACTACAACAGAACCACCCCAGGGTGTATGATGACTGATGGTGGAGTTGAAATCGTGGAGATGAAGGACACTACTACAACAGAACCACCCCAGGGTGTATGATGACTGATGGTGGAGTTGAAATCGTGGAGATGAAGGACACTACTACAACAGAACCACCCCAGGGTGTATGATGACTGATGGTGGAGTTGAAATCATGGAGATGAAGGACACTACTACAACAGAACCACCCAGGGTGTATGATGACTGATGGTGGAGTTGAAATCGTGGAGATGAAGGACACTACTACAACAGAACCACCCCAGGGTGTATGATGATTGATAGTGGAGTTGATATCGTGGAGATGAAGGACACCACTACAACAGAACCACACCTCGGTGTATGATGACTGATGGGGGAGTTGGAATCATGGAGATGAAGGACACTCCTACTACAGAACCACCCCAGGGTGTATGATGACTATGGTGGAGTTGAAATCATGGAGATGAAGGACAGTACTCCAACAGAACCACCCCAGGGTGTATGATGACTGATGGTGGAGTTGATATCATGGAGATGAAGGACACTACTACAACAGAACCATCCAGGGTGTATGATGACTGAGGGTGGAGTTGAAATCATGGAGAGGAAGGACACTACTACAACAGAACCACCCCAGGGTGTATGATGCCTGTTGGTGGAGTTGATATCATGGAGATGAAGGTCACTACTACAACAGAACCACACCAAGGTGTATGATGACTGATGGTGGAGTTGAAATCGTGATGAAGGACACTACTACATCAGAACCATCCCAGGGTGTATGATGACTGAATGGAAGTTTATATCGTGGAGATGAAGGACAGTACTACAACAGAACCACACCGAGGGTGTAGATGACTCATGGTGGAGTTGATATCGTGGAGATGAAGGACACTACAACAACAGAAACAAGCCAAGGTGTATGACGACTGTTGGTGCAGTTGATATCGTGGAGATGAAGGAAACTACTGCAACAGAAACACCCTAGGGTGAATGATGGCTAATGGGGGAGTTGAAATCATGGAGATGAAGGACACTACTACAACAGAACCACCCCAGGGTGTATGATGACTTATGGTGGAGTTGAAATCATGGAGATAAGGACACTACTACAACAGAACCACCCCAGGGTGTATGATGACTGATGGTGGAGTAGATATCATGGAGATGAAGGACACTACTGCAACAGATACATCCCAGGGTGTATGAAGACTGATGGTGGAGTTGAAATCGTGGAGATGAAGGACACTACTACAACAGAACCACCCAGGGTGTATGATGACTGATGGTGGTGTTGAAATCGTGGAGATGAAGAACTCTATTACAACAGAACCACCTCAGGGTGTATGATGACTGATGGGGGAGTTGAGATCATGGAGATGAAAGACACTACTGCAATAGAACCACCCTAGGGTGTATGATGACTGATGGTGGAGTTGGTATGATGGAGATGAAGGACACTACTACAACAGAACAACACAGGTTGTATGATGACTGATGGTGGAGTTGAAATCGTGGAGATGAAGGACATTACTACAACAGAACCACCCAGGGTGTATGATGACTGATGGTGGAGTTGAAATCGTGGAGATGAAGAACACTACTACAACAGAACCACCCCAGTTTGTATGATGGCAGATGGTGGAGTTGAAATCGTGGAGATGAAGGACATTACGACAACAGAACCATCCCAGGGTGTATGATGACTGATGGAAGTATTTATATCGCGGAGATGAAGGACAGTACTGCAACAGAACCACCCGAGGGTGTATGATGACTCATGGTGGAGTTGATATCGTGGAGATGAAGGACACTACTCCAACAGAACAAACCCAGGGTGTATGATGACTGATGCTGGAGTTGATATCATGGAGATGAAGGACACTACTACAACAGAACCATCCCAGGGTGTATGATGACTGACGGTGGAGTTGAAATCATGGAGAGGAAGGACACTACTACAACAGAACCACCTCAGGGTGTATGATGCCTGTTGGGGGAGTTGATATCATGGAGATGAAGGTCACTACTACAACAGAACCACCCCAAGGTGTATGATGACTGATGGTGGAGTTGAAATCGTGGAGATGAAGGACACTACTACAACAGAACCACCCCAGGGCTGTATGATGACTGCTGGTGGAGTTGAAATCGTGGAGATGAAGAACACTACTACAAGAGAACCACCCCAGGGTGTATGATGAGTGATGGGGAGTTGATATCGTGGAGATGATGGACACTACTCCAACAGACCCACCCCAGGGTGCATGATGACTGTTGGTGGAGTTGATATCATGGAGATGAAGGACACTACTACAACAGAACCACCCCAGGGTGTATGATGACTGATGGTGGAGTTGAAATCGTGGAGATGAAGGACACTACTACAACAGAACCACCCAGGGTGTATGATGACTGATGGTGGAGTTGAAATCGTGGAGATGAAGGACACTACTACAACAGAACCACCCAGGGTGTATGATGACTGATGGTGGAGTTGAAATCGTGGAGATGAAGGACACTACTACAACAGAACCACCCCAGGGTGTATGATGACTGATGGTGGAGTTGAAATCGTGGAGATGAAGGACACTACTACAACAGAACCACCCAGGGTGTATGATGACTGATGGTGGAGTTGAAATCGTGGAGATGAAGGACATTACTACAACAGAACCACCCAGGGTGTATGATGACTGATGGTGGAGTTGAAATCGTGGAGATGAAGGACACTACTACAACAGAACCACCCCAGGGTGTATGATGACTGATGGTGGAGTTGAAATCATGGAGATGAAGGACACTACTACAACAGAACCACCCCAGGGTGTATGATGACTGATGGTGGAGTTGATATCGTGGAGATGAAGGACACTACTACAACAGAACCAGCCCAGGGTGTATGATGACTGATAGTGGAGTTGATATCGTGGAGATGAAGGACACTACTACAACAGAACCACCCAGGGTGTATGATGACTGATGGTGGAGTTTAAATCGTGGAGATGAAGGACATTACTACAACAGAACCACCCAGGGTGTATGATGACTGATGGTGGTGTTGAATTCGTGGAGATGAAAAACAATACTACAACAGAACCACCCCAGGGTGTATGATGACTGATGGTGGAGTGGAAATCATGGAGATGAAGGACGCTACTACAACAGAACCAACCCAATGTGTATGATGTCTGATGGTGGAGTTGATATCGTGGAGATGAAGGAAACTACTGCAACAGAAACACCCCAGGGTGAATGATGACTGATGGGGGAGTTGAAATCGTGGAGATGAAGGACACTACTACAACAGAACGACCCCAGGGTGTATGATGACTATGGTGGAGTTGAAATCATGGAGATGAAGGACACTACTCCAACAGAATCACACCAGGGTGTATGATGACTGATGGTGGAGTTGATATCGTGGAGATGAAAGACACTACTACAACAGAACCAACCAGGGTGTATGATGACTCATGGTGGAGTTGAAATCGTGGAGATGAAGGACATTATTACAACAGAACCACCCAGGGTGTATGATGACTGATGGTGGTGTTGAAATCGTGTAGATGAAGAACTCTACTACAACAGAACCATCTCAGGGTGTATGATGACTGATGGGGGAGTTGAGATCATGGAGATGAAGGACACTACTGCAATAGGACCACCCTAGGGTGTATGATGACTGATGGTGGAGTTGGTATGATGGAGATGAAGGACACTACTACAACAGAACCAAGCAGGGTGTATGATGACTGATGGAGGAGTTGAAATCGTGGAGATGAAGGACACTACTACAACACAACCACCCAGGGTGTATGATGACTGATGGTGGAGTTGAAATCGTGGAGAAGAAGACACTACTCCAACAGAACCACCCCAGGTTGTATGATGACGGATGGTGGAGTTGAAATCGTGGAGATGAAGGACACTACTACAACAGAACCACTCCCAGGGTGTATGATGACTGATGGAGTATTGATATCGTGGAGATGAAGGACAGTACTGCAACAGAACCACCCAGGGTGTATGATGACTCATGTTGGTGTTGATATCGTGGAGATGAAGGACACTACTACAACAGAACCACCCCAGGGTGTATGATGACTGATGGTGGAGTTGAATCATGGAGATGAAGGACACTACTACAACAGAACCACCCCAGGGTGTATGATGACTGATGGTGGAGTTGAAATCATGGAGATGAAGGACAGTACTACAACAGAACCACCCAGGGTGTATGATGACTAATGGTGGAGTTGATATCGTGGAAATGAAGGACACTACTACAACAGAACCACCCCAGGGTGTATGATGACTGATGGTGGAGTTGAAATCATGGAGATGAAGGACACTACTACAACAGAACCACCCCAGGGTGTATGATGACTGATGGTGGAGTTGATATCATGGAGATGAAGGACACTACTACAACAGAACCACCCCAGGGTGTATGATGACTGATGGTGGAGTTGAAATCGTGGAGATGAAGGACACTACTACAACAGAACCACCCCAGGGTGTATGATGACTGATGGTGGAGTTGAAATCATGGAGATGAAGGACACTACTACAACAGAACCACCCCAGGGTGTATGATGACTGATGGTGGAGTTGATATCGTGGAGATGAAGGACACTACTACAACAGAACCACCCCAGGGTGTATGATGACTGATGGTGGAGTTGATATCGTGGAGATGAAGGACACTACTACAACAGAACCACCCAGGGTGTATGATGACTGATGGTGGAGTTGAAATCATGGAGATGAAGGACACTACTACAACAGAACCATCCCAGAGTGTATGATGACTGATGGTGGAGTTGATATCATGGAGAAGAAGGACACTACTACAACAGAACCACCCAGGGTGTATGATGACTGATGGTGGAGTTGATATCGTGGAGATGAAGGACACTGCTATGACAGAACAACCCTAGGGTTTATGATGACTGATGGTGCATTTGATATCGTGGAGAAGAAGGACACTACTACTACAGAACCACCCCAGGGTGTATGATGACTGATGGAAGTATTTATATCATGGAGATGAAGGACAGTACTGCAACAGAACCACCCGAGGGTGTATGATGACTGATTGTGGAGTTGAAATCATGGAGATGAAGGACACTACAACAACAGAACCACCCCAGGGTGTATGATGACTATGGTGGTGTTGAAATCATGGAGATGAAGGACACTACTACAACAAAATCACCCCAGGGTGTAAGATGACTGATGTGGAAGTTGATATCGTGGAGATGAAGGACACTACTCCAACAGAACCACCCCAGGGTGTATGATGACTGATGCTGGAGTTGATATTGTGGAGATGAAGTACACAACTACAAGAGAACCATCCAGGGTGTATGATGACTGACGCTGGAGTTGAAATCATGGAGAGGAAGGACACTACTACAACAGAACCAACCCCAGGTGTATGATGCCTGTTGGTGGAGTTGATATCATGGAAATGAATGTCACTACTACAACAGAACCACCCCCGGGTGTATGACTGATGGTGGAGTTGAAATCGTGGAGATGAAGGACACTACTACATCAGAACCACCCAGGGTGTATGATGACTGATGGAAGAATTAATATCATGGAGATAAAGGACACTACTACAACAGAACCGCCCAGGGTATATGATGACTGATGGTGGAGTTGAAATCGTGGAGATGAAGGACACTACTACAACAGAACCAATCCAGGGTGTATGATGACTGTTCGCGGAGTTGATATCGTGGAGATGAAGGTCACTACTACAACAGAACCACCCCAGGGTGTATGATGACTGATGGTGGAGTTGAAATCGTGGAGATGAAGGACACTACTACAACAGAATCACCCCAGGGTGTATGATGACTGATGGTGGAGTTGAAATCGTGGAGATGAAGGACACTACTACAACAGAACCACCCCAGGGTGTATGATGACTGATGGTGGAGTTGAAATCATGGAGATGAAGGACACTACTACAACAGAACCACCCCAGGGTGTATGATGACTGATGGTGGAGTTGATATCGTGGAGATGAAGGACACTACTACAACAGAACCACCCAGGGTGTATGATGACTGATGGTGGAGTTGAAATCGTGGAGATGAAGGACACTACTACAACAGAACCACCCAGGGTGTATGATGACTGATGGTGGAGTTGATATCGTGGAGATGAAGGACACTACTACAACAGAACCACCCCAGGGTGTATGATGACTGATGGTGGAGTTGAAATCATGGAGATGAAGGACACTACTACAACAGAACCACCCAGGGTGTATGATGACTGATGGTGGAGTTGAAATCATGGAGATGAAGGACACTACTACAACAGAACCACCCCAGGGTGTATGATGACTGATGGTGGAGTTGATATCATGGAGATGAAGGTCACTACTACAACAGAACCACCCGGGGTGTATGATGACTGATGGTGGAGTTGAAATCTTGGAGATGAAGGACACTACTACAACAGAACCACCCAGGGTGTATGATGACTGATGGAGGAGTTGAAATCATGGAGATGAGGACAGTACTACAACAGAACCAACCCATGGTGTATGATGACTGATAGTGTAGTTTTTATCGTGGAGAAGAAGGACATTACTACAACAGAACCACCCCAGTTTGTATGATGACAGATGGTGGAGTTGATACCGTGGAGATGAAGGAAACTACTACAACAGAAACACCCCAGGGTGAATGATGACTAATGGGGGAGTTGAAATCGTGGAGATGAAGGACACTACTACAACAGAACCACCCCAGGGTGTATGATGACTATGGTGGAGTTGAAATCATGGAGATGAAGGACACTACTACAACAGAAACACCCCAGGGTGTATGATGACTGATGTGGAAGTTGATATCGTGAAGATGAAGGACACTACTACAACAGAACCACCCAGGGTGTATGATGACTCATGGTGGAGTTGAAATCGTGGGCATGAGGGACATCATTACAACAGAACCAACCAGGGTGTATGATGACTGATGGTGGTGTTGAAATCGTGGAGATGAACAACTCTACTACAACAGAACCACCCCAGGGTGTATGATGACTGATGGGGGAGTTGAGATCATGGAGATGAAGGACACTACTGCAATAGAACCACCCTAGGGTGTATGATGACTGATATTGGAGTTGATATGGTGGAGATGAAGGACACTACTACAACAGAACCACCCAGGGTGTATGATGACTGATGGTGGAGTTGAAATCGTGGAGATGAAGGACATTACTACAACAGAACCACCCCAGGGTGTATGATGACTGATGGTGGAGTTGAAATCATGGAGATGAAGGACACTACTACAACAGAACCACCCCAGGGTGTATGATGACTGATGGTGGAGTTGAAATCGTGGAGATGAAGGACACTACTACAACAGAACCACCCCAGGGTGTATGATGACTGATGGTGGAGTTGAAATCGTGGAGATGAAGGACACTACTACAACAGAACCACCCCAGGGTGTATGATGACTGATGGTGGAGTTGAAATCGTGGAGATGAAGGACACTACTACAACAGAACCACCCCAGGGTGTATGATGACTGATGGTGGAGTTGATATCGTGGAGATGAAGGACACTACTACAACAGAACCACCCCAGGGTGTATGATGACTGATGGTGGAGTTGAAATCGTGGAGATGAAGGACACTACTACAACAGAACCACCCCAGGGTGTATGATGACTGATGGTGGAGTTGAAATCATGGAGATGAAGGACACTACTACAACAGAACCACCCAGGGTGTATGATGACTGATGGTGGAGTTGAAATCGTGGAGATGAAGGACACTACTACAACAGAACCACCCAGGGTGTATGATGACTGATGGTGGAGGTGATATCGTGGAGATGAAGGACACTACTACAACAGAACCACCCCAGGGTGTATGATGACTGATGGTGGAGGTGAAATCGTGGAGATGAAGGACACTACTACAACAGAACCACCCAGGGTGTATGATGACTGATGGTGGAGTTGATATCGTGGAGATGAAGGACACTACTACAACAGAACCACCCAGGGTGTATGATGACTGATGGTGGAGTTGAAATCGTGGAGATGAAGGACACTACTACAACAGAACCACCCAGGGTGTATGATGACTGATGGTGGAGTTGAAATCGTGGAGATGAAGAACACTACTACAACAGAACCACCCCAGGGTGTATGATGACTGATGGTGGAGTTGAAATCATGGAGATGAAGGACACTACTACAACAGAACCACCCCAGGGTGTATGATGACTGATGGTGGAGTTGAAATCATGGAGATGAAGGACACTACTACAACAGAACCAACCCAGGGTGTATGATGACTGATGGTGGAGTTGAAATCATGGAGATGAAGGACACTACTACAACAGAACCACTCCAGGGTGTATGATGACTGATGGTGGAGTTGATATCGTGGAGATGAAGGACACTACTACAACAGAACCACACCAGTGTGTATGATGACTGATGGTGGAGTTGATATCATGGAGATGAAGGACACTACTACAACAGAACCACACCAGGGTGTATGATGACTGATGGTGGAGTTGAAATCGTGGAGATGAAGGAAACTACTACAACAGAACCAACCCAGGGTGTATGATGACTGATGGTGGAGTTGAAATCGTGGAGATGAAGGACACTACTACAACAGAACCACCCCAGGGTGTATGATGACTGATGGTGGAGTTGATATCGTGGAGATGAAGGACACTACTACAACAGAACCACCACAGGGTGTATGATGACTGATGGTGGAGTTGATATCGTGGAGATGAAGGACACTACTACAACAGAACCACACCAGGGTGTATGATGACTGATGGTGGAGTTGAAATCATGGAGATGAAGGACACTACTACAACAGAACCACCCCAGGGTGTATGATGACTGATGCTGGAGTTGATATCGTGGAGATGAAGGACACTACTACAACAGAACCACCCAGGGTGTATGATGACTGATGGTGGAGTTGAAATCGTGGAGATGAAGGACACTACTACAACAGAACCACACCAGGGTGTATGATGACTGATGGAGGAGTTGAAATCATGGAGATGAAGGACACTACTACAACAGAACCACCACAGGGTGTATGATGACTGATGGTGGAGTTGATATCATGGAGATGAAGGACACTACTACAACAGAACCACCCCAGGGTGTATGATGACTGATGGTGGAGTTGAAATCGTGGAGATGAAGGACACTACTACAACAGAACCACCCCAGGGTGTATGATGACTGATGGTGGAGTTGAAATCGTGGAGATGAAGGACACTACTACAACAGAACCACCCCAGGGTGTATGATGACTGATGGTGGAGTTGAAATCGTGGAGATGAAGGACACTACTACAACAGAACCACCCAGGGTGTATGATGACTGATGGTGGAGTTGAAATCGTGGAGATGAAGGACACTACTACAACAGAACCACCCAGGGTGTATGATGACTGATGGTGGAGTTGAAATCGTGGAGATGAAGGACACTACTACAACAGAACCACCCAGGGTGTATGATGACTGATGGTGGAGTTGAAATCGTGGAGATGAAGGACACTACTACAACAGAACCACCCAGGGTGTATGATGACTGATGGTGGAGTTGAAATCGTGGAGATGAAGGACACTACTACAACAGAACCACCCCAGGGTGTATGATGACTGATGGTGGAGTTGAAATCGTGGAGATGAAGGACACTACTACAACAGAACCACCCCAGGGTGTATGATGACTGAAGGTGGAGTTGATATCGTGGAGATGAAGGACACCACTACAACAGAACCACACCTGGGTGTATGATGACTGATGGTGGAGTTGAAATCATGGACATGAAGGACACTACAACAACAGAATCACGCCAGGGTGTATGATGACTTATGGTGGAGTTAATATCGTGGAGATGAAGGACACTACTCCAACAGAACAACCCCAGGGTGTATGATGACTGATGGTGGAGTTGAAATCATGGACATGAAGGACACTACAACAACAGAAACACCCCAGGGTGTATGATGACTCATGGTGGAGTTAATAATGTGGAGATGAAGGACATTAGTTCAACAGATCCACCCAGGGTGTATGATGACTGATGGTGGAGTTGAAATCATGGACATGAAGGACACTACTCCAACAGAACCACCCCAGGGTGTATGATGACTGATGGTGGAGTTGATATCGAGGAGATGAAGGATACTACTAAAACAGGACCACCCAGGGTGTATAATGACTGATGGTGGAGTTGAAATCATTGAGATGAAGGACATTACTTCAACAGAACCACCCAGGGTGTATGATGACTGATGGGGAGTTGATATCGTGGAGATGAAGGACACTACTGCAAGAGAACCACCCCAGGATGTATGATGACTGATGGTGGAGTTGAAATCATGGAGATGAAGGACACTACTCCAACAGAACCACCCCAGGGTGTATGATGACTGATGGTGGAGTTGAAATCTTGGAGATGAAGGACATTACTTCAACAGAACCACCCAGGGTGTATGATGACTGATGGTGGAGTTGAAATCGTGGAGATGAAGAACACTACTACAACAGAACCACCCAGGGAGTATGATGACTGACCAGGGGCTTGAAATAATGGAGACGAAGGACATTACTACAACAGAACCACCCAGGGTGTATGATTACTGATGGTGGAGTTGAAATCGTGGAGATGAAAGACACTACTACAACAGAATCACGCCAGCGTGTATGATGACTTATGGTGGAGTTAATATCGTGGAGATGAAGGACACTACTACAACAGAACCAACACAGGGTGTATGATGACTGTCGGAGGAGTTGATATCATGGAGATGAAGGACACTACTACAACAGAACCACACCAGGGTGTATGATGACTGATGGTGGAGTTGATATCGTGGAGAAGAAGGACACTACTACAACAGAACCACCCAGGGTGTATGATGACTGATGGTGGAGTTGATATCGTGGAGATGAAGGTCACTACTACAACAGAACCACCCCAGCGTGTATGATGACTGATGGTGGAGTTGAAATCGTGGAGATGAAAGACACTACTACAACAGAACCACCCAGGGTGTGTGATGACTGATGGTGGAGTTGAAATCATGGAGATGAAGGAAACTACTACAACGGAAACACCCCAGGGTGAATGATGCCTAATGGGGGAGTTTAAATCGTGGAGATGAAGGACACTACTACAACAGAACCACCCCAGGGTGTATGATGACTGATCGTGGAGTTGATATCGTGGAGATGAAGGACACTACTACAACAGAACCAGCCCAGGGTGTATGATGACTGATGGTGGAGTTGAAATCATGGAGGTGAAGGACACTACTACAACAGAACCACCCCAGGGTGTATGATGACTGATGGTGGAGTTGAAATCATGGAGATGAAGGACACTACTACAACAGAACCACCCCAGGGTGTATGATGACTGATAGTGGAGTTGAAATCATGGAGATGAAGGACACTACAACAACAGAACCACCCCAGGGTGTATGATGACTGATGGTGGAGTTGATATCGTGGAGATGAAGGACACTACTACAACAGAACCACCCCAGGGTGTATGATGACTGATGGTGGAGTTGAAATGATGGAGATGAAGACACTACTACAACAGAAGCACCCCAGGGTGTATGATGACTGATGGTGGAGTTGAAATCATGGAGATGAAGGACACTACTACAACAGAACCACCCCAGGGTGTATGATGACTGATGGTGGAGTTGAAATCATGGAGATGAAGGACACTACTACAATAGAACGACACCAGGGTGTATGATGACTGATGGTGGAGTTGAAATCATGGTGGTGAAGGACACTACTACAACAAAACCACCCCAGGGAGTATGAAGACAGATCGTGGAGTTGAAATCATGGAGATGACGACACTACTACAACAGAACCACTCCAGAGTGTATGATGACTGATTGTCAAGTTGATATTCTGGAGAGGAAGAACACTACTACAACAGAACCACCCCAAGGTGTATGATGACTGATGGTGGAGTTGATATCTTGGAGATGAAGATCACTACTACCACAGAAATACACCAGGGTGTATGATGACTGATGGTGGGGTTGCAATCGTAGAGATGAAGGACACTACTACATCAGAACCACCCCAGGGTGTATGATGACTGATGGAGGAATTGATATCGTGAAGATGAAGGACACTACTACAACAGAACCACCGCAGGGTGCATGATGACTGTTCCTGGAGTTTAAACCATTGAGATGAAGGACACTACTATATCAGAACCAACACAGGGTGTATGATGACTGATGGAGGAATTAATATCGTGGAGATGAAGGACACTCTTACAGCAGAACGACCCCAGGGTGTTTGATGATTGATGTTGGAGTTGATATCGTAGAGATGAAGTTCACTACTACAACAGAACCACCCCGAGGTGTATGATGACTAATGGTGGATTTGAATTCATGGAGATGAAAGACACTATTACAGCAGAACCACCCAAGGGTGTATGATGTCTGATGGTGGAGTTGAAATCCTGGAGATGAAAGACACTACAACAACAGAACCAACCAAGCGTGTATGATGACTGATGTTGGAGTTTTAATCATGGAGATGAAGGAGAGTACAACAACAGAACCACTGCAGGGTGTATGATGACTGATGGTGGAGTTGAAATCATGGAGATGAAGGACACTACAACAACAGAACCAAACCCAGGGTGTATGATGACTGATGGCGGAGTTGAAATCCTGGAGATGAAGGACACTACTACAACAGAACCACTCCAGGGTGTATGATGACTGATGGTGGACTTGAAATCATGGAGATGAAGGACACTACAACAAAAAAAACCACCCCAGGGTGTATGATGACTGATGGTGGAGTTGATATTGTGGAGATGAAGGACACTACTACAACAGAACCACACCAGGGTGTATGATGACTGATGGTGCAGTTGAAATCATGGAGGTGAAGGACACTACTAAAACAGAACCACACCAGTGTGTATGATGACTGATGGTGGAGTTGAAATCATGGAGATTAAGGAAACTACTACAACAGAAACACCCGAGGGTGAATGATGACTAATGAGGGAGTTCAAATAGTGGAGATGAAGGACACTTCTACAACAGAACCACCCCAGGGTGTATGGTGACTGATGGTGGAGTTCAAACCGCGGAGATCAATGACACTACAACAAAAGAACCACCCCAGGGTATATGATGACTGTTGTTGGAGTTGATATCGTGGAGATGAAGGACACTACTACAAGAGAACCAATCCAGGGTGTATGATGACTGATGGTGGAGTTGAAATCGTGGAGATGAAGGACACTACTACAACAGAACCACCCCAGTGTGTATGATGACTGATGGTGGAGTTGAAATCATGGACATGAAGGACACTACTACAACAGAACCAACCCTGGGTGTATGATGACTGATGGTGTAGTTGATATCGTGGAGAAGAAGGACACTACTACAACAGAACCACCCCAGGGTGTATGATGACTGATGGCGGAGATGAAATCCTGGTGATGAAGGACACTACAACAACAGAACCACACCAGGGTGTATGATGACTGATTGTGGAGTTGATATCGTGAAGATGAAGGACACTACTACAACAGATCCACCCCAGTGTGTATGATGACTGATGGTGGAGTTGAAATCCTGGAGATGAATGAAACTACTACAACAGAACCACCCCAGGGTGTATGATGACTGTTGGTGGAGTTGATATCGTGGAGATTAAGTTCACTACTACAACAGAACCACCCCAGTGTGTATGATGACTGATGGTGGAATTGAAATCATGGAGATGAATGAAACTACTACAACAGAACCACCCCAGGGTGTATGATGACTGATGGAGGAATTGATATTGTGGAGATGAAGGTCACAACTACAACAGAACCACCGCAGGGTGTATGATGACTGATCGTGGAGTTGAAATCATGGAGATGAAGGACACTACTACAACAGAACCAACCCAGAGTGTATGATGACAGATGGTGGAGTTGAAATCTTGGAGATGAAGGACACTACTACAAGAGAACCACCCCAGGGTGTATGATGACTATGGTGGAGTTGAAATCATGGAGATGAAAGACACTACTCCAACAGAATCACACCAAGTTGTATGATGACTGATGGTGGGGTTTATATTGTGGAGATGAAGTACACTACTACAACAAAACCACCCAGGGTGTATGATGACTGATGGTGGAGTTGATATCGTGGAGAAGACGGACACTACTACAACAGAACCAACCCAGGGTCGTATGATGACTGATGGTGGAGTTGAAATCATAGAGATGAAAGACACTACTAAAACATAACCACCCCAGTGTTTATGATGACTGATGATATTGTTGAAATCATGGAGATGAAGCACACTATTACAACAGAACCACTCCGGGTGTATGATTACTGATGGTGGAGTTGATATCATGGAGGAGAAGGACACTACAACAAAAGAACAACCCGAGGGTGTATGATGACTTTTGGTGGAGTTGATATCGGGGAGATAACGACACTACTACAACAGAACCACACCAGGGTGTATGATGACTGATGGTGTAGTTGATATCGTGGAGTAGAAAGACGCTACTACAACAGAACCATCCCAGGGTGTATGATGACTGATGGTGGAGTTGATATCGGGGAGAAGACGGACATTACTACAACAGAACCACCCAAGGTGTATGATGACTGATGGTGGAGTTCAAACCATCGTGATGAAGGACAGTACAACAACAGAACCAACCCAGGGTGTATGATGATTGATGAGGGAGTTCATACAGTGGAGATGAATGACACTACAAGAACAGAACCACCCCAAGGTATATGATGACTGTTGTTGGAGTTGATATCGTGGAGATGAAGGACACTACTACAAGAGAACCAATCTAGGATGTATGATGACTGATGGTGGAGTTGAAATCGTGGAGATGAAGGACACTACTACAACAGAACCACCCCAGGGTGTATGATGACTGATGGTGGAGTTGAAATCATGGAGATGAAGGATACTACTACAACAGAACCAGACCAGGGTGTATGATGACTGATAGTGTAGTTGATATAATGGAGATGAAGGACAGTACTACAACTGACCCATCCCAGCGTGTTTGATAACTGATGGTGGAGTTGATATCATGGAGATGAAGGACACTACTCCAACAGAACAACCCCAGGGTGTATGATGACTGATGGTGGGGTTGAAATCGTGGAGATGAAGGACATTACTACAAAAGAACCACCCAGGTTGTGTGATGAATGAGGGTGGAGTTGAAATAATGGAGATGAAGGAAACAACTACAACGGAAACACTTCAGGGTGAATGATGACTAATGGGGGAGTTGAAATCGTGGAGATGAAGGACACTACTACAACAGAACCAACCCAGGGTGTATGATGACTGATGGTGGAGTTTAAATCATGGAGGTGATGGACACTACTAAAACAGAACTAACCCAGGGTGTATGATGCCTGTTGTTGGAGTTGATATCTTGGAGATGAATGTCACTACTACAAGAGAACCACCCCAGGGTGTATGATGACTGATGGTGGAGTTGAAATCGTGGAGATGAAGGACTCTACTACAACAGAACCACCCTGGGTGTATGATGACTGATGGTGGAGTGGAAATCATGGAGATGAAGGACACTACTACAACACATGCACCCAGCGTGTGTGCTGACTGACGTTGGAGTTGAAATAGTGGAGATGAAGGACACTGCTACAACAGAAACACCCCAGGGTGTATGATGACTGATGGTGGAGTTGACATGGTGGAGATGAAGGATACTACTACAACAGAACCACCCAGGTTGTATGATGACTGATGGTGGAGTTGAAATCGTGGAGATGAAGGACATTACGACAACCACACCATGCAGGGTGTATAATGACTCATGGTGGAGTTGATATCGTGGAGATGAAGGACACTACTGCAAGAGAACCACCCCAGGATGTATGATGACTGATGGTGGAGTTGAAATCATGGAGATGAAGGACACTACTCCAACAGAACCACCCCAGGGTGTATGAATACGGATGGTGGAGTTCAAATCGTGGAGATGAAGGACACTCCTACAACAGATCCACCCCAGGGTGTATGATGACTGATGGTGGAGTTGATATTGTGGAGATGATGGACACTACTACAACAGAACCAGTCCTGGGTGTATGATGACTATTGTTGGAGTTGATATCGTGCAGATGAAGGACACTACTAAAACAGAATAACCCCAGGGTGGTTGATGACTGATGGTGGAGATGATATCGTGGAATGAAGGACGCTACTACAACTGAACCAGCCCTGGGTGTATGATGACTATTGTTGGAGTTGATATCGTGCAGATGAAGGACACTACTACAACAGAACAACCCCAGGGTGTATGATGACTCATGGTGGAGTGGAAATCGTGGTGATGAAGGACACTATAACAACAGAAACACACCAGGGTGTATGATGACTCATGGTGGAGATGAAGGACACTACTACAACAGAACCACCCCAAGATGTATGATGACTGTTGGTGGAGTTGATATCGTGGAGATGGAGGACACTACTACAACAGAAACACCCCAGGATGTATGATGACTGATGGGGAAGTTGATATCGTGGAGATGAAGGACACTACTACAACAGAACCACCACAAGGTGTATGAAGACTATGGTGGAGTTGAAATCATGGAGATGAAGGACACTACAACAACAGAACTACCCCAAGGTGTATGATGACTGTTGGTGGAGTTGATATCGTGGAGATGAAGGAAACTACTGCAACAGAAACACCCCAGGGTGAATGATGCCTAATGGGGGAGTTGAAATCGTGCAGATGAAGGACACTACTACAACAGAACCACCCCAGGGTGTATGATGACTATGGTGGAGTTGAAATCATGGAGATGAAGGACACTACTACAACAGAAACACCCCAGGATGTATGATGTCAGATGGGGAAGTTGATATCGTGGAGATGAAGGACACTACTACAACAGAACCACCCATGGTGTATGATGACTGATGGTGGAGTTAAAATCATGGAGATGAAGGACACTACTACAACAGAACCACCCAGGGAGTATGATGACTGATGGTGGTGTTGAAATCGTGGAGATGAAGAACTCTACTACAACAGAACCACCCCAGGGTGTATGATGACTGATGGGCGAGTTGAAATCTTGGAGATGAAGGACTCTACTCGAACAGAGGCACCCAGCGTGTGTGCTGACTGACGTTGGAGTTGAAATAGTCGAGATGAAGGACACTACTACAACAGAAACACCCCAGCGTGTATGATGACTGATGGTGGAGTTGACATGGTGGAGATGAAGGACACTACTACAACAGAACCACCCAGGTTGAATGATGACTGATGGTGGAGTTGAAATCGTGGAGATGAAGGACATTACGACAACAGAACCATGCAGGGTGTATAATGACTGATGGTGGAGTTGATATCGTGGAGATGAAGGACACTACTGCAAGAGAACCACCCCAGGATGTATGATGACTGATGGTGGAGTTGAAATCATGGAGATGAAGGACTCTACTCCAACAGATGCACCCAGCGTGTGTGCTGACTGACGGTGGAGTTGAAATAGTGGAGATGAAGGACACTACTACAACAGAACCAACCAGGGTGTATGATGACTGATGGTCAAGTTGAAATCGTGGAGATGAAGGACATTACTACAACAGAACCAACCAGGGTGTATGATGACTGATGGTGGAGTTGATATTGTGGAGATGAAGGACACTACTACAACAGAACCACCCAGGGTGTATGATGACTGATGGTCAAGTTGAAATCGTGGAGATGAAGGACATTACTACAACAGAACCAACCAGGGTGTATGATGACTGTTGGTGGAGTTGAAATCGTGGAGATGAAGAACACTACTACAACAGAACCACCCAGAGGTATATGATGAGTGATGTGGGGATTGAAATAATGGAGTTGAAGGACACTACTACAACAGAACCACCCAGGGTGTATGATGACTCATGGTGGAGTTGAAATCGTGGAGATGAAGGACATTATTACAACAGAACCACCCAGGGTAAATGATGACTGATGGTGGTGTTGAAATCGTGGAGATGAAGAACTCTACTACAACAGAACCACCCCAGGGTGTATGATGACTATTGTTGGAGTTGATATCGTGCAGATGAAGGACACTACTACAGCAGAACAACTCCAGGGTGTATGATGACTGATGGTGGAGTGGAAATCGTGGTGATGAAGGACACTATAACAACAGAAACACACCAGGGTGTATGATGACTGATGGTGGAGATGAAGGACACTACTACAACAGAACCACACCAAGATGTATGATGACTGTTGGTGGAGTTGATATCGTGGAGATGGAGGAAACTACTACAACAGAAACACCCCAGGGTGTATTATGACTGATGGGGGAGTTGATATCGTGGAGATGAAGGACACTACTACAAGAGAACCACGCCAGGGTGTATGATGACTGATGGTGGAGTTGAAATCATGGAGATGAAGGACACTACTAAAACAGACCCACCCAGGGTGTATGATGACTGATGGTGGTGTTGAAATCGTGGAGATGAAAAACAATACTACAACAGAACCACCCCAGGGTGTATGATGACTGATGGGGGAGTTGAAATCATGGAGATGAAGGACACTACTACAGAAGAACCACCCCAGGGTGTATGATGACTGATGGTGGAGTTCAAACCGTGGAGATGAAGGACACTACTGCAACAGAACCACACCCGAGATATGATGACTGATGGTGGAGTTGAAATCGTGGAGATGAAGGACCCTACTAAAACAGAACCATCCAAGGGTGTATGATGACTGACGGTGGAGTTGAAATCATGGAGAGGAAGGACACTACTACAACAGAACCACCCCAGGGTGTATGATGACTGATGGGGGAGTTGAGATCATGAAGATGAAGGACACTACTGCAATAGAACCACCCCAGGGTGTATGATGACTGATGGGGAGTTGATATCGTGGAGATGATGGACACTACTGCAAAAGAACCACCCCAGGATGTATGATGACTGATGGTGGAGTTAAAATCATGGAGATGAAAGACACTACTCCAACAGAACCACCCCAGGGTGTATGATGATGGATGGTGGAGTTCAAATCGAGGAGATGAAGGACACTACTACAACAGAACCACCCAGGGCGTATGATGACTGATGGTGGAGTTTAAATCGTGGAGATGAAGGACATTACTACAACACAACCATCCAGGGTGTATGATGACTGATGGTGGTGTTGAAATCGTGGAGATGAAGTACACTACTACAACAGAACCACCCCAGGGTGTATGATGACTTATGGGGGGGTTGAAATAATGGAGACGAAGGACATTACTACAACAGAACCACCCCAGGGTGTATGATGACTGATGGTTGAGATGAAGGACAGTACTACCACAGAACCACCCCAAGGTGTATGATGACTATTGTTGGAGTTGATATCGTGCAGATGAAGGACACTGCTAAAACAGAATAACCCAAGGGTGGTTGATGACTGATGGTGGAGTTGATATCGTGGAATGAAGGACACTACTACAACTGAACCAGCCCTGGGTGTATGATGACTATTGTTGCAGTTGATATCTTGCAGATGAAGGACACTACTACAACAGAACAACCCCAGGGTGTATGATGACTGATGGTGGAGTGGAAATCGTGGTGATGAAGGACACTATAACAACAGAAACACACCAGGGTGTATGATGACTGATGGTGGAGATGAAGGACACTACTACAACAGAACCACCCCAAGATGTATGATGACTGTTGGTGGAGTTGATATCGTGGAGATGGATGAAACTACTACAACAGAAACACCCCAGGGTGTATTATGACTGATGGTGGAGTTGAAATCATGGAGATGAAGGACACTACTAATACAGACCCACCCAGGGTGTATGATGACTGATGGTGGTGTTGAAATCGTGGAGATGAAAAACAATACTACAACAGAACCACCCCAGGGTGTATGATGACTCATGGGGGAGTTGAAATCATGGAGATGAAGGACACTACTACAGACGAACCACCCCAGGGTGTATGATGACTGATAGTGGAGTGCAAACCGTGGAGATGAAGGACACTACTGCAACAGAACCACACCCGAGATATGATGACTGATGGTGGAGTTGAAATCGTGGAGATGAAGGACCCTACTAAAACAGAACCATCCAAGGGTGTATGATGACTGACGGTGGAGTTGAAATCATGGAGAGGAAGGACACTACTACAACAGAGCCACCCCAGGGTGTATGATGCCTGTTGTTGGGTTGATATCATGGAGATGAATGTTACTACTACAACAGAACCACCCCAGGGTGTATGATGACTGATGGTGGAGTTGAAATCGTGGAGATGAAGGACTCTATTACATCAGAACCACCCCAGGGTGTATGATGACTGATGGAATAATTGATATCATGGAAATAAAGGACACTACTACAACACAACCACCCTGGGTGTATGATGACTGATGGTGGAGTGGAAATCGTGGACATGAAGGACACTACTACAACAGAAGCACGCAGCGTGTGTGCTGACTGACGTTGGAGTTGAAATAGTGGAGATGAAGGACACTACTACAACAGAAACACCCCAGCGTGTATGATGACTGATGGTGGAGTTGACATGGAGGAGATGAAGGACACTACTACAACAGAACCACCCAGGTTGAATGATGACTGATGGTGGATTTGAAATCGTGGAGATGAAGGACATTACGACAACAGAACCATGCAGGGTGTATAATGACTGATGGTGGAGTTGATATCGTGGAGATGAAGGACACTACTGCAAGAGAACTACCCCAGGATGTATGATGACTGATGGTGGAGTTGAAATCATAGACATGAACACCACTACAACAGAACCACACCTGGGTGTATGATGACAGATGGTGGAGTTGAAATAGTGGAGATGAAGGACAATATTACAACAGTACCACCCCAGGGTGTATGATGACTGATGGTGGAGTTGAAATCATGGACATGAAGGACACTACAACAACAGAATCACCCCAGGGTGTATGATGACTCATGGTGGAGTTAATAATGTGCAGATGAAGGACATTACTTCAACAGAACCACCCAGGGTGTATGATGACTGATGGTGGAGTTGAAATCATGGACTTGAAGGACACTACTCCAACAGAACCACCCCAGGGTGTATGATGACTGATGGTGGAGTTGATATCGAGGAGATGAAGGATACTACTAAAACAGGACCACCCAGGGTGTATAATGACTGATCGTGGAGTTGAACTCATTGAGATGAAGGACATTACTTCAACAGAACCACCCAGGGTGTATGATGACTGATGGGGAGTTGATATCGTGGAGATGAAGGACACTACTACAAGAGAACCACCCCAGGATGTATGATGACTGATGGTGGAGTTGAAATCATGGAGATGAACGACACTACTCCAACAGAACCACCCCAGGGTGTATGTTGACTGATGGTGGAGTTGAAATCATTGAGATGAAGGACATTACTTCAACAGAACCACCCAGGGTGTATGATGACTGATGGTGGAGTTGAAATCATGGACATGAAGGACACTACAACAACAGAATCATCCCAGGGTGTATGATGACTCATGGTGGAGTTAATAATGTGCAGATGAAGGACATTACTTCAACAGAACCATCCAGGGTGTATGATGACTGATGGTGGAGTTGATATCATGGACTTGAAGGACACTACTCCAACAGAACCACCCCAGGGTGTATGATGACTGATGGTGGAGTTGATATCGAGGAGATGAAGGATACTACTAAAACAGGACCACCCAGGGTGTATAATGACTGATCGTGGAGTTGAACTCATTGAGATGAAGGACATTACTTCAACAGAACCACCCAGGGTGTATGATGACTGATGGGGAGTTGATATCGTGGAGATGAAGGACACTACTACAAGAGAACCACCCCAGGATGTATGATGACTGATGGTGGAGTTGAAATCATGGAGATGAACGACACTACTCCAACAGAACCACCCCAGGGTGTATGTTGACTGATGGTGGAGTTGAAATCATTGAGATGAAGGACATTACTTCAACAGAACCACCCAGGGTGTATGATGACTGATGGTGGAGTTGAAATCGTGGAGATGAAGAACACTACTACAACAGAACCACCCCAGGGAGTATGTTGACTGACCGGGGGCTTGAAATAATGGAGACGAAGGACATTACTACAACAGAACCACCCCAGGGTGTATGATTATTGATTGTGTAGTTGAAATCGTGGAGATGAAAGAACCTACTACAACAGAAGCACCCCAGCGTGTATGACGACGGATGGTGGAGTTGAAATGTGGAGATGAAAGACACTACTACAACAGAACCAACGAGGGTGTGTGATGACTGAGGGTGGAGTTGAAATAATGGAGATGAAGGAAACTACTACAACAGAAACACCCCAGGGTGACTGATGCCTAATGGGGGAGTTTAAATCGTGGAGATGAAGGACACTACTACAACAGAACCACCCCAGGGTGTATGATGACAGATGGTGGACTTGATCTCGTGGAGATGAAGGACACTACTACAACAGAACCAGCACAGGGTGTATGATGACTGATGGTGGAGTTGAAATACTGGAGATGAAGGGCACTACCACAACAGAACCACCCCAGTGTGTATTATGACTGATGGGGGAGTTGAAATCATGGAGATGAAGGACACTACTACAACAAACCACCCCATGGTGTATGATGACTCATGGTGGAGTTGAAATCATGGAGATGAAGGACACTCCAACAGCAGAACCACCCCAGGGTGTATGATGACTGATGGTGGAGTTGATATCCTGGAGATGAAGGACACTACTACAACAGAAACACCCCAGGGTGTATGATGACTGATGGTGGAGTTCAAACCGTGGAGATGAAGGACACTCCTAGAACAGAACCACCCCGGGGTGTATGATGACTTTTGGTGGAGTTGATATTGTGGAGATGAAGGACACTAATATAACAGAAAGAATCCAGGGTGTATGATGACTGATGGTGGAGTTGATATAGTGGAGATTAAGGACACTACTACAACAGAACCAACCATGGGTGTATGATGACTGATGGTGGAGTTGATATCGTGGAAAAGGACACTAATACAACTGAACAACCCCAGGGTGTATGATGACTGATTGTGGAGTTGAAATCATGGAGATGAAAGACACTACAACAACAGAACCAACCCAGGGTGTATGATGACTGATGTCGGAGTTGAAATCCTGGAGATGAAGGACACTACTAGAACAGAACCACTCCAGGGTGTATGATGACTGACAGTGGAGTTGAAATCATGGAGATGTAGGACACTACAACAACAGAACCACACCAGGGTGTATGATGATTGATGGTGTAGTTGAAATGGAAGAGATGAAAGAACCTACTACAACAGAAGCACCCCAGGGTGTAGGATGACTGATGCTGGAGTTGAAATCATGGAGATGAAGGACACTACTACAACAGAACCTCCACAGGGTGTATGATGACTAATGGTGGAGTTGATATCCTGGAGATGAAGGACAGTACTACAATAGAACGACACCAGGGTGTATGATGACTGATGGTGGAGTTGAAATCATGGAGGTGAAGGACAATACTACAACAGAACCACCCCAGGGAGTATGAAGACAGATCGTGGAGTTGAAATCATGGAGATAACGACACTACTACAACAAAACCACCCCAGGGTGTATGATGACTGATTGTCAAGTTGATATTCGGGAGAAGAAGAACCATACTACAACAGAACCACCCCAAGGTGTATGATGACTGATGGTGGAGTTGATATCTTGGAGATGAAGATCACTACTACCACAGAAATACACCAGGGTGTATGATGACTGATGGTGGGGTTGCAATCGTAGAGATGAAGGACACTACTACATCAGAACCACCCCAAGGTTTATGATGACTGATGGAGGAATTGATATCGTGAAGATGAAGGACACTACTACAACAGAACCACCGCAGGGTGCATGATGACTGTTCCTGGAGTTTAAATCATTGAGATGAAGGACACTACTATATCAGAACCAACACAGGGTGTATGATGACTGATGGAGGAATTAATATCGTGGAGATGAAGGACACTCTTACAGCAGAACGACCCCAGGGTGTTTGATGATTGATGTTGGAGTTGATATCGTAGAGATGAAGTTCACTACTACAACAGAACCACCCAAGGGTGTATGATGACTGATGGTGGAGTTAAAACCGTGGAGATGAAGGACACTACTAAAACAGAACCACACCAGCGGTGTATGATGACTGTTGTTGGAGTTGATATTGTGGAGATGAAGGACACTAATGCAACAGAAAGAATCCAGGGTGTATGATGACTGATGTTGGAGTTGATAAGGTGGAGATGAAGGACACTACTACAAAAGAACCACCCCAGGGTGTATGACGACGGATGGTGGAGTTGAAGTCATGGAGATGAAGGACACTACTACAACAGAACCAACCCTGGGAGTAGGATGACTGATGGTGGAGGTGATATCGTGGAAAAGGACACTAATACAACTGAACAACCCCAGTGTGTATGATGACTGATTGTGGAGTTGAAATCCTGGAGATGAAAGACACTACAACAACAGAACCAACCCAGCGTGTATGATGACTGATGTTGGAGTTTAAATCATGGAGATGAAGGACAGTACAACAACAGAACCACTGCAGGGTGTATGATGACTGATGGTGGAGTTGAAATCATGGAGATGAAGGACACTACAACAACAGAACCAAACCCAGGGTGTATGATGACTGATGGCGGAGTTGAAATCCTGGAGATGAAGGACACTACTACAACAGAACCACTCCAGGGTGAATGATGACTAATGGGGGAGTTCAAATAGTGGAGATGAAGGACACTACTACAACAGAACCACCCCAGGGTGTATGATGACAGATGGTGGACTTGATCTCGTGGAGATGAAGGACAATACTACAACAGAACCAGCACAGGGTGTATGATGACTGATGGTGGAGTTGAAATACTGGAGATGAAGGGCACTACCACAACAGAACCACCCCAGTGTGTATGATGACTGATGGGGGAGTTGAAATCATGGAGATGAAGGACACTACTACAACAAACCACCCCAGGGTGTATGATGACTGATGTTGGAGTTGAAATCATGGATATGAAGGACACTACAACAGCAGAACCACCCCAGGGTGTATGATGACTGATGGTGGAATTTGGTATCCTGGAGATGAAGGACACTACTACAACAGAACCACCACAAGGTGTAGAATGATTAATGTTGGAGTTGAAATCATGGAGATGAAGGACACTACTCCAAAAGAACCACCCCAGGGTGTATGATGACTGTTGGTGGAGTTGATATCGTGGAGATGAAGGACACTACTTCAACAGAACCAGTTCAGGGTGTATTAAGACAGATAGTGTAGTTGATATAATGGAGATGAAGGACACTACTACCACAGAACCATTCCAGAGTGTTTGATGACTGATGGTGGAGTTGATATCGTGGAGAAGAAGGACACTACCAAAACATAACAACCACAGGGTGTATGATGACTTATGGTGGAGTTGATATCATGGAGATAAAGGACACTACCCCAACAGAACAACCCCAGGGTGTATGATGACAGATGGGGGAGTTGAAATCATGGAGATGAAAGACACTATTACAACAAACCACCCCAGGGTGTATGATGACTGATGGTGGAATTGAAATCATGTAGATGAAGGATACTACAACAAAAGAACCACCCCAGGGTGTATGATGACTGACGGTGGAGTTGATATCCTGGAGATGAAGGACACTACTAGAACAGAACCACACCTGGGTGTATGTTGACTGATAGCAGAGTTGAAATCCTGGGGATGAAACACACTACAACAACAGAACCTCCCCAGGGTGTATGATGAATGATGGTGGAGTTGATATCGTGGAGATGAAGGACACTACTACAACAGATCCACTCCAGAATGTATGATGACTGATGGTGGAGTTGAAATCGTGGAGATGAAAGACACTACTACAACAGAAGCACATCAGGGTGTATGATGACTGATGGTGAGGTAGAAATCATGGAGGTGAAGGACACTCCTAAAACAGAACCAACCTTGGTTTATGATAACTGATGGTGGAATTCAAACCGTGGAGATGAAGGACACTACTACAACAGAACCACCCCAGGGTCGTATGATGACTGATGGTGGAGTTGAAATCATAGAGATGAAAGACACTACTAAAACAGAACCACCCCAGGGTGTATGATGACTGATGGTAGAGTTGAAATCATGGAGATGAAGGACACTATTACAACAGAACCACCCCGGGTGTATGATTACTGATGGTGGAGTTGATATCATGGAGGAGAAGGACACTACAACAACAGAACAACCCAAGGGTGTATGATGACATTTGGTGGAGTTGATATCGGGGAGATAACGACACTACTACAACAGAACCACACCAGGGTGTATGATGACTGATGGTGGAGTTGATATCGTGGAGTAGAAAGATGCTACTACAACAGAACCATCCCAGGGTGTATGATGACTGATGGTGGAGTTGATATCGTGGAGAAGACGGACACTACTACAACAGAACCACCCAAGGTGTATGATGACTGATGGTGGAGTTCAAACCATGGTGATGAAGGACAGTACAACAACAGAACCAACCCAGGGTGTATGATGACTGATGGTGGAGTTGAAATCGTGGAGATGAATGACACTATAACAACAGAACCACCCCAAGGTGTATGATGACTGTTGTTGGAGTTGATATCGTGGAGATGAAGGACATTACTACAAAAGAACCACCCAGGTTGTGTGATGAATGAGGGTGGAGTTGAAATAATGGAGATGAAGGAAACAACTACAATGGAAACACTTCAGGGTGAATGATGACTAATGGGGGAGTTGAAATCGTGGAGATGAAGGACACTACTACAACAGAACCACCCCAGGGTGTATGATGACTGATGGCGGAGTTGAAATCATGGAGGTGATGGACACTACTAAAACAGAACCACCCCAGGGTGTATGATGACTTATGGTGGAGTTGAAATCATGGAGATGAAGTACACTATTACAACAGAACCACCCCAGGGTGTATGATGACTGATGGCGGAGTTGAAATCCTGGTGATGAAGGACACTACTACAAGAGAACCACCCCAGGGTGTATGATGACTGATGGTAGAGATGAAGGACACTACTACAGCAGAACCACTCCAGGGTGTATGATGACTGATGGTGGAGCTGATATCGTGGAGATGAAGGACAGTTCTACAACAGAACAACCCCAGGGTGTACGATGACTGATGGCAATGTTGAAATCCTGGGGATGAAAGACACTACAACAACAGAACCACCCCAGGGTGAATGATGACTAATGGGGGAGTTCAAATAGTGGAGATGAAGGACACTACTACAACAGAACCACCCCAGGGTGTATGATGACTGATGGTGGACTTGATATCGTGGAGATGAAGGACACTACTACAACAGAACCACCACAGGTTCTAAGATGACGAATGTTGGAGTTGAAATCATGGAGATGAAGGACACTACTACAACAGAACCACCACAGGGTGTAGAATGATTAATGTTGGAGTTGAAATCATGGAGATTAAGGACACTACTCCAAAAGAACCACACCAGGGTGTATGATGACTGTTGGTGGAGTTGATATCGTGGACATGAAGGACACTACTACAACAGAACCAGTGCATAGTGTATTAAGACAGATAGTGTAGTTGATATAATGGAGATGAAGGACACTACTACCACAGAACCATCCCAGAGTGTTTGATGACTGATGGTAGAGTTGATATCGTGGAGAAGAAGGACACTACCAAAACAAAACAACCACAGGGTGTATGATGACTTATGGTGGAGTCGATATCATGGAGATAAAGGACACTACCCCAACAGAACATCCCAGGGTATATGATGACAGATGGGGGAGTTGAAATCATGGAGATGAAAGACACTATTACAACAAACCAACCCAGGGTGTATGATAACTGATGGTGGAATTGAAATCATGTAGATGAAGGACACTACAACAAAAGAACCACCCCAGGGTGTATGATGACTGACGGTGGAGTTGATATCCTGGAGATGAAGGACACTACTAGAACAGAACCACACCTGGGTGTATGTTGACTGATAGCAGAGTTGAAATCCTGGGGATGAAACACACTACAACAACAGAACCTCCCCAGGGTGTAAGATGAATGATGGTGGAGTTGATATCGTGGAGATGAAGGACACTACTACAACAGATCCACTCCAGAATGTATGATGACTGATTGTGGAGTTGAAATCGTGGAGATGAAAGACACTACTACAACAGAACCACACCAGGGTGTATGATGACTGATGGTGAGGTAGAAATCATGGAGGTGAAGGACATTCCTAAAACAGAACCAACCTTGGTTTATTATAACTGATGGTGGAATTCAAACCGTGGAGATGAAGGACACTACTACAACAGAACCACCCCTGGGTCGTATGATGACTGATGGTGGAGTTGATATCGTGGAGATGAAGGACACTACTACAACTGAACCAGCCCTGGGTGTATGATGACTATTGTTGGACTTGATATCGTGCAGATGAAGGACACTACTACAACAGAACAACCCCAGGGTGTATGATGACTGACGGTGGAGTTGAAATAGTGGAGATGAAGGACACTACTACAACAGAAACACCCCAGCGTGTATGATGACTGATGGTGGAGTTGAAATCGAGGAGATGAAGGACACTACTACAACAGAACCACCCAGGGTGTATGACGCCTGATGGTGGAGCTGAAATCTTTGAGATGAAGGACATTAGTAGAACAGAACCATCCAGGGTGTATGATGACTGATGGTGGAGTTGATATCGTGGAGATGAAGGACACTACTACAACAGAACCACCCCAGGGTGTATGATGACTGATGGTGGAGTTGAAATCATAGAGATGAAGGACACTACTACAACAGAACCACACCTGGGTGTATGATGACTGATGGTGGAGTTGAAATAGTGGAGATGAAGGACACTACTACAACAGAACCACCCCAGGGTGTATGATGACTGATGGTGGAGTTGAAATCATGGAGATGAAGGACACTACAACAACAGAATCACCCCAGGGTGTATGATGACTTATGGTGGAGTTAATATCGTGGAGATGAAGGACACTACTACAACAGAACCACCCAGGGTGTATGATGACTGATGGTGGAGTTGAAATCATGGAGATGAAGGACACTACTACAACAGAACCACCCCAGGGTGTATGATGACTGATGGTGGAGTTGATATCGAGGAGATGAAGGACACTACTACAACAGAACCACCCAGGGTGTATGATGACTGATGGTGGAGTTGAAATCATGGAGATGAAGGACACTACTACAACAGAACCACCCAGGGTGTATGATGACTGATGGTGGAGTTGATATCGTGGAGATGAAGGACACTACTACAACAGAACCACCCCAGGGTGTATGATGACTGATGGTGGAGTTGAAATCATGGAGATGAAGGACACTACTACAACAGAACCACCCCAGGGTGTATGATGACTGATGGTGGAGTTGAAATCATGGAGATGAAGGACACTACTACAACAGAACCACCCAGGGTGTATGATGACTGATGGTGGAGTTGAAATCATGGAGATGAAGGACACTACTACAACAGAACCACCCAGGGTGTATGATGACTGATGGTGGAGTTAATAATGTGCAGATGAAGGACATTACTTCAACAGAACCATCCAGGGTGTATGATGACTGATGGTGGAGTTGATATCATGGAGATGAAGGACACTACTACAACAGAACCACCCCAGGGTGTATGATGACTGATGGTGGAGTTGTAATCGTAGAGATGAAAGACACTACTAAAACAGGACCACCCAGGGTGTATGATGACTGATCGTGGAGTTGAAATCATTGAGATGAAGGACACTATTACAACAGAACCACCCAGGGTGTATGATGACTGATGGGGAGTTGATATCGTGGAGATGAAGGACACTACTACAAGAGAACCACCCCAGGGTGTATGATGACTGATGGTGGAGTTGAAATCATGGAGATGAAGGACACTACTCCAACAGAACCACCCCAGGGTGTGTGATGACTGATGGTGGAGTTGAAATCATTGAGATGAAGGACATTACTTCAACAGAACCACCCAGGGTGTATGATGACTGATGGTGGAGTTGATATCGTGGAGATGAAGGACACTACTACAACAGAACCACCCCAGGGTGTATGATGACTGATGGGGGAGTTGGAATCATGGAGATGAAGGACACTACTACAACAGAACCACCCCAGGGTGTATGATGACTGATGGTGGAGTTGATATCATGGAGATGAAGGACACTACTACAACAGAACCACCCCAGGTGTATGATGACTGATGGTGGAGTTGAAATCATGGAGATGAAGGACACTACTACAACAGAACCACCCAGGGTGTATGATGACTGATGGTGGAGTTGATATCGTGGAGATGAAGGACACTACTACAACAGAAACAACCCAGGGTGAATGATGACTGATGGTGGAGTTGAAATCGTGGAGATGAAGGACACTACTACAACAGAACCACCCCAGGGTGTATGATGACTGATGGTGGAGTTGAAATCATGGAGATGAAGGACACTACTACAACAGAACCACCCCAGGGTGTATGATGACTGATGGTGGAGTTGAAATACTGGAGATGAAGGGCACTACCACAACAGAACCACCCCAGTGTGTATTATGACTGATGGGGGAGTTGAAATCATGGAGATGAAGGACACTACTACAACAAACCACCCCATGGTGTATGATGACTCATGTTGGAGTTGAAATCATGGAGATGAAGGACACTACAACAGCAGAACCACCCCAGGGTGTATGATGACTGATGGTGGAGTTGATATCCTGGAGATGAAGGACACTACTACAACAGAAACACCCCAGGGTGTATGATGACTGATGGTGGAGTTCAAACCGTGGAGATGAAGGACACTCCTAGAACAGAACCACCCCGGGGTGTATGATGACTTTTGGTGGAGTTGATATTGTGGAGATGAAGGACACTAATATAACAGAAAGAATCCAGGGTGTATGATGACTGATGGTGGAGTTGATATAGTGGAGATTAAGGACACTACTACAACAGAACCAACCATGGGTGTATGATGACTGATGGTGGAGTTGATATCGTGGAAAAGGACACTAATACAACTGAACAACCCCAGGGTGTATGATGACTGATTGTGGAGTTGAAATCATGGAGATGAAAGACACTACAACAACAGAACCAACCCAGGGTGTATGATGACTGATGTCGGAGTTGAAATCCTGGAGATGAAGGACACTACTAGAACAGAACCACTCCAGGGTGTATGATGACTGACAGTGGAGTTGAAATCATGGAGATGTAGGACACTACAACAACAGAACCACACCAGGGTGTATGATGATTGATGGTGTAGTTGAAATGGAAGAGATGAAAGAACCTACTACAACAGAAGCACCCCAGGGTGTAGGATGAATGATGCTGGAGTTGAAATCATGGAGATGAAGGACACTACTACAACAGAACCTCCACAGGGTGTATGATTACTAATGGTGGAGTTGATATCCTGGAGATGAAGGACAGTACTACAATAGAACGACACCAGGGTGTATGATTACTGATGGTGGAGTTGAAATCGTGGAGATGAAGGACACTACTACAACAGAACCACCCCAGGGTGTATGATGACTGATGGTGGAGTTGAAATCATGGAGATGAAGGACACTACTCCAACAGAACCACCCCAGGGTGTATGATGACTGATGGTGGAGTTGATATCGTGGAGATGAAGGACACTACTACAACAGAACCACCCAGGGTGTATGATGACTGATGGTGGAGTTGATATCGTGGAGATGAAGGACACTACTACAACAGAAACACCCAGGGTGTATGATGACTGATGGTGGAGTTGAAATCGTGGAGATGAAGGACACTACTACAACAGAACCAACCCAGGGTGTATGATGACTGATGGTGGAGTTGATATCGTGGAGATGAAGGACACTACTACAACAGAACCACCCCAGGGTGTATGATGACTGATGGTGGAGTTGAAATCGTGGAGATGAAGGACACTACTACAACAGAACCACCACAGGGTGTATGATGACTGATGGTGGAGTTAATATCGTGGAGATGAAGGACACTCTTACAGCAGAACGACCCCAGGGTGTTTGATGATTGATGTTGGAGTTGATATCGTAGAGATGAAGTTCACTACTACAACAGAACCACCCAAGGGTGTATGATGACTGATGGTGGAGTTAAAACCGTGGAGATGAAGGACACTACTAAAACAGAACCACACCAGCGGTGTATGATGACTGTTGTTGGAGTTGATATTGTGGAGATGAAGGACACTAATGCAACAGAAAGAATCCAGGGTGTATGATGACTGATGTTGGAGTTGATATAGTGGAGATGAAGGACACTACTACAAAAGAACCACCCCAGGGTGTATGACGAGGGATGGTGGAGTTGAAGTCATGGAGATGAAGGACACTACTACAACAGAACCAACCCTGGGAGTAGGATGACTGATGGTGGAGGTGATATCGTGGAAAAGGACACTAATACAACTGAACAACCCCAGTGTGTATGATGACTGATTGTGGAGTTGAAATCCTGGAGATGAAGGACACTACAACAACAGAACCACCCCAGCGTGTATGATGACTGATGGTGGAGTTGAAATCATGGAGATGAAGGACACTACTACAACAGAACCACTCCAGGGTGTATGATGACTGATGGTGGAGTTGAAATCATGGAGATGAAGGACACTACTACAACAGAACCAACCCAGGGTGTATGATGACTGATGGTGGAGTTGAAATCCTGGAGATGAAGGACACTACTACAACAGAACCACCCAGGGTGTATGATGACTGATGGTGGAGTTGAAATCGTGGAGATGAAGGACACTACTACAACAGAACCACCCCAGGGTGTATGATGACTGATGGTGGAGTTGATATCGTGGAGATGAAGGACACTACTACAACAGAACCACCCAGGGTGTATGATGACTGATGGTGGAGTTGAAATCGTGGAGATGAAGGACACTACTACAACAGAACCACCCCAGGGTGTATGATGACTGATGGTGGAGTTGAAATCATGGAGATGAAGGACACTACTACAACAAACCACCCCAGGGTGTATGATGACTGATGTTGGAGTTGAAATCATGGATATGAAGGACACTACAACAGCAGAACCACCCCAGGGTGTATGATGACTGATGGTGGAATTTGGTATCCTGGAGATGAAGGACACTACTACAACAGAACCACCCCAGGGTGTATGATGACTGATGTTGGAGTTGAAATCATGGAGATGAAGGACACTACTACAAGAGAACCACCCCAGGGTGTATGATGACTGTTGGTGGAGTTGATATCGTGGAGATGAAGGACCCTATTACAACAGAACCAGACCAGGGTGTATTAAGACAGATAAAGTAGTTGATATAATGGAGATGAAGGACACTACTACCACAGAACCATTCCAGAGTGTTTGATGACTGATGGTGGAGTTGATATCGTGGAGAAGAAGGACACTAATACAACAGAACAACCACAGGGTGTATGATGACTGACGGTGGAGTTGATATCATGGAGATGAAGGACACTACTCCAACAGAACAACCCCAGGGTGTATGATGACTGATGGGGGAGTTGAAATCATGGAGATGAAAGGACACTACTACAACAAACCACCCCAGGGTGTATGATGACTGATGGTGGAATTGAAATCATGGAGATGAAGGACACTACTACAACAGAACCACCCCAGGGTGTATGATGACTGATGGTGGAGTTGATATCATGGAGATGAAGGACACTACTACAACAGAACCAACCCAGGGTGTATGATGACTGATGGCAGAGTTGAAATCCTGGTGATGAAGGACACTACAACAACAGAACCACCCAGGGTGTATGATGACTGATGGTGGAGTTGATATCGTGGAGATGAAGGACACTACTACAACAGATCCACTCCAGAATGTATGATGACTGATGGTGGAGTTGAAATCGTGGAGATGAAAGACACTACTACAACAGAACTACACCAGGGTGTATGATGACTGATGGTGGAGTAGAAATCATGGAGGTGAAGGACACTCCTAAAACAGAACCAACCTTGGTTTATGATAACTGATGGTGGAATTCAAACCGTGGAGATGAAGGACACTACTACAACAGAACCACCCCAGGGTCGTATGATGACTGATGGTGGAGTTGAAATCATAGAGATGAAAGACACTACTAAAACAGAACCACCCCAGGGTTTATGATGACTGATGGTGGAGTTGAAATCATGGAGATGAAGGACACTATTACAACAGAACCACCCCGGGTGTATGATTACTGATGGTGGAGTTGATATCATGGAGGAGAAGGACACTACAACAAAAGAACAACCCAAGGGTGTATGATGACATTTGGTGGAGTTGATATCGGGGAGATAACGACACTACTACAACAGAACCACACCAGGGTGTATGATGACTGATGGTGTAGTTGATATCGTGCAGTAGAAAGACTCTACTACAACAGAACCATCCCAGGGTGTATGATGACTGATGGTGGAGTTGATATCGGGGAGAAGACGGACATTGCTACAACAGAACCACCCAAGGTGTATGATGACTGATGGTGGAGTTCAAACCATGGTGATGAAGGACAGTACAACAACAGAACCAACCCAGGGTGTATGATGATTGATGAGGGAGTTCAAACCGTGGAGATGAATGACACTACAACAACAGAACCACCCCAAGGTATATGATGACTGTTGTCGGAGTTGATATCGTGGAGATGAAGGACATTACTACAAAAGAACCACCCAGGTTGTGTGATGAATGAGGGTGGAGTTGAAATAATGGAGATGAAGGAAACAACTACAACGGAAACACTTCAGGGTGAATGATGACTAATGGGGGAGTTGAAATCGTGGAGATGAAGGACACTACTACAACAGAACCACCCCAGGGTGTATGATGACTGATGGCGGAGTTGAAATCATGGAGGTGATGGACACTACTAAAACAGAACCACCCCAGGGTGTATGATGGCTGATGGTGGAGTTGAAATCATGGAGATGAAGTACACTATTACAACAGTACCACCCCAGGGTGTATGATGACTGATGGAGGAATTAATATCGTGGAGATGAAGGACACTACTACAGGAGAACCACCCCAGGGTGTATGATGACTGATGGTGGAATTAATATCGAGGAGATGAAGGACACTACTACAGCAGAACCACCCCAGGGTGTATGATGACTGATGGTGGAGATGATATCGTGGAGATGAAGGACACAACTACAACAGAACAACCCCAGGGTGTATGGTGACTGATGGCAGAGTTGCAATCCTGGGAATGAAAGACACTACAACAACAGAACAACTCCAGGGTGAATGATGCCTAATGGGGGAGTTCAAATAGTGGAGATGAAGGACACTACTACAACAGAACCACCCCAGGGTGTATGATGACTGATGGTGGACTTGATATCGTGGAGATGAAGGACACTACTACAACAGAACCACCACAGGGTGTAGAATGATTAATGTTGGAGTTGAAATCATGGAGATGAAGGACACTACTACAACAGAACCACCACAGGGTGTAGAATGATTAATGTTGGAGTTGAAATCATGGAGATTAAGGACACTACTCCAAAAGAACCACACCAGGGTGTATGATGACTGTTGGTGGAGTTGATATCGTGGATATGAAGGACACTACTACAACAGAACCAGTTCAGGGTGTATTAAGAAAGATAGTGTAGTTGATATAATGGAGATGAAGGACACTACTACCACAGAACCATCCCAGAGTGTTTGATGACTGATGGTAGAGTTGATATCGTGGAGAAGAAGGACACTACCAAAACAAAACAACCACAGGGTGTATGATGACTTATGGTGGAGTCGATATCATGGAGATAAAGGACACTACCCCAACAGAACATCCCAGGGTATATGATGACAGATGGGGGAGTTGAAATCATGGAGATGAAAGACACTATTACAACAAACCACCCCAGGGTGTATGATAACTGATGGTGGAATTGAAATCATGTAGATGAAGGACACTACAACAACAGAACCACCCAAGGGTGTATGATGACTGATGGTGGAGTTGAAATCGTGGAGATGAAGGACACTACTACAACAGAACCACCCCAGGGTGTATGATGACTGATGGTGGAGTTGAAATCGTGGAGATGAAGGACACTACTACAACAGAACCACCCCAGGGTGTATGATGACTGATGGTGGAGTTGAAATCATGGAGATGAAGGACACTACTACAAAAAAAACCACCCCAGGGTGTATGATGACTGATGGTGGAGTTGAAATCATGGAGATGAAGGACACTACTACAACAGAACCACCCCAGGGTGTATGATGACTGATGGTGGAGTTGATATCGTGGAGATGAAGACACTACTACAACAGAACCACCCCCAGGGTGTATGATGACTGATGGTGGAGTTGATTTCGTGGAGATGAAGGACACTACTACAACAGAACCACCCCAGGGTGTATGATGACTGATGGTGGAGTTGAAATCGTGGAGATGAAGGACACTACTACAACAGAACCACCCAGGGTGTATGATGACTGATGGTGGAGTTGATATCGTGGAGATGAAGGACACTACTACAACAGAACCACTCCAGGGTGTATGATGACTGATGGTGGAGTTGAAATCGTGGAGATGAAGGACACTACTACAACAGAACCACCCCAGGGTGTATGATGACTGATGGTGGAGTTGAAATCATGGAGATGAAGGACACTACTACAACAGAACCACCCAGGGTGTATGATGACTGATGGTGGAGTTGATATCGTGGAGATGAAGGACACTACTACAACAGAACCACCCCAGGGTGTATGATGACTGATGGTGGAGTTGATATCGTGGAGATGAAGGACACTACTACAACAGAACCACCCAGGGTGTATGATGACTGATGGTGGAGTTGATATCGTGGAGATGAAGGACACTACTACAACAGAACCACCCCAGGGTGTATGATGACTGATGGAGGAATTGATATCATGGAGATGAAGGTCACAATTACAACAGAACCACCCCAGGTTGTATGATGACTGATGGTGGAGTTGAAATCATGGAGATGAAGGACACTACTACAAGAGAACCACCCCAGGGTGTATGATGACTGATGGTGGAGTTGAAACCGTGGAGATGAAGGACAGTACAACAAAAGAACCACCCCAGGGTGTATGACGACTGATGGTGGAGATGAAGGACACTACTGCAACAGAAACACCCCAAGGTGTATGATGACTGTTGGTGGAGTTCATATCGTGGAGATGAAGGAAACTACTACAACAGAATCACCCCAGGGTGAATGATGACTAATGGGGGAGTTGAAATCGTGGAGATGAAGGACACTACTACAACAGAACCACCCCAGGGTGTATGAGGACTATAATGGAGTTGAAATCATGGAGATGAAGGACACTACTCCAACAGAATCACCCCAGGGTGTAAGATAACTGATATTGGGGTTGATATCGTGGAGATGAAGGACACTACTACAACAGAACCACCCAGGGTGTATGATGACTGATGGTGGAGTTGAAATCGTGGAGATGAAGAACACTAATACAACAGAACCACCCCAGGGTGTATGATGACTGATGGTGGAGTTGAAATCATGGAGATGAAAGACACTACAACAACAGAACCACACCAGGGTGTATGATGACTGATTGTGGAGTTGATATCGTGAAGATAAAGGATACTACTACAGTAGAACCACTCCAGGGTGTATGATGACTGATGGTGGAGTTGAAATCTTGGAGATGATGGACACTACTACAAGAGAACCACCCCAGGGTGTATGATGACTGATGGTGGAGTTGAAACCGTGGAGATAAAGGACAGTACAACAAAAGAACCACCCCAGGGAGTATGATGACTGATGGTGGAGATGAAGGACACTACTACAACAAAACCACCCCAAGGTGTATTATGACTCTTGGTGGAGTTCATATGGTGGAGGTGAAGGAAACTACTACAACAGAAAAACCCCAGGGTGAATGATGACTAATGGGGGAGTTGAAATCGTGGAGATGAAGGACACTACTTCAACAGAACCACCCCAGGGTGTTGATGACTATAGTGGAGTTGAAATCATGGAGATGAAGGACACTACTCCAACAGAATCACCCAAGGGTGTAAGATAACCAATAATGGGGTTGATATCGTGGAGATGAAGGACACTACAACAACAGAACCACCCAGGGTGTATGATGACTGATAGTGTAGTTGAAATCTTGGAGAAGAAGGACACTACTACAACAGAACCACCCCAGTGTGAATGATGAGTGATGGCGGAGATGAAATCATGGTGATGAAGGACACTACAACAACAGAACCACACCAGGGTGTATGATGACTGATTGTGGAGTTGATATCGTGAAGATAAAGGACACTACTACAGCAGAACCACTCCAGGGTGTATGATGACTGATGGTGGAGTTGAAATCATGGAGATGAAAGACACTACTACCACAGAACAACCTGAGGGTGTATGATGACTGTTGGTGGAGTTGATATCGTGGAGATTAAGTTCACTACTACAACAGAACCACCCCAGGGTGTATGATGACTGTTGGTGGAGTTGATATCTTGGAGATGAATGTTACTACTACAACAGAACCACCCCAGCGTGTATGATGACTGTTGGTGGAGGTGATATCGTGGAGATGAAGGACACTACTACAACAGAACCACCACAGGGTGTATGATGACTAATGTTGGAGTTGAAATCATGGAGATGAAGGACACTATTCCAACAGAACCACCCCAGGGTGTACGATGACTGTTGCTGAATTTGATATCGTGGAGATGAAGGACACTACTACAAGAGAACCATTCCAGGGTGTCTTAAGACAGATAATGTAGTTCATATAATGGAGATGAAGGACACTACTACCACAGAACCATCCCAGAGTGTTTTATGACTGATGGTGGAGTTGATACCATGGAGAAGCAGGAAACTACTACAACAGAACAACCACAGGGTGTATGATGACTGATGGTGGAGTTGATATCGTGGAGATGAAGGACAATACTCCAAGAGAAGAACCCCAGGGTGTTGATGACTGATGGGGGAGTTGAAATCATGGAGATGAAAGACACAGCTACAACAAACCACTCCAGGGTGTATGATGACTGAGGGTGGAGTTGTTATCCTGGAGATGAAGGACACTACTACAACAGAACCACACCAGGTTGTATGATGGCTGATGGTGGAGTTGAAATCATGGAGGTGAAGGACACTACTAAAACAGAACCAACCCAGGGTGTATGATGACTGATGGTGGAGTTGAAATCATGGAGATGAAGGACACTATTACAACAGTACCACCCCACGGTGTATGATGTCTGATGGAGGAATTAATATCGTGGAGATGAAGGACACTACTACAGCAGAACCACCCCAGGGTGTATGATGACTGATGGTGGAGTTGAAACCTTGGAGATGAAGGACACTACTACAACAGAACCACACCAGGGTGTACGATGGCTGATGGTGTATGATGATTGATGGTGGAGTTGAAATCGTGGAGATGAAGGACATTACTACAACAGAACCACCCCAGGGTGTATGATGACTGATGGTGGAGTTGAAATCGTGGAGATGAAGGACATTACTACAACAGAACTACCCAGGGAGTATGATGTCTGATGGTGGAGTTGAAATCATGGAGATGAAGAACACTACTACAACAGAACATCCCAGGGTGTATGATGACAGATGTGGGAGTTGAAAACATGGAGATGAAGGACACTACTACAACAAACCACCACAGGGTATATGATGACTGATGGTGGAATTGAAATCATGGAGATGAAGGACACTACAACAACAGAACCACCCCAGGGTGTATGATGCCTGATGGTGGAGTAGATATCCAGGAGATGAAGGACACTACTACAACAGAACCACACCAGGGTGTACGATGGCTGATGGTGGGTTGAAATCATGGAGAAGAAGGACACTACTACAACAGAACAACCCGAGGGTGTATGAGGACATTTGGTGGAGTTGATATCAGGGAGATGAAGGACACTACTACAACAGAAACACACCAGGGTGTATGATCACTGATGGTGTAGTTGATAATGTGGAGTAGAAAGACGCTACTACAAAAGAAGCATCCCAGGGTGTATGATGAGTGATGGTGGAGTTGATATCGTGGAGAAGACGGACACTACTACAACAGAACCACCCATGGTGTATGATGACTGATGGCATAGTTGAAATCCTAGGGATGAAAGACACTACAACAACAGAACCACACCAGGGTGTATGATGACTGTTGTTGGAGTTGATATCGTGGAGATGAAGGACACTAGTACAAGAGAACCAATCCAGGGTGTATGATGACTGATGGTGGAGTTGAAATCATGGAGATGAAGGACAGTACTACAACAGAACCAACCCAGGGTGTATGATGACTGATGGTGTAGTTGATATCGTGGAGAAGAAGGACACTACTACAACAGAACCACCCCAGTGTCTAGGATGACTGATGGCGGAGATGAAATCCTGGTGATGAAGGACACTACAACAACAGAACCAACCCAGGGTGTATGATGACTGATTGTGGAGTAGATATCGTGAAGATGAACTACACTACTACATCAGAAGCACCCCAGGGTGTATGATGACTGATGGTGGAGTTGAAATCGTGGAGATGAAAGACACTACTACCACAGAACCACCCCAGGGTGAATGATAACTGATGGTGGAGTTGAAATCATGGAGATGAAAGAACCTACTGTAACATTAGCACCACAGGGTGTATGATGACTGATGGTGGAGTTGAAACAATGGAGATGAAGTACACTACTACAACACAACCATCCCAGGGTGTATGATGACTGTTGGTGGAGTTGATATCGTGGAGATGAAGGTCACTACTACAACAGAACAACCCCAGGGTGTATGAAGACAGATGGTGGAGTTGATATCGTGGAGAATAAGGACAATACTACATCAGAACCACCCCAGGGTGTATGATGACTGATGGTGGATTTGATATCGTGGAGATGAAGGTCACTACTACAACAGAACCACCCCAGGGTGTATGATGACTGATGGTGGAGTTGATATCGTGGATAAGAAGGACACTACTACAACAGAACAACCACAGTGTGTATGATGACTGATGGTGGAGTTGATATAGTGGAGATGAAGGACACTACTCCAACAGAACATCTCCAGGGTGTATGATGACAGATGGTGGAGTTGAAATCGTGGAGATGAAGGACATTACTACAACAGAACCACCAATGGTGTATGATGACTGATGGTGGCAGTTTAAATCATGGAGATGAAGAACACTACTACAACAGAACCAAACCAGGGTGTATGATGACTGATGGGGGAGTTGAAATCATGGAGATGAAGGACACTACAACAACAGAACCACCCCAGGGTGTATGATGACTGATGGTGGAGTAGATATACTGGAGATGAAGGACACTACTACAACAGAACCACCCCAGGATGTATGATGACTGATGGTGGAGATGAAGGACACTACAACAACAGAACCACCCCAAGGTGTATGACGACTGTTGGTGGAGTTGATATCGTGGAGATGAAGGACACTACTACAACAGAAACACCGCAGGGTGTATGATGACTGATGGTGGAGTTGATATCGTGGAGATGAAGGACACTACTCCAACAGAACAACCCCAGGGTGTATGATGACTGATGGTGGAGTTGATATCGTGGAGATGAAGGAAACTACTACAACAGAAACACCCCAGGGTGAATGATGACTAATGGGTGAGTGGAAATCGTGGTGATGAAGGACACTACTACAACAGAACGAACCCAGGGTGTATGATGACTATGGTGGAGTTGAAATCATGGAGATGAAGGACACTATTCCAACAGAATCACCCCATGGTGTATGATGACAGATGGTTGGACTGATATCGTGGAGATGAAGGACACTACTACAACAGAACCACCCAGGGTGTATGATGACTGATGGTGGTGTTGAAATCTTGGAGATTAAGGACATTACTACAACAGAACCATCCAGGGTGAATGATGACTGATGGTGGAGTTGAAATCGTGCAGATGAAGGACATTATTACAAAAGAACCACCAAGGTGTATGATGACTGATGGTGGAGTTGAAATCGTGGAGATGAATGACACTATTACAAGAGAACCACCCCATGGTGTATATTGACCGATGGTGGAGTTGAAATCATGGAGATGAAGGACACTACTCCAACAGAACAAACCCAGGTTGTATGAAGACTGATGTTGGAGTTGATATCATGGAGATGAAGGACACTAGTACAACAGAACCACCCAGGGTGTATGATGACTGATGTTGGAGTTGAAATCGTGCAGATGAAGGACATTATTACAAAAAAACCACCCGGGTGTATGATGACTGATGGTGGAGTTGAAATCGTGGAGATGAAGGACACTACTACAACAGAACCACCCCAGGGTGTATGATGACTGATGGGGGGTTGAAATCATGGAGATGAAGGACACTACTACAAAAGACCTACGCCAGGTTGTATGATGACTGATTGTGGAGATGAAACCGTGGAAATGAAAGACACTGCAACAGCAGAACCACCCAAGGGTGTATGATGACTGATGGTGGAGAAGAAGGACACTACTACAACAGAACCTCCCCCGGGTGTATGATGACTGATGGCGGAGATGAAATCCTGGTGATGAAGGACACTGCAACAACAGAACCAACCCAGGGTGTATGATGACTGATTGTGGAGTAGATATCATGAAAATGAACTACACTACTACATCAGAACCACTGCAGGGTGTATGATGCCTGATGTTGGAGTTGAAATCGTGGAGATGAAAGACACTACTACCACAGAACCACCCCAGGGTGTATGATGACTGATGGTGGAGTTGAAATCATGGAGATGAATGAAACTACTTCAACAGAACCACCCCAGGGTGTATGATGACTGTTGGTGGAGTTGATATCGTGGAGATTAAGTTCAGTACTACAACAGAACCACCCCAGTGTGTATGATGATTGATGGTGGAGTTGAAATCGTGGAGATGAAAGAACCTACTACAACAGAAGCACCCCAGGGTGTATGATGACTGATGGTGGAGTTGAAACATTGGAGATGAAGGACACTAGTCCAACAGAACAAACCCAGGTTGTATGAAGACTGATGTTAGAGTTGATATCATGGAGATGAGGGACACTAGTACAACAGAACCACCCAGGGTGTATGATGACTGATGTTGGAGTTGAAATCGTGCAGATGAAGGACATTACTACAAAAGAACCACCTGGGTGTATGATGACTGATGGTGGAGTTGAAATCGTGGAGTTGAAGAACACTACTACAACAGAACCACCCCAGGGTGTATGATGACTGATGGGGGGTTGAAATCATGGAGATGAAGGACACTACTACAACAGAACAACCCTAGGTTGTATGATGACTGATTGTGGAGATGAAACCGTGGAAATGAAAGACACTGCAACAGCAGAACCACCCAAGGGTGTATGATGACTGTTGGTGGAGAAGAAGGACACTACTACAACAGAACCACCCCCGGGTGTATGTTGACTGATGGCGGAGATGAAATCCTGGTGATGAAGGACACTACAACAACAGAACCAACCCAGGATGTATGATGACTGATTGTGGAGTAGATATCGTGAAGATGAACTACACTACTACATCAGAACCACTCCAGGGTGTATGATGCCTGATGTTGGAGTTGAAATCGTGGAGATGAAAGACACTACTACCACAGAACCACCCCAGGGTGTATGATTACTGATGGTCGAGTTGAAATCATGGAGATGAATGAAACTACTACAACAGAACCACCCCAGGGTGGATAATGACTGTTGGTGGAGTTGATATCGTGGAGATTAAGTTCAGTAGTACAAGAGAACCACCCCAGTGTGTATGATGATTGATGATGGAGTTGAAATCGTGGAGATGAAAAAACCTACTACAACAGAAGCACCCTGGGGTGTATGATGACTGATTGTGGAGTTGAAATCATGGAGATGAAGGACACTACTACAACAGAACCACCCCAGGGTGTATGATGACTGATGGTGGAGTTGATATCGTGGAGATGAAGGACACTACTACAACAGAACCACCCCAGGGTGTATGATGACAGATGGTGGAGTTGAAATCGTGGAGATGAAGGACACTACTACAACAGAACCACCCCAGGGTGTATGATGACTGTTGGTGGAGTTGATATCGTGGAGATGAAGGTCCCATCTACAACAGAACCACCCCAGGGTGTATGATGACTGATGGTGGTGTTGAAATCGTGGAGATGAAGGACACTACTACAACAGAACCACCCAGGGTGTATGATGACTGATGGTGGAGTTGAAATCATGGAGATGAAAGACACTACTACAACAGAAACACCCCAGGGTGTATGATGACTGATGGTGGAGTTGAAGTCGTGGAGATGAAGGACACTACTACAACAGAACCACCCCAGGGTGTATGATGACTGATGGTGGAGTTGAAATCATCGAGATGAAGGATACTACTCCAACAGAACCACCCCAGGGTATATGATGACTGTTGATGGAGTTGATATCGTGGAGATGAACGACACTACTACAACAGAACCAGTCCAGGGTATGATGACTGATAGTGTATTTGATATAATGGAGATGAAGGACACTACCACAACAGAACCATCCCAGAGTGTATGATGACTGATCGTGGAGTTGATATCGTGGAGAAGAAGGACACTACTACAACAGAACAACCACAGTGTGTATGATGACTGATGGTGGAGTTGATGTCGTGGAGATGAAGGACACTACTCCAACAGAACAACCCCAGGGTGTATGATGACTGACGGTGGAGTTGAAATCGTGGAGATGAAGGACACTACTACAACAGAACCACCCCAAGTGTATGACGACTGTTGGTGGAGTTGATATCGTGGAGATGAAGGACAGTACTACAAAAGAACTACGCCAGGTTGTATGATGACTGATTGTGGAGATGAAACCGTGGAAATGAGACACTGCAACAGCAGAACCACCCAAGGGTGTATGATGACTGATGGTGGAGAAGAAGGACACTACTACAACAGAACCACCCCCGGGTGTATGATGACTGATGGCGGAGATGAAATCCTGGTGATGAAGTTCACTACATCAACAGAACCAACCCAGGGTGTATGATGACTGATTGTGGAGTAGATATCGTGAAGATGAAGTACACTACTACATCAGAACCACTCCATGGTGTATGATGCCTGATGTTGGAGTTGAAATCTTGGAGATGAAAGACACTACTACCACAGAACCACACCAGGGTGTATGATTACTGATGGTGGAGTTGAAATCATGGAGATGAATGAAACTACTACAACAGAACCACCCCAGGGTGTATGATGACTGTTGGTGGAGTTGATATAGTGGAGATTAAGTTCACTACTACAACAGAACCACCCCAGGGTGTATGATGATTGATGGTGGAGTTGAAATCGTGGAGATGAAAGAACCTAGTACAACAGAAGCACCCCAGGGTGTATGATGACTGATGGTGGAGTTGAAACAATGGAGATGAAGGACACTAGTCCAACAGAACAAACCCAGGTTGTATGAAGACTGATGTTGGAGTTGATATCATGGAGATGAAGGACACTAGTACAACAGAACCACCCAGGGTGTATGATGACTGATGTTGGAGTTGAAATCGTGCAGATGAAGGACATTACTACAAAAGAACCACCCGGGTGTATGATGACAGATGGTGGAGATGAAATCGTGGAGTTGAAGAACACTACTACAACAGAACCACCCCAGGGTGTATGATGACTGCTGGGGGGTTGAAATTATGGAGATGAAGGACACTACTACAAAAGAACTACCCCAGGTTGTATGATGACTGATTGTGGAGATGAAACCATGGAAATGAAAGACACTGCAACAGCAGAACCATCCAAGGGTGTATGATGACTGAAGTTGGAGAAGAAGGACACTACTACAACAGAACCACCCCAGGGTGTATGATGACTGATGGTGGAGTTGATATCGTGGAATGAAGGACACTACAACAACAGAACCAATCCCAGGGTGTACGATGACTGATGGTGGAGTTGATATCGTGAGATGAAGGACACTACTACAACAGAACAACCCGAGGGTGTATGATGACTGATGGTGGAGTTGAAATCGTGGAGATGAAAGACACTACTACAACAGAACCACCCCAGGGTGTATGATGACTGATGGTGGAGTTGAAATCATGGAGATGAATGACACTACTACAACAGAACCACCCCAGGGTGTATGATGACTGATGGTGGAGTTGATATCGTGGAGATGAAGGACACTACTACAACAGAACCACTCCAGGGTGTATGATGACTGATGGTGGAGTTGAAATCGTGGAGATGAAAGACACTACTACAACAGAACCACCCCAGGGTGTATGATGACTGATGGTGGAGTTGAAATCATGGAGATGAAGGACACTACTACAACAGAACCACCCCAGGGTGTATGATGATTGTTGGTGGAGTTGATATCGTGGAGATGAGGTCACTACTACAACAGAACCACCCCAGGGTGTATGAAGACAGATGGTAGAGTTGATATCTTGGAGAAGAAGGACAATACTACATCAGAGTTTAAATCATTTAGATGAAGAACACTACTACAACAGAACCACCCCAAAGTTTATGATGACTGATGGTGGAGTTGAAATGATGGAGATGAAGGACACTACTACAACAGAAACACCCCAGGGTGTATGATGACTGATGGTGGAGATGAAGGACACTACAACAACAGAACCACCCCAAGGTGTATGACGACTGTTGGTGGAGTTGATATCGTGGAGATGAAGGACACTACTACAACAGAACCACCCCAGGGTGTATGATGACTGATAATGGAGTTGATATCGTGGAGATGAAGGACAGCACTACAACAGAACCACACCTGCGTATGATGACTTATGGTGGAGTTGAAATCGTGGAGATGAAGGACACTACTACAACAGAACCACCCAGGTGTATGATGACTGATGGTGGAGTTGAAATCGTGGAGATGAAGGACACTACTACAACAGAACCACCCCAGGGTTTATGATGACTGATGGTGGAGTTGAAATCGTGGAGATGAAGGACACTACTACAACAGAACCACCCCTGGGTGTATGATGACTGATGTGGAGTTGATATCATGGAGATGAAGGACACTACAACAACAGAACCACCCAAGGGTGTATGATGACTGATGGTGGAGTTGATATCGTGGAGATGAAGGACACTACTACAACAGAACCACCCCAGGGAGTATGATGACTGATGGTGGAGTTGAAATCATGGAGATGAAGGAAACTACTACAACAGAACCACCCCAGGGTGTATGATGACTGATGGTGGAGTTGATATCGTGGAGATGAAGGACACTACTCCAACAGAACCACCCCAGGGTGTATGATGACTGTTGGTGGAGTTGATATCGTAGAGATTAAGTTCAGTAGTACAACAGAACCACCCCAGTGGGTATGATGATTGATGGTGGAGTTGAAATCGTGGAGACGAAAGAACCTACTACAACAGAAGCACCCCAGGGTGTATGATGACTGATGGTGGAGTTGAAACAATGGAGATGAAGGACACTACTACAACAGAACCACCCCAGGGTGTATGATGATTGTTGGTGGAGTTGATATCATGGAGATGAAGGTCACTACTACAACAGAACCACCCCAGGGTGTATGAAGACAGATGGTAGAGTTGATATCTTGGAGAAGAAGGACAATACTACATCAGAGTTTAAATCATTTAGATGAAGAACACTACTACAACAGAACCACCCCAAAGTTTATGATGACTGATGGTGGAGTTGAAATCGTGGAGTTGAAGAACACTACTACAACAGAACCACCCCAGGGTGTATGATGACTGATGGTGGAGTTGAAATGATGGAGATGAAGGACACTACTACAACAGAAACACCCCAGGGTGTATGATGACTGATGGTGGAGATGAAGGACACTACAACAACAGAACCACCCCAAGGTGTATGACGACTGTTGGTGGAGTTGATATCGTGGAGATGAAGGACACTTCTACAACAGAACCACCCCAGGGTGTATGATGACTGATAATGGATATCGTGGAGATGAAGGACTGCACTACAACAGAACCACACCTGCGTATGATGACTTATGGTGGAGTTGAAATCGTGGAGATGAAGGACAATGCTACAACAGTACCACCCCAGAGTGTATGACTGATGGTGCAGTTGAAATCATGGACATGAAGGACACTACAACAACAGAATCACCCCAGGGTGATATCGTGGAGATGAAGGACACTACTCCAACAGAACAACCCCAGGGTGTATGATGACTGATGGTGGAGTTGATATCGTGGAGATGATGGAAACTACTACAACAGAAACCCCAGGGTGAATGATGACTAATGGGGGAGTTGAAATCGTGGAGATGAAGGACTCTACTACAACAGAACCACCCCAGGGTGTATGATGACTATGGTGGAGTTGAAATCATGGAGATGAAGGACACTACTCCAACAGAATCACGCCCGGGTGTATGATGACTGATGGTGGGGTTGATATCGTGGAGATGAAGGACACTACTACAACAGAACCACCCAGGGTGTATGATGACTGATGGTGGTGTTGAAATCATGGAGATGAAGGACATTACTACAACAGAACCACCCCGGCTGTATGATGATTGATGGTGGAGTTGAAATCGTGCAAATGAAGGACATTATTACAAAAGAACCACCCAGGTGTATGATGACTGATGGTGGAGTTGAAATCATGGAGATGAAGAACACTACTACAACAGAACCACGCCAGGGTGTATGATGACTGATGGGGGAGTTGATATCGTGGAGATGAAGGACTCTATTACAAGAGAACCACCCCACGGTGTATATTGACTGATGGTGGAGTTGAAATCATGGAGATTTAGGACACTACTCCAACAGAACAACCCGAGGGTGTATGAAGACTGATGTTGGAGTTGATATCGTGGAGATGAAGGACACTAGTACAACAGAACCACACAGGGTGTATGATGACTGATGTTGGAGTTGAAATCGTGCAGATGAAGGACATTATTACAAAAGAACCACCCGGGTGTATGATGACTTATGGTGGGGTTGAAATCGTGGAGATGAAGAACACTACTACAACAGAACCAACCCAAGGTGTATGATGACTGTTGTTGGAGTTGATATCGTGGAGATGAAGGTCACTACTACAACAGAACCACACCAGGTTGAAAGAAGACTGATGGTTCAGTTGATATCGTAGAGAAGAAGCACACAACTACATCAAAACCACCCCAGGGTGTATGATGACTGATGGAGGAATTGATATCATGGAGTTGAAGGACACTACTACAGCAGAATCACCCCAGGGTGTATGATGAAGGTTGGTGGAGTTGATATCGTGGAGATGATGGACACTAATACAACAGAACGACCCAGGGTGTGTGATGACTGAGGATGGAGTTGAAATAATGGAGATGAAGGAAACTACTACAACGGATACAACCCAGGGTGAATGATGACTAATGGGGGGGTTGAAATCGTGGAGATGAAGGACACTACTACAACAGAACCACCCCAGGGTGTATGATGACGGTTGGTGGAGTTGATATCATTGAGATGAAGGACACAAATACAACAGAACCACCCAGGGTGTGTGATGACTGAGGGTGGAGTTGAAATAATGGAGATGAAGGAAACTACTGAAACGGAAACACCCCGGGGTGAATGATGACTAATGGGGGAGTTGAAATCGTGTAGATGAAGGTCAAAACTACAACAGAACCACCCCAAGGTGTATGATGACGGTTGGTGGAGTTGATATCGTGGAGATGAAGGACACTAATACAACAGAACCACCCAGGGTGTGTGATGACTGAGGGTGGAGTTGAAATAATGGAGATGAAGGAAACTACTACAACGGAAACACCCCAGGGTGAATGATGACTAATTGGGGAGTTGAAATCGTGGAGATGAAGGACACTACTACAACAGAACCACCCCAGGGTGTATGATGACTGATGGTGGACTTGAAATCATAGAAATGAAGAACACTACTACAACAGAACCACCCCAGGGTGTATGATGACTGATGGGTGAGTTGAAATCATGGAGATGAAGGACACTACTACAACAGAACCCACCCAGGGTGTATGAAGACTGATGTTGGAGTTGAAATCGTGCAGATGAAGGACATTATTACAAAAGAACCACCCGGGTGTATGATGACTGATGGTGGAGTTGAAATCGTGGAAATGAAGGACACTACTACAGCAGAACCACCCCAGGGTGTATGATGACGGTTGGTGGAGTTGATATCGGGGAGATGAAGGACACTAATACAACAGAACCACCCAGGGTGTGTGATGACTCAGGGTGGAGGTGAAATAATGGAGATGAAGGAAACTACTACAACGGAAACACCCCACGGTGAATGATAACAAACAGGGGAGTTGAACTCTTGGAGATGAAGGACACTACTACAACAAAACCAACCCAGGGTGTATGATCACGGTTTGTGGAGTTGATATCATTGAGATGAAGGACACTAATACAACAGAACCACCCAGGGGGTGTGATGACTTAGGGTGGAGTTGAAATAATGGAGATGAAGGAAACTACTGCAACGGAAAAACCCCAGGGTGAATGATGACTAATGGGGGAGTTGAAATCGTGGAGATGAAGGTCAAATCTACAACAGAACCACCCCAGGGTGTATGATGAAGGTTGGTGGAGTCGATATCGTGGAAATGAAGGACACTAATACAACAGAACCACGCAGGGTGTGTAATGACTGAGGGTCGAGTTGAAATAATGGAGATGAAGGAAACTAGTACAACGGAAACACCCCAGGGTGAATGATGACTAATGGGGGAGTTGAAATCGTGGAGATGAAGGACACTGCTACAACAGAACCAACCCAGAGTGTATGATGACTGATGGTGGAGTTGAAATCATGGAAATGAAGAACACTACTACAACAGAACCCCCCCAGGGTGTATGATGACTGATGGGGGAGTTGAAATCATGGAGATTAAGGGCACTACTACACCAGAACCACCTAGGGTGTATGATGACTGATGGGGGAGTTGAAATTATCGAGATGAAGGGCACTACTACAACAGAACCAACCCAGGGTGAATGATGACTGATGGAGGAATTGATATCCTGGAGATGAAGGTCACAACTACAACAGAACCACCCCAGGGAGTATGATGACTGATGGTGGACTTGATATTGTGGAGATGAAGGACACTACAACAACACAACCACCACAGTGTGTATGATGACTAATATTGGAGTTGAAATCATGGAGATGAAGGACACTACTCCAACAGAACCACCCCAGGTTGTATGATGACTGTTGTTGGAGTTGATATCGTGGAGATGAAGGACACTACTACAACAGAACCAGTCCGGGTTGTATGATGACAGATAGTGTAGTTGATATAATGTAGATGAAGGACACTACTACAACAGAACCATCCCAGAGTGTATGATGACTGATGGTGGAGTTGATATCGTGGATAAGAAGGACACTACTAGATCAGAACAACCACAGGGTGTATGATGACTGATGGTGGAGTTGATATCGTGGAGATGAAGGACACTACTCCAACAGAACAACCCAGGGTGTATGTTGACTGATGGTTGAGTTGAAATCGTGCAGATGAAGGACATTATTACAAAAGAAACACCCAGGTGTATGATGACTGATGGTGGAGTTGAAATCGTGGAGATGAAGAACACTACTACAACAGAACCACCCCACGGTGTATGATACCTGATGGGGGAGTTGATATCGTGGAGATGAAGGACTCTATTACAAGAGAACCACCCCACGGTGTATATTGACTGATGGTTGAGTTGAAATCATGGAGATGAAGGACACTACTCCAACAGAACAACCCCAGGGTGTATGAAGACTGATGTTGGAGTTGATGTCGTGAAGGTGAAGGACAATAGTACAACAGAACCACCCAGGGTGTATGATGACTGATGTTGGAGTTGAAATCGGGTAGATGAAGGACATTATTACAAAAGAACCACCCGGGTGTATGATGACTGATGGTGGAGTTGAAATCGTGGAGATGAAGAACACTACTACAACACAACCACTCCAGGGTGTATGATGACTGATGGGGTTTGAAATCATGGAGATGAAGGACACTACTCCAACAGAACCACTCCAGGGTGTATGTTGACTGATCGTGGAGTTGAAATCATGGAGATGAAGGACACTACTACAACAGAACCACCCAGGGTGTATTATGACTGATGGTGTAGTTGACATCGTGGGGAAGAAGGACACTACTACAACAGAACAACCACAGGGTGTATGATGACTGATGGTGGAGTTGATATCGTGGAGATGAAGGACACTACTCCAACAGAACGACCCAGGGTGTATGTTGACTGATGGTTGAGTTGAAATCTTGCAGATGAAGGACATTATTACAAAAGAACCACCCAGGTGTATGATGACTGATGGTTTAGTTGAAATTGTGGAGATGAAGAACACTACTACAACAGAACCACCCCAGGGTGTATGATGACTGATGGGGGAGTTGATATCGTGGAGATGAATGACACTATTACAAGAGAACCACCCCACTGTGTATATTGACTGATGGTTGAGTTGATATCATGGAGATGAAGGACACTACTCCAACAGAACAACACCTGGGTGTATGAAGACTGATGTTGGAGTTGATGGCCTGGAGATGAAGGACAATAGTACAACAGAACCACCCAGGGTGTATGATGACTGATGTTGGAGTTGAAATCGGGCAGATGAAGGACATTATTACAAAAGAACCACCCGGGTGTATGATGACTGATGGTGGAGTTGAAATAGTATAGATGAAGAACACTACTACAACAGAACCAATCCAGGGTGTATGGTGACTGATGGGGGAGTTGAAATCATGGAGATGAAGGACACTACTACAAAAGAACTACCCAAGGTTGTATGATGACTGATTGTGGAGATGAAACCGTGGAGATTAAAGACACTACAACAGCAGAACCACCCCAGGGTGTATGATGACTGATGGTGGAGATGAAGGACACTACTACAACAGAACCAACCCAAGGTGTATGATGACTGTTGTTGGAGTTGATATCGTGGAGGTGAAGATCACTACTACAACAGAACCACACCAGGTTGTATGAAGACTGATGGTGGAGTTGATATCGTGGAGAAGAAGCACACTACTACATCAGAACCACCCCAGGGTGTATGACGACTGTTGGTGGAGTTGATATCATGGAGATGAAGGACACTACTACAACAGAACCAGTCCAGGGTGTATGAAGACAGATAATGTAGTTGATATGATGGAGATGAAGAACACTACTACAACGGAACCATCCCAGAGTGTATGATGACTGATGGTGGAGTTGATATCATGGAGAAGAAGGACACAACTACAACAGAACAACCACAGGGTGTATGATGACTGATGGTGGAGTTGATATCGTGGAGATGTAGGACACTACTCCAACAGAACAACCCCAGGGTGTATGATGACGGATGGTGGAATTGAAATCGTGGAGATGAAGGACATTACTATTACAGAACCACCGCAGGGTGTATGATGACTGATGTTGGAGTTGAAATCATGGAGATGAAGAGCAGTACTACAACAGAATCACCCCAGGGTGTATGATGACAGATGTGGGAGTTGAAATCATGGAGATGAAAGACACTACTACAACAAACCACCCCAGGGTGTATGATGACTGATGGTGGAATTGAAATCATGGAAATGAAGGACACTACAACAACAGAACCACCCCAGGTTGTATGATGACTGATGGTGGAGTTGAAATCATGGAGATGAAGTTCACTCCTACAACAGAACCACCGAGGGAGTGTGATGACTGAGGGTGGAGTTGAAATAATGGAGATGAAGGAAACTACTACAACGGAAACACCCCAAGGTGAATGATGACTAATGGGGAAGTTGAATTCGTGGAGATGAAAGACACTACTAAAACAGAACCACCACAGTGTGTATGATGACTGATGGTGGAGTTGAAATCATGGAGATGAAGGACACTACTCCAAAAGAACCACCCCAGGGTGTATGATGACTGTTGGTGGAGTTGATATCGTGGAGAAGAATGACACTACTACAACAGAACAACCACAGTGTGTATGATGACTTTTGGTGGAGTTGATATCATAGAGAGGAAGGACAATACTCCAACAGAACAAACTCAGGATGTATGATGACTGATGGTGGAGTTGAAATCATGGAGATGAAGGACATTACTACAACAGACCCACCCCAGGGTGTATGATGACAGATGGTGGAGTTGATATTCTGCAGATGAATGACATTATTACAAAAGAACCACCCGAGTGTATGCTGACTGATGGTGGTGTTGAAATCGTGGAGATGAAGAACACTACTACAACAGAAACACTCCAGGGTGTATGATGACTGATGGGGGAGTTGAAATCATGGAGATGAAGGACACTACTACAAAAGAACTACCCCAGGTTGTATGATGACTGATTGTGGAGATGAAACCATGGAGATGAAAGACACTACAACAGCAGAACCACCCCAGGGTGTCTGATGACTGATGGTGGAGATGAAGGACACTACTACAATAGAACCAACCCAAGGTGTATGATGACTGTTGTTGGAGTTGATATCGTGGAGATGAAGGTCAGTACTACAACAGAACCACACCAGGATGTATGAAGACTGATGGTGGAGTTGATATCGTGGAGAAGAAGCACACTACTACATCAGAACCACTCCGGGGTGTATGATGACTGATGGAGGAATTGATATCGTAGAGATGAAGGTCACAACTACAACAGAACCACCCCAAGGTGTATGATGACGGTTGGTGGAGTTGATATCCTGGAGATGAAGGACACTAATACAACAGAACCACCCAGGGCGTGTGATGACTGAGGGTGGAGTTGAAATAATCGAGATGAAGGAAACTACTACAAAGGAAACAACCTAGGGTGAATGATGACTAATGGTGGAGTTGAAATCGTGGATATGAAGGACACTACTACAACAGAACCACCCCACGGTGTATGATGATTGAGGGTGGAGTTGAAGTCGTGGAGATGAAGGACATTACTACAACAGAACCAACCAGGGTGTATGATGACTGATGGTGGAGTTGAAATCATGGAGATGAAGAACACTACTACATCACAACCTCCCCAGGGTGTATGATGACTGATGGGGGAGTTGAAATCATGGAGATGAAGGGCACTACTACAACAGATCCACCCAGGGTGTATGATGACTGATGGCGGAATTGAAATCATGGAAATGAAGGACACTACAACAACAGAACAATCCCAGGTTTTATGATGACTGATGGTGGAGTAGATATCCTGGAGATGAAGGACACTACTACAACAGAACCACAACAGTGTGTATGATGACTGATGGTGGAGTTGAAAACATGGAGGTGAAGGACACTACTAAAACAGAACCACCCCAGTGTGTATGATGACTGATGGTGGAGTTGAAAACATGGAGATGAAGGAAAGTACTACAACAGAACCAACCCAGGGTGTATGATGACTGTTGGTGGAGTTGATATCCTGGAGATTAAGTTCAGTAGTACAACAGAACCACCCCAGTGTGTATGATGATTGATTTTGGATTTGAAATCATGGAGATGAAAGAAACTACTACAACAGAAGCACCCCAGATTGTATGGTGACTGATGGTGGAGTTGAAATCATGGAGATGAAGGTCACTACTGCAACAGAACCACCCCAGGATGTATGAAGACTGATGGTGGAGTTGATATCTTGGAGAAGAAGGACACTACTACAAAAGAACAAACCGGGGGTGTTTGATGACTTTTGGTGGAGTTGATATCAGGGAGATGAAGGACACTACTACAACAGAACCACCAAAGGTGTATGACGACTGATTGTGCAGTAGATATAGTGAAGATGAACTACACTACTACATCAGAACCACTCCAGGGTGTATGATGACTGATGGTGGAGTTGAAATGGTGGAGATGAAAGACACTACTACCACAGAACCAACCCAGGGTTTATGATTACTGATGGTGGAGTTGAAAACATGGAGATGAAGGAAACTACTACAACAAAACCAACCCAGGGTGTATGATGACTGTTGGTGGAGTTGATATCGTGGAGATTAAGTTCAGTAGTACAACAGAACCACCCCAGTGTGTATGATGATTGATGGTGTATTTGAAATCGTGGAGATGAAAGAACCTACTAAAACAGAAGCACACCAGGGTGTATGATGACTGATGGTGGACTTGAAATCATGGAGATGAAGGACACTACTCCAACAGAACCACCCCAGGGTGCATGATGACTGTTGGTGGAGTTGAAATCATGGAGATGAAGGTCACTACTACAACAGAACAACCTCAGGGTGTATAAAGACTGATGGTGGAGTTGATATCGTGGAGAAGAAGAACAATACTACATCAGAACCACCCCAGGGTGTATGATGACTGATGGAAGTATTGATATCGTGGAGATGAAGGTCACATCTACAAGAGAACCACCCCAGGGTGTATGATGACTGATGGTGGAGTTGAAATCGTGGAGATGAAGTTCACTCCTACAACAGAACCACCGAGGGAGTGTGATGACTGAGGGTGGAGTTGAAATAATGGAGATGAAGTAAACTACTACAACGGGAACACCCCAGGGTGAATGATGACTAATGGGGAAGTTGATTTCGTGGAGATGAAAGACACTACTAAAACAGAACCACCTCAGGGTGTATGATGACTGATGGTGGAGTTGAAATCATGGAGATGAAGGACACTACTCCAACAGAACCACCCCAGGGTGTATGATGACTGTTGGTGGAGTTGATATCGTGGAGAAGAAGGACACTACTACAACAGAACAACCACAGTGTGTATGATGACTTTTGGTGGAGTTGATATCGTGGAGATGAAGGACACTACTCCAACAGAACAACCTCTGGGTGTATGATGACTGATGGTGGAGTTGAAATCGTGGAGATGAAGGACATTATTACAAAAGAACCACCCGGGTGTATGATGACTGATGGTGGAGTTGAAATCGTGGAGATGAAGAACACTACTACAACAGAACCACTCCAGGGTGTATGATGACTGATGGGGGAGTTGAAATCATGGAGATGAAGGACACTACTACAAAAGAACTACCCCAGGTTGTACGATGACTGATTGTGGAGATGAAACCGTGGAGATGAAAGACACTACAACAGCAGAACCACTCCAGGGTGTATGATGACTGATGGTGGAGATGAAGTACACTACTACAACAGAACCAACCCCAGGTGTATGATGACTGTTGTTGGAGTTGATATCGTGGAGATGAAGGTCAGTACTACAACAGAACCACACCAGGTTGTATAAAGACTGATGGTGGAGTTGATATCGTGGAGAAGAATGACACTACTACACCTGAACCACCCCAGGGTGTATGATGACTGATGGAGGAATTGATATCGTGGAGATGAAGGTCACAACTACAACAGAACCACCCCAAGGTGTATGATGAAGGTTGGTGGAGTTGATATCGTGGAGATGAAGGACACTAATACAACAGAACCACCCAGGGTGTGTGATGACTGAGGGTGGAGTTGAAATAATGGAGATGAAAGAAACTACTACAACGGAAACAACCTAGGGTGAATGATGACTAATGGGGGAGTTGCAATCGTGGATATGAAGGACACTACTACAACAGAACCACCCCAGGGTGTATGAGGACTGATGGTGGAGTTGAAGTCGTGGAGATGAAGGACATTACTACAACAGAACCAACCAGGGTGTATGATGACTGATGGTGGAGTTGAAATCATGGAGATGAAGAACCCTACTACAACACAACCACCCCAGGGTGTACGATGACTGACGGGGGAGTTGAAATCATGGAGACGAAGGGCACTACTACAACATATCCACCCAGGTTGTATGATGACTTTTGGTGGAGTTGATATCGGAGAGATGAAAGACACTACTACAACAGAACCACACCAGGGTGTATGATGACTGATGATGTAGTTGATATCGTGGAGTAGAAGGACGCTACTACAACAGGACCAACCCTGGGTGTATGCTGACTGATGGTGGAGTTGATATCGTGGAGAAGACAGACACTACTACAACAGAACCACCCAAGGTGTATGAAGACTGATGGTGGAGTTCAAACCGTGGTGATGAAGTACAGTACAACAACAGAACCAACCCAGGGTGTATGATGACTGATGGTGGAGATCAAATCGTGGAGATGTATGACACTACTACAACAGAACCACCCCAGGGTATATGATGACTGTTGTTGGAGTTGATATCGTGGAGATGAAGGACACTACTACATGACAACCAATCCAGGGTGTATGATGACTGATGGTGGAGTTGAAATCGTGGAGATGAAGGACACTAATACAACAGAACCACCGAAGGGTGTGTGATGACTGATGGTGGAGTTGAAATCATGGAGATGAAGGACACTACTACAACAGAACCAAACCAGGGTGTATGATGACTGATGGTGTAGTTGATATCGTGGAGAAGAAGGACACTACTACAACAGAACCACCCCAGGGTGTATGATGACTGATGGCGGAGATGAAATCCTGGTGATGAAGGACACTACAACAACAGAACCCCACCAGGGTGTATGATGACTGATTGTGGAGTTGATATCGTGAAGATGAAGGATACTACTACAGAAGAACCACTCCAGGGTGTATGATGAGTTATGGTGGAGTTGAAATCGTGGAGATAAAGGACACTACTACAACAGAACCACCCCAGGGAGTATGATGACTGATGGTGGGGTTGATATCATGGAGATGAAGGGCACTACTATACCAGAACCACCCAGGGTGTATGATGACTGATGGTGGTGTTGAAATCTTGGAGATGAAGGACATTACTACAACAGAACCACCCCAGGGTGTATGATGACTGATGGGGGAGTTGAAATCATGGAGATGAAGGGCACTACTACAACAGAACTACCACAGGTTGTATGATGACTGATTGTGGACATGAAACCGTGGAGATGAAAGACACTACAACAGCAGAACCACCCCAGGGTGTATGATGACTGATGGTGGATATGAAGGACACTACTACAACAGAACCAACCCAAGGTGTATGATGACTGTTATTGGAGTTGATATCGTGGAGATGAAGATCACTACTACATCAGAACCACCCCAGGGTGTATGATGACTGATGGAGGAATTGATGTCGTGGAGATGAAGGACACTACTCCAACAGAACCACCCCAAGGTTTATGATGACTGTTGATGGAGTTGATATCGTGGAGATGAAGGACACTACTACAACAGAACCAGTCCGGGTTGTATGATGACAGATAGTGTAGTTGATATAATGGAGATGAAGGACACTACTACAACATAACCATCCTAGAGTGTATGATGACTGATGGTGGAGTTGATATTGTGGAGAAGAAGGACACTACTACAGCAGAACCACTCCAGGGTGTATGATGACTGATGGTGGAGTTGAAATCATGGAGGTGAAGGACACAACTAAAACAGAACTACCCCAGGGTGTATGATGACTGATGGTGGAGTTAATATCGTGGAGAAGACGGACACTACTACATCAGAACCACCCAAGGTGTATGATGACTGATGGTGGAGTTCAACCCGTGGTGATGAAGGCCAGTACAACAACAAAACCAACCCAGGGTGTATGATGACTGATGATGGAGTTCAAACCGTGGAGATGAATGACACTACAACAGAACCACCCCAGGGTAAATGATGACTGTTTTTGGAGTTGATATCGTGGAGATAAAGGACACTACCACAAGAGAACCAATCCAGGGTGTATGATGACTGATGGTGGAGTTGAAATCATGGAGATGAAGGACACCACTACAACAGAACCAACCTAGGGTGTATGATGACTGATGGTGTAGTTGATATCGTGGAGAAGAAGGACACTACTACAACAGTACCACCCTATGGTGTATGATGACTGATGGCGGAGATGAAATCCTGGTGATGAAGTACACTACAACAACAGAACCAACCAGGGTGTATGATGACTGTTGGTGGAGTTGATATCGTGGAGATTAAGCTCAGCAGTACAACAGAACCACCCCAGTGTGTATGATGATTGATGGTGGAGTTGAAATCTTGGAGTTGAAACAATAGAGATGAAGGACACGACTACAACAGAACCACCCCAGGGTGTATGATGACTGTTGGTGGAGTTGATATCGTGGAGATGAAGGAAACTACCACAAAAGAACCACCCCAGAGTGAATGATGACTAATGGGGGAGTTGAAATCGTGGAGATGAAGGACACTACTACAACAGAACCACCCCAGGGTGTATGATGACTATGGTGGAGTTGAAATCATGGAGATGAAGGACACTACTCCAACAGAATCACCCCAGGGTGTATGATGACTGATGGTGGGTTTGAAATCGTCTAGATGAAGGACATGACTACAACAGAACCACCAAGGCTGTATGATGACTGATGGGGGAGTTGAAAACATAGAGATGAAGGACACTACAACAAAAGAACCACCCCAGGGTGTATGATGACTGATGGTGGAGATGAAGGACACTACTACAACAGAACCACCCCAAGATGTATGAAGACTGTTGGTGGAGTTGATATCGTGGAGATGAAGGAAACTACTACAATAGAAACACCCCAATGTGAATGATGACTAATGGGGGAGTTGAAATCGTGGAGATGAAGGACACTACTACAACAGAACCACCCCAGGGTGTATGATGACTATGGTGGGGTTGATATCGTGGAGATGATGGACATTACTACAACAGAACCACCCCGGGTGTATGATTACTTATGGTGGAGTTGATATCATGGAGAAGAAGGACACTACTACAAAAGAACAACCCGAGGGTGTATGATGACTTTTGGTGGAGTTGATATCGGGGAGATGAAGGACACTACTACAACAGAACCACACCAGGTTGTATGATGACTGATGATGTAGTTGATATCGTGGAGTAGAAGGACGCTACTACAACAGAACCAACCCAGGGTGTATGATGACTGATGGTGGAGTTGATATCATGGAGAAGACAGACACTACTACAACAGAACCAGCCAAGGTGTATGAAGACTGATGGTGGAGTTCAAACCGTGGTGATGAAGTACAGTACAAAAACAGAACCAACCCAGTGTGTATGATGACTTATGGTGGAGATCAAATCGTGGATATGTATGACACTACTACAACAGAACCACCCCAGGGTATATGATGACTGTTGTTGGAGTTGATATCGTGGAGATGAAGGACACTACTACAAGACAACCAATCCAGGGTGTATGATGACTGATGGTGGAGTTGAAATCGTGGAGATGAAGGACACTAATACAACAGAACCACCCCAGGGTGTATGATGACTGATGGTGGAGTTGAAATCATGGAGATGAAGGACACTACTACAACAGAACCAAACCAGGGTGTATGATGACTGATGGTGTAGTGGATATCGTGGAGAGGAAGGACACTACTACAACAGAACCACCCCAGGGTGTATGATGACTGATGGCGGAGATGAAATCGTGGTGATGAAGGACACTACAACAACAGAACCACACCAGGGTGTATGATGACTGATTGTGGAGTTGATATCGTGAAGATGAAGGACACTACTACAGCAGAACCACTCCAGGTTGTATGATGACTTATGGTGGAGTTGAAATCATGGAGATAAAAGACACTACTACCACAGAACCACTCCAGTGTGTATGATGACTGATGGTGGAGTTGAAATCATGGAGATGAATGAAACTACTACAACAGAAACACCCCAGGGTGTATGATGACTGTTGGTGGAGTTGATATGGTGGAGATTAAGTTCACTACTACAACAGAACCACCCCAGTGTGTATGATGATTGATGGTGGAGTTGAAATCGAGGAGATGAAAGAAACTACTACAACAGATGCACCCCAGGGTGTATGATGACTGATGGTGGAGTAGATATCCTGGAGATGAAGGACACTACTATAACAAAACCACACCAGTGTGTACGATGACTGATGGTGGAGTTGAAATCATGGAGGTGAAGGACACTACTAAAACAGAACCACCCCAGTGTGTATGATGACTGATGGCAGAGTTGAAATCCTGGGGATGAAAGACACTACTACAACAAACCAACCCAGGGTGTATGATGACTGATGATGGAATTGAAATCATGGAGATGAAGGACACTACAACAACAGAACCACCCCAGGGTGTATGATGACTGATGGTGGAGTAGATATCCTGGAGATGAAGGACACTACTACAACCGAACCACACCAGGGTGTACGATGACTGATGGTGGAGTTGAAATCGTGGAGATGAAGGACATTACTACAACAGAACCACCGCAGGGTGTAGGATTACTGATGGTGGAGTTGAAATCGTGGAGATGAAGAACATTACTACAACAGAACCACCGAAGTGTGCATGATGACTGATGGTGGAGTTGAAATCATGGAGATGAAGGACACTAATACAAGAGAACCAAACCAGGGTGTATGATGACTGATGGTGGAGTTGATATCGTGGAAATGTAGGACACTACTCCAACAGAACCACCGCAGGGTGTATGATGACTGATGGTGGAGTAGAAATCGTGGAGATGAAGAACATTACCACAACAGAACCACCCAGGGTGTATGATATCTGATGGTGGAGTTGAAATCATGGAGATGAAGAACACTACTACAACAAACCACCTCAGGGTGTATGATGACTGATGGTGGAATTGAAATCATGGAGATGAAGGACACTACAACAACAGAACCACCCCAGGGTGTATGATGACTGATGGTGGAGTAGATATACTGGAGATGAAGGACACTACTACAACACCAGGGTGTACGATGACTGATGGTGGAGTTCACTTCATGGAGGTGAAGGACACTACTAAAACAGAACCACCCCAGTGTGTATGATGACTGATGGCAGAGTTTAAATCCTGGGGATGAAAGACACTACAACAATAGAACCACCCCAGGGTGTATGATGACTGATGGTGGAGTTGATATCGTGGACATGAAGGACACTACTACAACAGATCCACTCCAGAGTGTATGATGACTGATGGTGGAGTTGAAATCGTGGAGATGAAAGACACTACTACAACAGAACCACACCAGGGTGTATGATGACTGATGGTGGAGTAGAAATAATGGAGGTGAAGGACACTACTAAAACAGAACCACCCTTGGTGTTTGATAACTGATGGTGGAATTCAAACCTTGGAGATGAAGGACACAACTAAAACAGAACCACCCCAGGGTCATATGATGACTGATCGTGGAGTTGAAATCGTAGAGATGAAAGACACTACTAAAATAGAACCACCCAGGGTGTATTATGACTGATGGTGGAGGTGAAATCATGGAGATGAAGGACACTATTACAACAGAACCACCCCGGGTGTATGATTACTTATGGTGGCGTTGATCTCATGGAGAAGAAGGACACTACTACAAAAGAACAAACCGGGGTTGGATGATGACTTTTGGTGGAGTTGATGTCAGTGAGATGAAGGACACTACTACAATGGAACCACTAAAGGTGTATGATGACTGATTGTGCAGTAGATAAAGTGAAGATGAACTACACTACTACATCAGAACCACTCCAGGGTGTATGATGACTGATGGTGGAGTTGAAATCGTGGAGATGAAAGACACTACTACCACAGAACCAACCCAGGGTTTATGATTACTGATGGTGGAGTTGAAATCATGGAGATGAAGGAAACTACTACAACAGAACCAACCCAGGGTGTATGATGACTGTTGTTGGAGTTGATATCGTGGAGATTAAGTTCAGTACTACAACAGAACCACCCCAGTGTGTATGATGATTGATGGTGGATTTGAAATTGTGGAGATGAAAGAACCTACTACAACAGAAGCACCCCAGGGTGTATGATGACTGATGGTGGAGTTGAAATCATGGAGATGAAGGACACTACTCCAACAGAACAACCCCAGGGTGTATGATGAATGTTGGTGGAGTTGAAATCATGGAGATGAAGGTCACTACTACAACAGAACCACCCCAGGGTGTATGAAGACTGATGGTGGAGTTGATATCGTGGAGAAGAAGGACAATACTACATCAGAACCACCCCAGGGTGTATGATCACTGATGGAGGAATTGATATCGTGGAGATGAAGGTCACATCTACAACAGAACCACCCCGGGGTGTATGATGACTGATGGTGGAGTTGAAATCGTGGAGATGTAGGACACTACTACAACAGAACCACCCAGGGAGTGTGATGACTGAGGGTGGAGTTGAAATAATGGAGATGAGGGAAACTACTACAACGGAAACACCCCAGGGTGAATGATGACTAATGGTGGAGTTGAATTCGTGGAGATGAAGGACACTACTACAACAGAACCACCCCAGGTTGTATGATGACTGTTGGTGGAGTTGATATCGTTGAGATGAAGGACACAAATACAACAGAACCACCCAGGGTGTGTGATGACTGATGGTGGAGTTGAAATAATGGAGATGAAGGAAACTACTGCAATGGAAACACCCCAGGGTGAATGATGACTAATGGGGGAGTTGAAATCGTGGAGATGAAGGACACTACTACAACAGAACCACCCCAGGTTGTATGATGACTGTTGGTGGAGTTGATATCGTGGAGATTAAGTTCAGTAGTACAACAGAATCACCCCAGTGTGCATGATGACTGATGGTGGAGTTGATATCGTGGAGATGACGGACACTACTCCAACAGAACAACCCCAGGGTGTATGATGACTGATGGTGGAGTTGATACTGTGGAGGTGAAGGAAACTACTACAACAGAAACACCCCAGGTTAAATGATGACTAATGGTGGAGTTGAAATCGTGGAGATGAAGGACACTACTACAACAGACCCACCCCAGGGTGTATGATGACTATGGTGGAGTTGAAATCATGGAGATGAAGGACACTACTCCAAGAGAACCACCCCAGGGTGTATGATGACTGAAGGTGGGATTGATATCGCGGAGATGAGGTGCACTACTACAACAGAACCACCCAGGGTGTATGATGACTGATGGTGGTGTTGAAATCTTGGAGATGAAGGACATTACTACAACAGAATCACCCAGGGTGTATGAAGACTGATGGTGGAGTTGAAATCGTGGAGATGAAGGACATTACTACAACAGAACCACCCCAGGGTGTATGATGACTGATGGGGGAGTTGAAATCATGGAGATGAAGGGCACTACTACAACAAAACTAGCCCAAGGTGTATGATGACTGATGGAGGAATTGATATGGTGGAGATGAAGGTCACAACTACAACAGAACCACCCCAGGGTGTATGATGACTGATGGTGGACTTGATATTGTGGAGATGAAGGACACTACTACAACAGAACCACCACAGGGTGTATGATGACTAATATTGGAGTTGAAATCATGGAGATGAAGGACACTACTCCAACAGAACCACCCCAGGGTGTATGATGACTGTTGGTGGAGTTAATATCGTGGAGATGAAGGACACTACTACAACAGAACCAGTCCGGGTTGTATGATGACAGATAGTGTAGTTGATATAAGGGAGATGAAGGACACTACTACAACAGAACCATCCCAGAGTGCATGATGACTGATGTTGGAGTTGATATCGTGGAGAAGAAGGACACTACTAGAACAGAACAACCACAGGGTGTATGATGACTGATGGTGGAGTTGATATCTTGGAGATGAAGGACACTACTCCAACAGAACAACCCAGGGTGTATGTTGACTGATGGTTGAGTTGAAATCGTGCAGATGAAGGACATTATTACAAAAGAAACACCCAGGTGTATGATGACTGATGGTGGAGTTGAAATCGTGGAGATGAAGAACACTACTAAAAGAGAACCACCCCAGGTGTATGATGACTGATGGGGGAGTTGATATCGTGGAAATGAAGGACACTATTACAAGAGAACCACCCCACGGTGTATATTGACTGATGGTGGAGTTGAAATCATGGAGATGAAGGACACTACTCCAACAGAACAACCCCAGGGTGTATGAAGACTGATGTTTGAGTTGATGTCATGGAGATGAAGGACAATAGTACAACAGAACCACACAGGGTGTATGATTACTGATGTTGGAGTTGAAATCGTGCAGATGAAGGACATTTTTACAAAAGAACCACCCGGGTGTATGATGACTGATGGTGGAGTTGAAATCGTGGAGATGAAGAACACTACTACAACAGAACCACCCCAGGGTGTATGATGACTGATGGGGGAGTTGAAATCATGGAGATGAAGGACACTACTACAAAAGAACTACCCCAGGTTGTATGATGACTGATTGTGGAGATGAAACCGTGGAGATGAAAGACACTACAACAGCAGAACCACCCCAGGGTGTATGATGACTGATGGTGGAGTTGATATCGTGGAGATGAAGGACACTACTCCAACAGAACAACCCAGGGTGTATGTTGACAGATGGTTGAGTTGAAATCGTGCAGATGAAGGACATTATTACAAAAGAACCACCCAGGTGTATGATGACTGATGGTGGAGTTGGAATCATGGAGGTGAAGGACACTACTAAAACAGAACCACCCCAGTGTGTATGATGAGTGATGGTGGAGTTGAAAACATGGATATGAAGGAAACTACTACAACAGAACCAACCCTGGGTGTATGATGACTGTTGGTGGAGTTGATATCCTGGATATTAAGTTCAGTAGTACAACAGAACCACCCCAGTGTGTATGATGATTGATGGTGGAGTTGAAATCATGGAGATGAAGGACACTACTCCAACAGAACCACCCCAGGGTGCATGATGACTGTTGGTGGAGTTGAAATCATGGAGATGAAGGTCACTACTACAACAGAACAACCCCAGGGTGTATGAAGACTGATGGTGGAGTTGATATCGTAGAGAAGAAGGACACTACTACAAAAGAACAAACCGGCGGTGTATGATGACTTTTGGTGGAGTTGATATCAGGGAGATGAAGGACACTACTACAACAGAACCACCAAAGGTGTATGATGACCGATTGTGCAGTAGATATAGTGAAGATGAATTACACTACTACATCAGAACCACTCCAGGGTGTATGATGACTGATGGTGGAGGTGAAATCGTGGAGATGAAAGACACTACTACCACAAACCAACCCAGGGTTTATGATTACTGATGGTGGAGTTGAAAATATGGAGATGAAGGAAACTACTACAACAGAACCAACCCAGGGTGTATGATGACTGTTGGTGGAGTTGATATAGTGGAGATGAAGTTCAGTAGTACAACAGAACCACCCCAGTGTGTATGATGATTGATGGTGGATTTGAAATTGTGGAGATGAAAGAACCTACTACAACAGAAGCACCCCAGAGTATATGATGACTGATGGTGGAGTTGATATCGTGGAGAAGAAGGGCACTACTACAACAGAACAACCACAGTGTGTATGATTACTGATTGTGGAGTTGATATTGTGGAGATGAAGGACACTACTGCAACAGAACAACCCCAGGGTGTATGATGACTGATGGTGGAGTTGAAATCATGGAGATGAAGGACATTACTACAACAGAACCACCCCAGGGTGTATGATGACTGATGGTGGAGTTGATATCTTGGAGAAGAAGGACACTACTACAAAAGAACACACCCAGGGTGTATGATGACTGTTGGTGGAGTTGATATCGTGGAGATGAAGGACACTACTACATAAAAACCAACCCAGGTGTATGAAGACTGATTGTGGAGTGGATATCGTGGAGAAGAAGGACACTACTACAATTGAACCACCACGGTTTATGATGACTGATGTTGGAGTTCAAACCGTGTAGATGAAGGACACTATAACACCAGACCCACCCCAGGGTGTATGATGACTGATGGTGCAGTTGATATCGGGGAGATGAAGGACACTACTCTAACAGAACCACTCCAGGGTGTATTATGACTGATGGTGGAGTTGAAATCGTGGAGATGAAGGACACTACTAAAACAGAACAATCCCAGGGAGTATGATGACTATAAGTGGAGTTGAAATCATGGAGATGAAGGACACTATTACAACAGAACCACCCCAGGGTGTATGATGACTGATGGTGCAGTTGATATCGTGGAGATGAAGGACACTACTATAACAGAACCACTCTAGTGTGTATTATGACTGATGGTGGAGTTGAAATCGTGGAGATGAAGGACACTACTACAACAGAACAATCCCAGGGTGTATGATGACTATGGGTGGAGTTGAAATCATGGAGATGAAGGACACTATTACAACAGAACCACCCCAGGGTGTATGATTACTGATGGTGGAGTTGTTATCATGGAGAAGAAGGACACAATTACAAAAGAACAACCCCAGTGTGTATGATGACTTTTGGTGGAGTTGATATCGTGGAGATGAAGGACACTACTACAACAGATCCACCCCAGGGTGTATGATGACTGATCATAGAGTTAAAATCATGGAGATGAAGGACACTACTACAACACAACCACCCTGGGTGTATAATGACTGATGGTGGAGTTGATATCTTGGAGAAGAAGGACACAACTACAAAAGAACACACCCAGGTGTATGATGCCTGTTGTGGAGTTGATATCGTGGAAATGAAGGACACTACTACATAAAAACCAACCCAGGGTGTATGAATACTGATTGTGGAGTTGATATCGTGGAGAAGAAGGACACTACTACAACTGAACCACCAGGGTTTATGATGACTGATGGTGGAGTTCAAACCATGGAGATGAAGGACACTACTACAACAGAACCATCCCGGTGTGTATGGTGACTTTTGGTGGAGTTGATATTGTGGAGATGAAGGACATTAATACAACACAATGAATCCAGGGTGTATGATGACTGATGGTGGATTTGATATAGTGGAAAAGAAGGACACTACTACAAGAGAACCACCCCAGGGTGTATGATGACTGATGGCGGAGTTGAAATCCTGGAGATGAAAGTCCCTACAATATCAGAACAAACCCAGGGTGTATGATGACTGATGGTGGAGTTGATATCGTGGAGATGAAGGACACTACTACAACAGAACCACTCCAGGGTGGATGATGACTAATGGTGGAGTTGAAATCCTGGAGATGAAGGACACTACTACAACAGAACCAGCCCAGGGTGTATGATGACTGATGGTGGACTTGATATCGTGGAGATGAAGGACACAACTACAACAGAACCACCACAGGGTTTATGATGACTAATGTTGGAGTTGAAATCATGGTGATGAAGGACACTACTACAACAGAACCACCACAGGGTGTATGATGACTGTTGGTGGAGTTGATATCGTGGAGATGAAGGACACTACTACAATAGTACCAGTCCAGGGTGTATGAAGACAGATAGTGTAGTTGATATAATGGAGATGAAGGACACTACTACAACAGAACCAGTCCAGGGTGTATGAAGACAGATAGTGTAGTTGATATAATGTAGATGAAGGACACTACTACAACAGAACCATCCCAGAGTGTATGATGACTGATGGTGGGGTTGATATCGTGGAGATGAGGGACACTACTACAACAGAACCACCGCAGGGCGTATGATGCCTCTTGGTGGAGTTGATATCGTGGAGGTGAAGGACAGTACTACAACAGAACAACTCCAGGATGTATGTCGACTGATGGTGGAGCTGATATCGTGGAGATGAAGGACACTACTACAACAGAACCACCCCAGGGTGTATGATGACTGATGGTGGAGTTGATATCTTGGAGAAGAAGGACACTACTACAAAAGAACACACCCAGGGTGTATGATGACTGTTGGTGGAGTTGATATCGTGGAGATGAAGGACACTACTACATAAACACCAACCCAGGTGTATGAAGACTGATTGTGGAGTGGATATCGTGGAGAAGAAGGACACTACTACAATTGAACCACCACGGTTTCTGATGACTGATGTTGGAGTTCAAACCGTGTAGATGAAGGACACTATAACACCAGAACCACCCCAGGGTGTATGATGACTGATGGTGCAGTTGATATCGGGGAGATGAAGGACACTCCTCTAACAGAACCACTCCAGGGTGTATTATGACTGATGGTGGAGTTGAAATCGTGGAGATGAAGGACACTACTAAAACAGAACAATCCCAGGGAGTATGATGACTATAAGTGGAGTTGAAATCATGAAGATGAAGGACACTATTACAACAGAACCACCCCAGGGTGTATGATGACTGATGGTGCAGTTGATATCGTGGAGATGAAGGACACTACTATAACAGAACCACTCTAGTGTGTATTATGACTGATGGTGGAGTTGAAATCGTGGAGATGAAGGACACTACTACAACAGAACAATCCCAGGGTGTATGATGACTATGGGTGGAGTTGAAATCATGGAGATGAAGGACACTATTACAACAGAACCACCCCAGGGTGTATGATTACTGATGGTGGAGTTGTTATCATGGAGAAGAAGGACACAATTACAAAAGAACAACCCCAGGGTGTATGATGACTTTTGGTGGAGTTGATATCATGGAGATGAAGGACACTACTACAACAGATCCACCCCAGGGTGTATGATGACTGATCATAGAGTTAAAATCATGGAGATGAAGGACACTACTACAACACAACCACCCTGGGTGTATGATGACTGATGGTGGAGTTGATATCTTGGAGAAGAAGGACACAACTACAAAAGAACACACCCAGGTGTATGATGCCTGTTGTGGAGTTGATATCGTGGAGATGAAGGACACTACTGCATAAAAACCAACCCAGGGTGTATGAATACTGATTGTGGAGTTGATATCGTGGAGAAGAAGGACACTACTACAACTGAACCACCAGGGTATATGATGACTGATGGTGGAGTTCAAACCGTGGAGATGAAGGACACTACTACAACAGAACCATCCCGGGGTGTATGGTGACTTTTGGTGGAGTTGATATTGTGGAGATGAAGGACATTAATACAACACAATGAATCCAGGGTGTATGATGACTGATGGTGGATTTGATATAGTGGAAAAGAAGGACACTACTACAAGAGAACCACCCCAGGGTGTATGATGACTGATGGCGGAGTTGAAATCCTGGAGATGAAAGACCCTACAATATCAGAACAAACCCAGGGTGTATGATGACTGATGGTGGAGTTGATATCGTGGAGATGAAGGACACTACTACAACAGAACCACTCCAGGGTGGATGATGACTAATGGTGGAGTTGAAATCCTGGAGATGAAGGACACTACTACAACAGAACCAGCCCAGGGTGTATGATGACTGATGTTGTAGTTGATATCATGGAGAAGAAAGACACTACTACAACAGAACAAACCCAGGGTGTATGATGACTGATGGTGCAGTTGATATCGTGGAGATGAAGGACACTACTACGACAGAACAACCCAGGGTGTATGATGACTGATTGTGGAGTTGAAATAATGGAAATGAAGGACACTACAACAACAAAACCACCCCAGGGTGTATGATGACTGATTTTCAAGTTCATATCGTGGAGAAGAAGGACAGTACTTCGACTGAACCAACCCAGGATGTTGATGACTGATGGTGGAGTTGATATCGTGGAGAAGAAGGACACTACTACAACAGAACCACTCCAGGGTGCATGATGACTGATGGTGGAGTTCAAACCGTGGAGATGAAGGACACTACTACAACAGAACCACCCCGGAGTGTATGTTGACTGCTGGTGGAGTTGATATTGTGGAGATGAAGGACGCTAATACAACAGAATGAATTCAGGGTGTATGATGACTGATGGTGGATTTGATATCGTGGAAAAGAAGGACACTACTACAACAGAACCACCCCAGGGTGTATCATGACTGATATCGGAGTTGAAATCCTGTAGATGAAAGACACTACAACAACAGAACAAACCCAGGGAATATGATGACTGATGGTGGAGTTGAAATCGTGGAGATTAAGTTCCCTACTACAACAGAACCACCCCAGTGTGTATGATGACTGATGGTGGAATTGATATCGTGGAGATGAAGGACACTACTACAACAGAACCACCCCAGGGTGTATGACGACTGTTGGTGGAGTGGATATCGTGGAGATGAAGGACACTACTACAACAGAACAACCCCAGGGTGTATGATGACTGATGGCGGAGTTGAAATCCTGGGGATGAAAGACACTACAACAACAGAACCTCCCCAGGGTGTATGATGCCTGATGGTGCAGTTGATATCCTGGAGATGAAGGACACTACTACAAAAGATCCACTCCAGAGTGTATGATGACTGATGGTGCAGTTGAAATCATGGAGATGAAAGACACTACTACAACAAAACCACACCAGGGTGTATGATGACTGATGGTGGAGTTGATATGGTGAAGGTTAAGGACCCTACTAAAAGAGAGCCACCCCAGGGTGTATGATAACTGATGGTATAGTTCAAACCGTGGAGGTGAAGGACACTACTAAAACAGAACCACCCCAGGGTGTATGATGACTGATGGTGGAGTTGAAATCATGGAGATGAAGGACACTATTACAACAGAACCACCCCAGGGTGTATGATTACTGATGGTGGGGTTGTTATCATGGAGAAGAAGGACACTATTACAAAAGAACAACCCCAGGGTGTATGATGACTTTTGGTGGAGTTGATATCGTGGAGATGAAGGACACTACTACAACAGAACCACCCCAGGGTGTATGATGACTGATGTTGTAGTTGATATCTTGGAGAAGAAGGACACTACTACAACAGAACAAACCCAGGGTGTATGATGACTGATGGTGCACTTGATATCGTGGAGATGAAGGACACTACTACGACAGAACCACACAGGGTGTATGATGACTGATGGTGGAGTTGAAATTGTGGAGATGATGAACAATACTACAAAAGAACCACCCCAGGGTTTATGATGACTGATTGTGGATTTGAAATAATGGAAATGAAGGACACTACAACAACAGAACCACCCCAGGGTGTATGATGACTGATTTTCAAGTTGATATCGTGGAGAAGAAGGACACTACTGCAACTGATCCAACTCAGGGTGTTGATGACTGATGGTGGAGTTGATATCGTGGAGAAGAAGGACACTACTACAACAGAACCAACCCAAGGTGTATGATGACTGATAGTGGAGTTCAAACCGTGGAGAAGAAGGACACTACTACAACGGAAGAACCCGGGGTGTATGGTGACTGTTGGTGGGGTTGATATTGTGGAGATAAAGGACACTAATACAACAGAATGAATCCAGGGTGTATGATGACTGATGGTGGATTTGATATCGTGGAAAAGAAGTACACTACTACAACAGAACAACCCCAGGGTGTATGATGACTGATGGCGGAGTTGAAATACTGGAGATGAAAGACACTACAACAACAGAACAAACCCAGGGTGTATGATGACTGATGGTGGAGTTGATATCGTGGAGATGAAGGACACTACTACAACAGAACCACTCCAGGGTGGATGATGACTAATGGTGGAGTTGAAATCGTGGAGATGAAGGACACTACTACAATAGAACCACTCCAGGGTGTATGATGACTAATGGTGGAGTTGGTGTCGTGGAGATGAAGGACACTACTACAACAGAACAACCCCAGGGTGTATGATGACTGATGTCGGATTTGAAATCCTGGGGATGAAAGATACTACAACAACAAAACCACCCCAGGGTGTATGATGACTGATGGTGGAGTTGATATAGTGAAGAAGAAGGACACTACTATATCAGAACCACCCCAGGGTGTATAATGACTGATGGAGGCATTGATATCGTAGACATGAAGGACACTTCTACGACAGAACCACCCCAAGTTTATGATGACTGAAGGTGGAGTTGAAATCTTGGAGAAGAAGGACACTACTACATCAGAACCACCCCAGAGTGTATGATGACTGATGGAAGAATTGATATCGTAGAGACGAAGGACACTACTACTATAACCCAACCTCCCCAGGGTGTATGTTGAGTGATGGTGGAGTTGAAATCATAGAGATTAAGGACACTACTACAACAGACCCACCCAGGGTGTATGATGGCTGATGGCGGGGTTGATATCGTGGAGATGAAGGACACTACTACAACAGAACCACTGCAGGATGTATGATGACTGTTGGTGGAGATGATATCGTGGAGAAGAAGGACACTACTACAACTGAACCACCAGGGTTTATGATGCCTAATGGTGGAGTTCAAACCGTGTAGTGAAGGAAACTATAACACCAGAACCACCCCAGGGTGTATGATGACTGATGGTGCAGTTGATATCGTGGAGACGAAGGACACTACTACAACAGAACCACTCCAGGGTGTATGATGACTGATGGTGGAGTTGAAATCGGGGAGATGAAGGACACTACTACAACAGAACAACCCCAGGGTGTATGATGACTATGGGTGGAGTTGAAATCATGGAGATGAAGGACACTATTACACAGAACCACCCCAGGGTGTATGATTACTGATGGTGGAGTTGTTATCATGGATAAGAAGGAAACTATTACAAAAAAACAACCCCAGGGTGTATGATGACTTTTGGTGGAGTTGATATCGTGGAGATGAAGGACACTAGTACAACAGAACCACACCAGGGTGTATGATGACTGATGTTGTAGTTGATATCATGGAGAAGAAGGACACTACTACAACAGAACAAACCCAGGGTGTATGATGACTGATGGTGCAGTTGATATCGTGGAGATGAAGAACACTACTACGACAGAACAACCCAGGGTGTATGATGACTGATGGTGGCGTTGAAATTGTGGAGATGAAGGACAATACTACAACAGAACCACCCCAGGGTGTATGATGACTGATTGTGGAGTTTTAATAATGGAAATGAAGGACACTACAACAACAGAACCACCCCAATGTGTATGATGACTGATTTTCAAGTTGATATCGTGGAGAAGAAGGACACTACTGCAACTGAACCAACGCAGGGTGTTGATGACTGATGGTGGAGTTGATATCGTGGAGATGAAGGACACTACTACAACAGAACCACTCCAGGGTGTATGATGACTGATGTTGGAGTTCAAACCGTGGAGATGAAGGACACTACTACAACTTTACCACCCCGGGGTGTATGGTGACTGTTGGTGGAGTTGATATTGTGGAGATGAAGGACACTAATACAACAGAATGAATCCAGGGTGTATGATGACTAATGGTGGATTTGATATCGTGGAAAAGAAGGACACTACTACAACAGAACCACCCAGGGTGTATGATGACTGATGGCGGAGTTAAATCCTGTCGATGAAAGACACTACAACAACAGAACAAACCCAGTGTGTATGATGACTGATGGTGGAGTTGATATCGTGGAGATGAAGGATACTACTACAACAGAACCACGCCAGCGTGGATGATGACTAATGGTGGAGTTGAAATCGTGGAGATGAAGGACACTACTACAGAAGATCCACCCCAGGGTGTATGATGACTGATGGTGGAGTTGATATCATGGAGATAAAGGACACTACTACAACAGAACCACCCCAGGGTGTATGATTGACTGATGGTGGAATGGATATCGTGGAGATGAAGGACACGACTACATCAGAACCACCCCAGAGTGTATGATGACTGATGGAAGAATTGATATCGTAGGGACGAAGGACACTACTACAACCCAACCTCCCCAGGGTGTATGTTGAGTTATGGTGGAGTTGACATCGAGTAGATGAAGGTCACTACTACAAAAGCACCACCCTAGGGTGTATGATGACTGATGGTGGAGTTGAAATCATAGAGATTAAGGACACTACTACAACAGACCCACCCAGGGTGTATGATGGCTGATGGTGGGGTTGATATCGTGGAGATGAAGGACACTACTACAACAGAACCACTGCAGGATGTATGATGACTGTTGGTGGAGATGATATCGTGGAGAAGAAGGACACTACTACAACTGAACCACCAGGGTTTATGATGCCTAATGGTGGAGTTCAAACCGTGTAGTGAAGGACACTATAACACCAGAACCACCCCAGGGTGTATGATGACTGATGGTGCAGTTGATATCGTGGAGACGAAGGACACTACTACAACAGAACCACTCCAGGGTGTATGATGACTGATGGTGGAGTTGAAATCGGGGAGATGAAGGACACTACTACAACAGAACAACCCCAGGGTGTATGATGACTATGGGTGGAGTTGAAATCATGGAGATGAAGGACACTATTACACAGAACCACCCCAGGGTGTATGATTACTGATGGTGGAGTTGTTATCATGGAGAAGAAGGAAACTATTACAAAAAAACAACCCCAGGGTGTATGATGACTTTTGGTGGAGTTGATATCGTGGAGATGAAGGACACTAGTACAACAGAACCACACCAGGGTGTATGATGACTGATGTTGTAGTTGATATCATGGAGAAGAAGGACACTACTACAACAGAACAAACCCAGGGTGTATGATGACTGATGGTGCAGTTGATATCGTGGAGATGAAGAACACTACTATGACAGAACAACCCAGGGTGTATGATGACTGATGGTGGCGTTGAAATTGTGGAGATGAAGGACACTACTATGACAGAACAACCCAGGGTGTATGATGACTGATGGTGGCGTTGAAATTGTGGAGATGAAGGACAATACTACAACAGAACCACTCCAGGGTGTATGATGACTGATTGTGGAGTTGAAATAATGGAAATGAAGGACACTACAACAACAGAACCACCCCAATGTGTATGATGACTGATTTTCAAGTTGATATCGTGGAGAAGAAGGACACTACTGCAACTGAACCAACGCAGGGTGTTGATGACTGATGGTGGAGTTGATATCGTGGAGATGAAGGACACTACTACAACCGAACCACTCCAGGGTGTATGATGACTGATGGTGGAGTTCAAACCGTGGAGATGAAGGACACTACTACAACTTTACCACCCCGGGGTGTATGGTGACTGTTGGTGGAGTTGATATTGTGGAGATGAAGGACACTAATACAACAGAATGAATCCAGGGTGTATGATGACTAATGGTGGATTTGATATCGTGGAAAAGAAGGACACTACTACAACAGAACCACCCAGGGTGTATGATGACTGATGGCGGAGTTGAAATCCTGTAGATGAAAGACACTACAACAACAGAACAAACCCAGTGTGTATGATGACTGATGGTGGAGTTGATATCGTGGAGATGAAGGATACTACTACAACAGAACCACGCCAGCGTGGATGATGACTAATGGTGGAGTTGAAATCGTGGAGATGAAGGACACTACTACAGAAGATCCACCCCAGGGTGTATGATGACTGATGGTGGAGTTGATATCATGGAGATAAAGGACACTACTACAACAGAACCACCCCAGGGTGTATGATGACTGATGGTGGAATGGATATCGTGGAGATGAAGGACACTACTACAACAGAACCACCCCAGGGTGTATGATGACTGATGGTGGAGTGGATATCGTGGAGATGAAGGACACTACTACAACAGAACAACCCCAGAGTGTATGATGACTGATGGCAGAGTTGAAATCCTGGGGATGAAAGACACTACAACAACAGAACCTCCCCAGGGTGTATGATGCCTGATGGTGAAGTTGATATCCTGGAGATGAAGGACATTACTACAACAGATCCACTCCAGAGTGTATGATGACGGATGGTGCAGTTGAAATCGTGGAGATGAAAGACACTACTACAACAAAACACACCAGGGTGTATGATGACTGGTGGTGGAGTTGATATGATGGAGGATAAGGACCCTACTAAAACAGAGCCACCCCAGGGTGTATGATAACTGGTGGTGGAGTTCAAACCGTGGAGGTGAAGGACACTACTAAAACAGAACCACCCCAGGGTCTATGATGACTGATAGTGGAGTTGAAATCATGGAGATGAAGGACACTATTACAACAGAACCACCCCAGGGTGTATGATTACTGATGGTGGGGTTGTTATCATGGAGAAGAAGTACACTATTATAAAAGAACAAACCCAGGGTGTATGATGACTTTTGGTGGAGTTGATATCATGGAGATGAAGGACACTACTACAACAGAACCACACCAGGGTGTATGATGACTGATGTTGTAGTTGATATCTTGGAGAAGAAGGACACTACTACAACAGAACAAACCCAGGGTGTACGATGACTGATGGTGCAGTTGATATCATGGAGATGAAGGACACTACTATGAGAGAACCACCAGGGTGTATGATGACTGATGGTGGAGTTGAAAATGTGGAGATGACGGACAATAATACAACAGAACCACCCCCGGGTTTATGATGACTGATTGCGGAGTTGAAATAATGGAAATGAAGGACACTACAACAACACAACCACAACAGGGTGTATGATGACTGATTTTCAAGTTGATATCGTGGAGAAGAAGGACACTACTGCAACTGATCCAACCCAGGGTGTTGATGACTGATGGTGGAGTTGATATCGTGGAGAAGAAGGACACTACTAAAGCAGAACCACCCCAGGGTGTATGATGACTAATGGTGGAGTTGAAATCGTGGAGATGAAGGACACTACTACAACAGAACCACTCCAGCGTGGATGATGACAAATGGTGGAGTTGAAATCGTTGAGATGATGGACACTACTACAATAGAACCACCCCGGGGTGTATGGTGACTGTTGGTGGAGTTGATATCGTGGAGATGAAGGACACTACTAAAGCAGAACCACCCCAGGGTGTATGATGACTAATGGTGGAGTTGAAATCGTGGAGATGAAGGACACTACTACAACAGAACCACTCCAGGGTGGATGATGACTAATGGTGGAGTTGAAATCGTTGAGATGAAGGACACTACTAAAGCAGAACCACCCCAGGGTGTATGATGACTAATGGTGGAGTTGATATCGTGGAGATGAAGGACACTACTACAACAGAACAACACCAGGGTGTATGATGACTGATGGCAGATTTGAAATCCTTGGGATGAAAGAAAATACTACTACAACAGAACAACCCCAGGGTGTATGATGACTGATGGTGGAGTTGATATAATGAAGAAGAAGGACACTACTATATCAGAACCACCCCAGGGTGTATGATGACTGATGGAGGCATTGATATCGTAGAGATGAAGGACTCTACTACGACAGAACCACCCCAGAGTGTATGATGATGATGGAAGAATTGATATCGAAGAGACGAAAGACACTACTACAACACATCCACCCCAGGGTGTATGATGACTGATGGTGGAGTTGACATCGAGTAGATGAAGGTCACGACTACAAAAGCACCACCCTAGGGTGTATGATGACTGATGGTGGAGTTGAAATCATAGAGATTAAGGACACTACTACAACAGAACCACCCCAGAGTGTATGATGACTGATGGTGGGGTTGATATCGTGGAGATGAAGGACACTACTACAAAAGAACCACTGCAGGGTGTATGATGACTGTTGGTGTAGTTGATATCGTTGAGATGAAGGACACTACTACAACAGAACCACCGCAGGGCGTATGATGACTGTTGGTGGAGTTGATAACGTGGAGATGAAGGACACTACTACAACAGAACAACCCCAGGATGTATGACGACTAATGGTGGAGTTGATATCGTGCAGGTGAAGGACACTACTACAACAGAACCACCCCAGGGTTTATGATGACTGAAGGTGGAGTTGAAATCATGGAGATGAAGGACACTACTACAACAAACCACCCCAGCGTGTATGATGACTGATGTTGGATTTGAAATCGGGTAGATGAAGGACACTACTACAACAGAACCACCCCAGGGTGTATGATGACTGATGGTGGAGTTGAAATCATGGAGATGAAGGACACTATTACAACAGAACCACCCCAGGGTGTATGATTACTGATGGTGGGGTTGTTATCATGGAGAAGAAGGACACTATTACAAAAGAACAACCCCAGGGTTTATGATGACTTTTGGTGGAGTTGATATCGCAGAGATGAAGGACACTACTACAACAGAACCACACCAGGGTGTATGATGACTAATGTTGTAGTTGATATCTTTGAGAAGAAGGACACTACTACAACAGAACAAATCCAGGGTGTACGATGACTGATGGTGCAGTTGATATCATGGAGATGAAGGACACTAATATGAGAGAACCACCCAGGGTGTATGATGACTGATGTTGGAGTTGAAATTGTGGAGATGAAGGACAATACTACTTCAGAACCACCACCGGGTTTATGTTGACTGATTGTGGAGTTGAAATAATGGAAATGAAGGACACTACAACAACAGAACCACAACAGGGTGTATGATGACTGATTTTCAAGTTGATATCGTGGAGAAGAAGGACACTACTGCAACTGATCCAACCATAGGGTGTTGATGACTGATGGTGGAGTTGATATCGTGGAGAAGAAGGACACTACTACAACAGAACCAACCCAGGGTGTATGATGACTGATGGTAGAGTTGACATTGAGTAGATGAAGGTCACGACTACAAAAGCACCACCCTAGGGTGTATGATGACTGATGGTGGAGTTGAAATCATAGAGATTAAGGACACTACTACAACAGAACCACCCCAGGGTGTATGACGACTAATGGTGGGGTTGATATCGTGGAGATGAAGGACACTACTACAAAAGACCACTGCAGGGTGTATGATGACTGTTGGTGGAGTTGATATTGTCGAGAAGAGGGACAGTACTACAACAGAACAAACCCAGAATGTATGACGACTGATGGTGGAGTTGATATTGTGGAGATGAAGGACACTACTACAACAGAACCACCCCAGGATGTATGATGACAGATGGTGGAGTTGAAATCGTGGAGATGAAGGACACTACTACAACAGAACCACCCCAGCGTGTATGATGACCGATGGTGGATTTGAAATCGGGTAGATTAAGGACACTATTACAACAGAACCAACCCAGGGTGTATGATGACTGATCGTAGAGTTAAAATCATGGAGATGAAGGACACTACTACAACAGATCCACCCCAGGGTGTATGATGACTGATCGTAGAGTTAAAATCATGGAGATGAAGGACACTACTACAACACAACCAACCTGGGTGTATGATGACTGATGGTGGAGTTGATATCTTGGAGAAGAAGGACACTACTACAAAAGAACACACCCAGGTGTATGATGCCTGTTGGTGGACTTGATATCGTGGAGATGAAGGACACTACTACATAAAAACCAACCCAGGGTGTATGAAGACTGATTGTGTAGTTGATACAGTGGAGAAGAAGGACACTACTACAACTGAACCACCAGGGTTTATGATGACTGATGGCGGAGTTCAAACCGTGTAGATGAAGGACACTATAACAACAGAACCACATCAGGGTATATGATGACTGATGGTGCAGTTGATATCGTGGAGATGAAGGACACTACTAAAACAGAAACACCCCATGGTGTATGATGACTGATGATGGAGTTGACATCGTGGAGATGAAGGACACTACTAAAACAGAATCACCCCAGGATGTATGATGACTGATGTTGTAGTTGATATCATGGAGAAGAAGGACACTACTACAACAGAACAAACCCAGGGTGTATGATGACTGATGGTGCAGTTGATATCGTGGAGATGAAGAACACTACTACGACAGAACATCCCAGGGTGTATGATGACTGATGGTGGAGTTGAAATTGTGGAGATGAAGGACAATACTACAACAGAACCAACCCAGGGTTTATGATGACTGATTGTGGAGTTGAAATAATGGAAATGAAGGACACTACAACAACAGAACCACCCCTGGGTGTATGATGACTGATTTTCATGTTGATATCGTGGAGAAGAAGGACACTACTACAACAGAACCACTCCAGGGTGTATGATGACTGATGGTGGAGTTGATATCGTGGAGAGGAAGGACACTACTACAACAGAACCAACCCAGGGTGTATGATGACTGATGGTGGAGTTCAAACCGTGGAGATTAAGGACACTACTACAACAGAACCACCCCGGGGTGTATGGTGACTGTTGGTGGTGTTGATATTGTGGAGATGAAGGACACTAATACAACAGAATGAATCCAGGGTGTATGATGACTAATGGTGGATTTGATATCATGGAAAAGAAGGACACTACTACAACAGAACCACCCAGGGTGTATGATGACTGATGGTGGAGTTGAAATCGTGGAGATGAAGGACACTACTAAAGCAGAACCACCCCAGGGTTTATGATGACTAATGGTGGAGTTGATATCGTGGAGATGAAGGACACTACGACAACAGAACAACACCAGGGTGTATGATGACTGATGGCGGATTTGAAATCCTTGGGATGAAAGACACTACAACAACAGAACCAACCCAGGGTGTATGATGACTGATGGTGGAGTTGATATAATGAAGAAGAAGGACACTACTATATCAGAACCACACCAGGGTGTATGATGACTGATGGAGGCATTGATATCGTAGAGATGAAGGACACTACTACGACAGAACCACCCCAGAGTGTATGATGACTGATGGAAGAATTGATATCGTAGAGACGAAGGACACTACTACAACACATCCACCCCAGGGTGTATGATGACTGATGGTGGAGTTGACATCGAGTAGATGAACGTCACGACTACAAAAGCACCACCCTAGGGTGTATGATGACTGATGGTGGAGTTGGAATCATAGAGATTAAGGACACTACTACAACAGAACCACCCCAGGGTGTATGATGACTGAGGGCAGAGATGAAACCATGGTGATGAAGGACACTACAACAACAGAACCACACCAGGGTGTATGATGACTTTTGGTGGAGTTGATATCGTGGAGATGAAGGTCAGTAATACAACAGAACCACCCCAGGGTCTATGAATACTGAAGGTGGAGTTGATATCGTGGAGAAGAAGGACACTACTACATCAGAACCACCCCAGGGTGTATGATTACCGATGGCGGAGATGAAATCATGGTGATGAAGGACACTACAACAACAGAACCACACCAGGGTGTATGAAGACTGATTGTGGAGTTGATATCGTGAAGATAAAGGACACTACTACAACAGAACCACCCAGGGTGTGTGATGACTGAGGGTGGAGTTGAAATAATGGAGATGAAGGAAACTACTACAACGGATACACCCCAGGGTGAATGATGACTGATGGTGCACTTGATATCGTGGAGATGAAGGACACTACAACAACAGGACTATCCCAGAGTGTATGATGACTAATGGTGGAGTTGAAATCGTGGAGATGAAGGACACTACTAAAGCAGAACCACCCCAGGGTGTATGATGACTAATGGTGGAGTTGATATCGTGGAGATGAAGGACACTACTACAACAGAACAACACCAGGGTGTATGATGACTGATGGCGGATTTGAAATCCTTGGGATGAAAGACACTACAACAACAGAACCACCCCAGGGTGTATGATGACTGATGGTGGAGTTGATATAATGAAGAAGAAGGACACTACTATATCAGAACCACACCAGGGTGTATGATGACTGATGGAGGCATTGATATCGTAGAGATGAAGGACACTACTACGAGAGAACCACCCCAGAGTGTATGATGACTGATGGAAGAATTGATATCGTAGAGACGAAGGACACTACTACAACACATCCACCCCAGGGTGTATGATGACTGATGGTGGAGTTGACATCGAGTAGATGAAGTTCACGACTACAAAAGCACCACCCTAGGGTGTATGATGACTGATGGTGGAGTTGAAATCATAGAGATTAAGGACACTACTACAACAGAACCACCCAGGGTTTATGATGACTGGTGGTGGAGTTGAAATCAGAGAGATTAAGGACACTACTACAACAGAAACACCCCAGGGTGTATGATGACTGATGGTGGGGTTGATATCTTGGAGATGAAGGACACTACTACAAAAGAACCACTGCAGGGTGTATGATGACTGTTGGTGGAGTTGATATCGTGGAGATGAAGGACAGTACTACAACAGAACAACCCCAGGATGTATGACGACTGATGGTGGAGTTGATATCGTGCAGACGAAGGACACTACTACAACAGAACCACCCCAGCGTGTATGATGACTGATGTTGGATTTGAAATCGGGGAGATGAAGGACACTACTACAACAGAACCACCCCAGGGTGTATGATGACTGATGGTGGAGTTAAAATCATGGAGATGAAGTACACTCCTACAACAGATCCACCCCAGGGTGTATGATGACTGATCGTAGAGTTAAAATCATGGAGATGAAGGACACTACTACAACACAACCACTCTGGGTGTATGATGACTGATGGTGGAGTTGATATCTTGGAGAAGAAGGACACTACTACAAAAGAACACACCCAGGTGTATGACGCCTGATGGTGGAGTTGATTTCGTGGAGATGAAGGACACTACTACATAAAAACCAACCCAGGGTGTATGAAGACTGATTGTGGAGTTGATATCTTGGAGAAGAAGGACACTACTAAAACTGAACCACCAGGGTTTATGATGACTGATGGTGGAGTTCAAACCATGTAGATGAAGGACGCTATAACACCAGAACCACCCCAGGGTGTATGATGTCTGATGGTGCAGTTGATATCGTGGAGATGAAGGACACTACTACAACAGAACAACCCCAGGGTGTATGATTACTATGGGAGGAGTTGAAATCATGGAGATGAAGGACACTATTACAGAGAACCACCCCAGGGTGTATGATTACTGATGGTGGAGTTGTTATCATGGAGAAGAAGGACACTATTACAAAAGAACAACCCCAGGGTGTTTGATGACTTTTGGTGGAGTTGATATCGTGGAAATGAAGGACACTACTACAACAGAACCACACCAGGGTGTATGATGACTGATGTTGTAGTTGATATCATGGAGAAGAAGGACACTACTACAACAGAACAAACCCAGGGTGTATGATGACTGATGGTGCAGTTGATATCGTGGAGATGAAGAACACTACTACGACAAAACAACCCATGGTGTATGATGACTGATGGTGGAGTTGAAATTGTGGAGATGAAGGACAATACTACAACAGAACCACCCCAGGGTGTATGATGACTGATTGTGGAGTTCAAATAATGGAAATGAAGGACACTACAACAACAGAAACACCCCAGGGTGTATGATGACTGATTTTCAAGTTGATATTGTGGAGAAGAAGGACACTACTGCAACTGAACCAACCCAGGGTGTTGATGACTGATAGTGGAGTTGATATCGTGGAGAAGAAGGACACTACTACAACAGAACCACTCCAGGGTGTATGATGACTGATGGTGGAGTTCAAACCGTGGAGATGAAGGACACTACTACAACTTTACCACCCCGGGGTGTAAGGTGACTGTTGGTGGAGTTGATATTGTGGAGATGAAGGACACTAATACAACAGAATGAATCCAGGGTGTATGATGAATGATTGTGGATTTGATATCGTGGAAAAGAAGGACACTACTACAACAGAACCACCCCAGGGTGTATGAAGACTGATGGCGGAGTTGAAATCCTGTAGATGAAAGAAACTACAACAACAGAACAAACCCAGGGTGTATGATGACTGATGGTGGAGTTGATATCGTGGAGATGAAGGACACTACTACAACAGAACCACTCCAGGGTGGATGATGACTAATGGTGGAGTTGAAATCGTGGAGATGACGGACACTACTACAGAAGAACCACCCCAGGGTGTATGATGACTGATGGTGGAGTTGATATCGTGGGGATGAAGGACACTACTAAAACAGAACAAACCCAGGGTGTATGATGACTGATGGCGGAGTTGAAATCCTGGGGATGAAAGACACTACAACAACAGAACCACCCCAGTGTGTATGATGACTGATGGTGGAGTTGATATAGTGAAGAAGAAGGACACTACTATATCAGAACCATACCTGGGTGTATGATGACTGATGAAGGCATTGATATAGTGGAGATGAAGGACACTACAAGACAGAACCAACCCACCGTGTATGATGACTGAAGGTGGAGTTGAAATCTTGGAGATGAAGGACACTACTACATCAGAACCACCCCAGAGTGTATGATGACTGATTGAAGAATTGATATCGTTGAGACAACAGACAGTACTACAACACAACCACCCCAGGGTGTATGATGACTGATGGTGGAGTTGACATCGAGTAGATGAAGGTCACTACTACAAAAGCACCACCCTGGGGTGTATGATGACTGATGGTGGAGTTGAAATCATGGAGATTAAGGACACTACTACAACAGAATCACCCAAGGGTGTATGATGACTGATGGTGGGGTTGATATCGTGGGGATGAAGTACACTACTACAACAGAAATATCCCAGGGTGTAGGATGACTGATGGTGGAGGTGAAATCATGGAGATGATGGACACTACTACAACAGAACCACCGCAGGGCGTATGACGACTGTTGGTGGAGTTGATATCGTGGAGATGAAGGACACTACTACAACAGAACCACCCCAGGGTGTATGATGACTGATGGTGGAGTTGAAATCGTGGATATGAAGGACACTACTACCACAGAACCACCCCAGCGTGTATGATGACGGATGGTGGATTTGATATCAGGGAGATGAAGGGCACTACTACAACAGAACCACCCCAGGGTGTATGATGACTGATCGTAGAGTTAAAATCATGGAGATGAAGGACACTACTACAACCTGGATGTAGGCTGACTGATGGTGGAGTTGAAATCATGGAGATTAAGGACACTACCAGAACAGAACCACCCGAGGGTGTATGATGACTGATGGTGGTCTTCAAACCGTGGAGATGAAGGACACTAGAACAACAGAACCACCCCAGGGTGTATGATGACTGCTGGTGGAGTTGAAATCATAGAGATGAAGGACACTATAACAACAGAACCACCCCCGGGTTTATGCTGACTGATGGTGGAGATGAAGGACACTACTACAACAGAACCACCCCAGGGTGTATGATGACTGATGGTGGAGTTGACATCGTGGAGATGAAGGACACTACTAAAACAGAACCACCCCAGGGTGTATGATGACTGATGGTGTAGTTGAAATCATGGAGATGAAGGACACTACTACAAAAGAATCAATCCAGGGTGTATGAAGATTGATGGTGGAGGTGACATCGTGGAGATGAAGGACACTATTAAAACAGAACCACCCTAGGGTGTATGATGACTGATGGTGGAGTTGATATCGTGGAGATGAAGGTCTCTACTACAACAGAACAATCCCAGGGTGTATGACGTCTGATGGTGGAATTTAAATCATGGAGATGAAGGACACTACTACAACAGAACTACGCCAGGGTTTATGATGACGGCTGGTTGTGATGATATTGTGGAGATGAAGGACACTACTTCAAGAGAACCACCCCAGGGTGTATGATGACTGATGTTGGAGTTCATATCTTGGAGTGGAAGGACACTACTAAAACAGAAGAACTCCAGGGTGTATGATGACTGATGGTGGAGTTGAAATCGTGTAGTTGAATGACACTAGTATAACAGAACCACACCAGGGTGTATGATGACTGATGGTGGAGTTGAAATCAAGGAGATGAAGGACACTACTACAACAGAACCACCCCAGGGTGTATGATGACTGATCGTAGAGTTAAAATCATGGAGATGAAGGACACTACTACAACACAACCACCCTGGGTGTATGATGACTGATGGTGGAGTTGATATCGTGGAGAAGAAGGACACTACTACAACTGAACCACCGGGGTTTATGATGACTGATGGTGTAGTTAAAACCGTGTAGATGAAGGACAGTGTAACACCAGAACCACCCCAGAGTGTATGATGACTGATGGTGCAGTTGATATCATGGAGATGAAGGACACTACTACAACAGAACCACTCCAGGATGTATGATGACTGATGGTGGAGTTGAAATCGTGGAGATGAAGGACACTACTACCACACAACACCCCAGGGTGTATGATGACTATGGGTGGAGTTGAAATCATGGAGATGAAGGAAACTACTCTAACAGAACCACCACAGGGTGTATGATGACTGCTGGTGGAGTTGATATTGTAGAGATGAAGAACACTAATACAACTGAACCAGTCCAGGGTGTGTGATGACTGATAGTGTAGTTGATATCATGGAGATGAAGCACACTACTACAACAGAACCTTCCCAGAGTGTATGATGACTGATGATGGAGTTGATATCGTGGAGAAGAAGGACACTACTACAACAGAACTATCCCAGGATGTATGATGACTGATAGTGGAGTTGAAATCGTGGAGATGAAGGACATTACTACAACAGAACCACCCCAGGGTGTATGATGACTGATCGTGGAGTTGAAATCATGCAGATGAATGACACTACTACAACAGAACCACCCTAGTGTGTATGATGACTGATTGTCAAGTTGATGTCGTGGAGAAGAAGACACTACTGCTACAGAACCACCCCAGGGTGTTCGATGACTGATGGTGGAGTTCAAACCGTGGAGATGAAGGACACTACAACAACAGAACCACCACACGGTGTATGATGACTGATGGTGGAGATGAAGGACACTAGTACAACAGAACCAAACCAGGGTGTATTATGACTGATGGTGGAGTTGAAATCGTGGAGATGAAGGTCACTACTACAAGAGAACCATCTCAGGGTGTATGATGACTGATGGTGGAGTAGATATCGTGGAGATGAAAGTCACTACTACAACAGAACCACACCTGGATGTAGGCTGACTGATGGTGGAGTTGAAATCATGGAGATTAAGGACACTACCAGAACAGAACCACCCGAGGGTGTATGATGACTGATGGTGGTCTTCAAACCGTGGAGATGAAGGACACTAGAACAACAGAACCACCCCAGGGTGTATGATGACTGCTGGTGGAGTTGAAATCATGGAGATGAAGGACACTATAACAACAGAACCACCCCCGGGTTTATGATGACTGATGGTGGAGATGAAGGACACTACTACAACAGAACCACCCCAGGGTGTATGATGACTGATGGTGGAGTTGACATCGTGGAGATGAAGGACACTACTAAAACAGAACCACCCCAGGGTGTATGATGACTGATGGTGTAGTTGAAATCATGGAGATGAAGGACACTACTACAAAAGAATCAATCCAGGGTGTATGAAGACTGATGGTGGAGGTGACATCGTGGAGATGAAGGACACTACTAAAACAGAACCACCCCAGGGTGTATGATGACTGATGGTGGAGTTGACATCGTGGAGATGAAGGACACTACTAAAAAAGAACCACCCCAGGGTGTTTGATGACCTATGTTGGAGTTGAAATCATGGAGATGAAGGACACTACTACAACAGAATAACCCCAGGGTGGATGATGACTGATGGTGGATTTGAAATCATGGAGATGAAGGACACTATTACAACAGAACCACCCCAGTGTGTATGATGCCTGTTGGTGGAGTTGCTATCGCGGAGGTGAAGGTCACTACTACTAGAGAACCATCCCAGGGTGTATGATGACTGGTGGTGCAGTCGATATCGTGGAGATGAAGGTCACTACTGCAACAGAACCACACCAGGATGTATGCTGACTGATGGTGGAGTTGAAATCATGGAGATTAAGGACACTACTACAACAGATCCACCCGAGGGTGTATGATGACTGATGGTGGAGTTGACATCGTGGAGATGAAGGACACTACTATAACAGAATCACCCCAGTGTGTATGATGACTGATGGTGGAGCTGAAATCATGGAGATGAAGGATACTTCTCCAACAGAACCACCCCACGGTGTATGATGACTGATGGTGGAGTTGATATCGTGGAGATGAAGGTCTCTACTACAACAGAACAATCCCAGGGTGTATGACGTCTGATGGTGGAATTTAAATCATGGAGATGAAGGACACTACTACAACAGAACTACGCCAGGGTTTATGATGACTGCAGGTGGTGATGATATTGTGGAGATGAAGGACACTACTACAAGAGAACCACCCCAGGGTGTATGATGACTGATGTTGGAGTTCATATCTTGGAGTGTAAGGACACTACTAAAACAGAAGAACTCCAGGGTGTATGATGACTAATGGTGGAGTTGAAATCGTGTAGTTGAATGACACTAGTATAACAGAACCACACCAGGGTGTATGATGACTGATGGTGGAGTTGAAATCATGGAGATGAAGGACACTACTCCAACAGAACCACCCCAGGGTTTATGATGACTGATGGTGGAGGTGATATTGTCGAGATGAAGGACATACTACAACAGACCACCCCAGGGTGTATGATGACTGTTGGTGGAGTTGAAAACGTGGAGATGAATGACACTACTACAACAGAATCAACCCACGGTGTATGATGACTGATGGTGGAGTTGATATCGTGGAGATGAAGGACACTACTACAACAGAACCACCCCAGGGTGTATGATGACTGATGGGGTAGTTGATAACGTGGAGATGAAGGCCACTACTACAACAGATCCACCCCAGGGTGTATATTGACTGATGGGGGAGTTGATATCTTGGTGATGAAGGACACTACTCTAACAGAACCACCTCCGGATGTATGATGAATGATGGTGGAGTTGATATCGTGGAGATGTAGGACACTACTCCAACAGAGCCACCCCAGGATGTATGATGACTGATGGTGGAGTTGATATCGTGGAGAAGAAGGCCACTACTACAACAGAACCACCCCAGGGTGTATGATGACTGATGGTGGAGTTGATATCGTGGAGATGAAGGACACTACTAAAACAGAACCACCCCAGGGTGTTCGATGACTGATGGTGGAGATGAAGGATACTAGTACAACAGAACCATCCCAGGGTGTATGATGACTGATGGTGGAGTTGAAATCATGGAGATGAATGAAACTACTACAACAGAACCACCCGAGGGTGTATGATGACTGTTGGTGGAGTTGATATCGTGGAGAATAAGTTCACTACTACAACACAACCACCCCAGAGTGTTTGATGACTGTTGGTGGAGTTGATATCATGGAGATGAAGGTCACTACTACAAGAGAACTATCCCAGGGTGTATGATGCCTAATGGTGGAGTAGATATAGTGGAGATGAAGGTCATACTACAATAGAACCACACCGGGATGTATGCTGACTGATGGTGGAGTTGAAATCATGAAGACTAAGGACACTACTACAACAGAACCACCCGAGGGTGTATGATGACTGATGGTGGACTTCAAACCGTGGAGATGAAGGACACTAGAACAACAGAACCACCCCAGGGTGTATGATGACTGATGGTGGAGTTGAAATCATGGAGATGAAGGACACTATAACAACAGAACCACCCCCGGGTTTATGATGACTGATGGTGGAGATGAAGGACACTACTACAACAGAACCAATCCAGGCTGTATGATGACTGATGGTGGAGTTGACATCGTGGACATGAAGGACACTACTAAAACAGAGCCACCTCAGGGTGTATGATGACTGATGGTAGAGTTGAAATCATGGAGATGAAGGACACTGCTACAACAGAATCAATCCAGGGTGTATGATGAATGATGGTGGAGTTGACATTGTGGAGATGAAGGACACTACTAAAACAGAACCACCCCAGGGTGTATGATGACTGATGGTGGAGTTGACATCGTGGAGATGAAGCACATTACTAAAACAGAACCACCCCAGGGTGTATGATGACTGATGGTGGAGTTGAAATCATAGAGATGAAGGACACTACTACAACAGAACAACCCCAGGGTGGATGACTGTTGGTGGAGTTGAAATCATGGAGATGAAGGACACTACTACAACAGGACCACCCCAGGGTGTATGATGACTAATCGTGGAGTTGATATCGTTGAGAAGAGGACACTACTACAACAGAACCAACCCAGGGTGTATGATGACTGATGTCGGAGTTGATATCGTGGAGAAGAAGGACACTACTACAACAGAACCACCCCAGGGTGTATCATGACTGATGGTGGAGTGCAAACCGTGGAGATGAAGGACACTAGAACAACAGAACCACCCCAGGGTGTATCATGACTGATGGTGGAGATGAAGGACACTACTCCAACAGATCCAATCCAGGGTGTATGATGACTGATGGTGGAGTTGAATTAGTGTAGATGAAGGACACTACTACAACAGAACCAATTCAGGCTGTATGATGACTGATGGTGGAGTTGACATCGTGGAGTTGAAGGACACTACTAAAACAGAACCACCCCATGGTGTATGATGACTGATGGTGGAGTTGATATCATGGAGATGAAGGACACTACTAAAACAGAACCACCCCAGGGTGTATGATGACTGATGGTGGAGTTGTAATCATGGAGATGAAGGACAGTTCTACAACAGAACAACCCCAGGGTGGTGGATGACTGTTGCTGGAGTTGATATGGTGGAGTTGAAGGACACTACTACAACAGGACCACCCCAGGGTGTCTGATGACTGATCGTGAAGTTGATATCGTGGAGAAGAAGAACACTACTACAACAGAACCAACCCAAGGTGTATGATGACTGATGGTGGAGATGAAGGACACTACTCCAACAGAACCAATCCAGGGTGTATGATGACTGATGGTGGAGTTGAAATATTGGAGATGAAGGACACTACTACAACAGAACCAATTCAGCCTGTATGATGACTGATGGTGGAGTTGACATCGTGGAGTTGAAGGACACTACTAAAACAGAACCACCCCAGGGTGTATGATAACTGATGGTGGAGTTGAAATCATGGAGATGAAGGACACTACTAAAACAGAACCACCCCAGGGTGTACGATGACTGATGGTGGAGTTGACAACATGGAGATGAACGACACTACTAAAACAGAATCACCCCAGGATGTATGATGACTGATGGTGGAGTTGAAATCATGGAGATGAAGGACACTAGTACAACAGAACCACCCCAGGGTGGTTGATGACTGTTGCCGGAGTTGATATCGTGGAGATGAAGGACCCTACTATAACAGGACCACCTCAGGGTGTATGATGACTGATCATGATGTTGATATCGTGGAGAAGAAGGACACTACTACAACAGAACCAACCCAGGGTGTATGATGACTGATGGTGGAGATGAAGGACACTACTCCAACAGAACCAATCCAGGGTGTATGATGACTGATGGTGGAGTTGAAATCGTGGAGATGAAGGACACTACTACAACAGAACCACCTCAGGGTGTACGATGACTGATAGTGGAGTTTTAATCATGGAGGTGAAGGACACTACTACAACAGAACCACCCCAGGATGTATGATGAATGTTGGTGGAGCTGATATCATGGAGATGAAGGTCACTACTACAAGAGAAGCACCCCAGGGTGTATTATGACTGATGGTGGAGTTGATATCGTGGAGATGAAGGACCCTACTATAACAGAACCACCTCAGGGTGTATGATGACTGATAGTAGAGTTGAAATCTTGGAGATTAAGGACACTACTACAACAGAACCCCCCCAGGGTGTAGGATGACAGATGGTGGAGTTGAAATTGTGGAGAAGAAGGACACTATTACAACAGAACAACCCCAGGGTGTATGATGACTGATGGTGGAGTTGAAATCGTGGAGATGGAGGACAGTACTCCAACAGCACTACCCCATTGTGTATGATGACTGATGGTGGAGTTGAAATCATGGAGATGAAGGACAGTACTACAACAGAACCACCCCAGGGTGTATGATGACTGATGGAGGAATTGATATCGTGGAGATGAAGGACACTAGTACAAAAGAACCACCTCAGGGTCTATGATGACTGATAGTGGAGATGAAATCGAGAAGGTGAAGGACACTACTACAACAGAACCACCCTAGGGTGTATGATTACTGATGTTGGTGTTGAAATCGTGGAGATGATGGACACTACTACAACAGAACCACCTCAGGGTTTATGATGACTGATAGTGGAGTTGAAATCGTGGAGATGAAGGACACTACTTCAACAGAACCACCTCAGGGTGTATGATGACTGATGGTGGAGTTGACATCGTGGAGATGAAGGACACTTCTACAACAGTATCACCCCAGTGTGTATGATGACTGACGGTGGAGTTGATGTCATGGAGATGAAGGTCACAACTACAACAGAACCACCGCTGGGTGTATGATGACTGATGGTGGAGTTGATATCATGGAGATGAAGGACACTACTACATCAGAACCACCATAGGGTGTATGATGACTGATGGTGGAGTTGATATCATGGAGAAGAAGGACACTACTACAATAGAACAACCCCAGGTTGTATGATGACTGATGGTGGATTTGATATTGTGGAGATGAAGGACACTACTACAACAGAACAACCCCAGGGTGTATGATGACTGATAGTGGATTTGATATTGTGGAGTTGAAGGACATTACTGCAACAAAACCACCCCAGGGTGTTTGATGACTGATGGTAGAGTTGATATCGTGGAGAAGAAGGACACTACTACAACAGAACCACCCCAGTGTGTATGATGACTGTTGGTGGAGTTGAAATCGTGGAGATGAAGTACAGTAGTACAACAGAACCACCCCAGGGTGTATGATGACTGATGGTGGAGTTGATATCGTGGAGATGAAGGACACTCTTCCAACAGAACCACCCCAGGATGTATGATGACTGATGGTGGAGTTGATATCGTGGAGATGACGGACCCTACTACAACAGAACCACCCTGGGTGTATGATGACTGATGTTAGAGCTGAAATCATGAAGATGAAGTATACTTCTCCAACAGAACCACCCCAGGGTGTATGGTGACTGGTGGTGGAGTTGATATAGTGGAGATGAAATTCTTTACTCCAATAGAACCACCCCACGGTATATGATGACTGATGGTGGAGTTGAAATCGTGAGATGAAGGACAGTAGTACAACAGAACCACCCCAGGGTGTTTGATGACTGATGGTGGATTTGAAATCATGGAGATGAAAGACACTACTACAACAGAACCACCCCAAGGTGTATGATGACTGATGGTGGAGTTGATATCATGGGGATGAAGGACGCTACCCCAACAGAACCACCCCAGGGTGTATGATGACTGATGTTGGAGTTGAAATCGTGGAGATGAAGGACACTACTTCAACAGAACCACCCCTGCGTGTATGATGACTGATGGTGGATTTGAAATCATGGAGATGAAGGACACTACTACAACAAAACCACCCCAGGGTGTATGATGACTGATGGTGGAGTTGATATCTTGGAGAAGAAGGACGCTACCCCACCAGAACCACCCCAGGGTGTATGATGACTGATGGTGGAGTTGATATCTTGGAGAAGAAGGACACTACTACAACAGAACTGCTCCAGGAGGTGAACCTGGTTAAGTTTTGCAACCATAAACATAATTGCATTAATACCCTTGTAGGTCAATGCCTTGTTGTTGGGCTCCTTCCCACATAGGTAGTGCCTAGGGAAGAACCAGGCCTGTTTGTTCTTCCCTATGGGTTGAGGGAGTATGATGAGCATAGTATGTCCCAGAAACCTCTCCTGGCCACGGGAGAAAAACCACACTGTATCAGGAGTCTTTTCAAAGCAGGAACTCACTTCATTGTTACAGCAGGGTGTTTATACAATTTTGAGGACAAAGGTTGAGTCTTTAGGGTTGGTGAGATATAAGGGCCAATAGCATACCGCGACCTTTGAGATGATTGGTTCTAAGGGCGCATGAAACGGGACTCTAACTTCCTGTGAGGAAGTGGCAGGCCAGAGGCCATTTGGCCCCCTGCTGATTGATAGCTGGGCGGAGGCATTTAGGCTCAGGAAGTTCCACTTGGCCTCACATCAGGGCCTCTCAAGGCCCAACACCTTGTTTTGTGAATACTTCATTAATATTTTATCAAATGGGTTTTGTTTCCTTTATATATTCAAATATTAGGATTCCTTGGGCATTTTCAATAAAAGTTTATTAAATATAGGAAAGACAGTGGTACACTGAAGTGCTTTATTTGGCATGTTGGCTTCCGAATGAGCCTCCTTCGTAATGATAAAGGGGCTTGAATTTGTTCTTTTCTTCAACACCCACAGTGATATTGAACTCTAAACCATAGATTTAGTGAAAGATTATTCTGGAAGTCCCAACAGAATAATTAATTAATTATTAAATGATTAATAATTAAACATACCACTGTCTATACTTAAATGTTCTTTCTTCATCTCCCCAATGTTACTTGGTAGATAATATCATATCCCAAGATGAATTGCTATGTTTTAGTAAATAATGATACTATACAATATAAAATTTCAAACAAAAGTAAGAAAATTTATTATAAAAATGACTGTTAGTATCAAGACTATCAGGGTGAAGATAAGGTATTTATTAATTTATCTTTTGAAACATTTGAGAGAAAGAATGAGTAAGTGAGGGCGTGTTAGGGCCTCTTCTGCAAACAAATTTCAAATGCATGTGCTACTTTATGTGTCTGGCTTTAGTAAAGGTTATAGAACCTGCACTGTCAGTCTTTGTGAGCAAGTGATTTTAAATTCTAAGCAATCTCTCCAGCCCTAAAAATTGATCTTAGAGGTACTTAGTAGAGCTCACAACTTGGTGAGATCCCTACTAAACACATTTTATGGAAATGAAATACTTTAGGATTTTAATTTTTTAAAAGTTAGATGAACCCATTAAGATCTTATTTGAAAGTTTTATCCAAATATATGCTATATATCTCTATAAAACATAAGAGAAAAATCTTCTAATCATTAAAATATCTTTAGTTGGTCAAAATTGACCTTCTTTTAAAATTATCAACAGCTCTTTTATTGACCAGGACAAGACTATGGGGCATGTGTGCATGCATGCATGCACATGCACACACACACACACACACACACACACACACACACACACACACACACACACAAAATACATGTATGTATTGAGATCTGGCAGACAGTAATCTATTTGCCTGCCAATCACCTCTACCCTGATTTTCTGCTCCCTGAACATAGAAAGAGGAATGAATGCTCCACCCAGGTCACAAGGCAGTTCTCCCCTCCCCTACAGAGAGGGTATTTACACTCCTTGCCCATCAGCAATCAACATTCTCTCAGGAAAAAGAAAAGATACAGAAATCAGTTAGAACAATTCCATTAAGCATTTTACGACTTTGAGGTAGTGAATGTTGCAAAGACTTATCCCAAACCACTTGCACTTATGTGTAGACTTGGCCTTAAGCTGAAAATTCTCTCTGTTAGACTAAGTTCCATATAATTCGCTCCTTTTACATATATTTTATATGTTTCCCAAATAAAAATAAATTATACTCAAGGACCCAGAAACTGAATGATGCCATGTCAGGCTTCCGTAGAGTGCTGCCCTGGTTAGGCCTAAGTTACAAGTTTCAGCTTAGACAAATGAACAAAAGGGGCAGCTGCCTTGCCCCCTGCCCAGGACACCTGAGACTTGCTGAAGACTTGTCCCTCCTACCTCCTTGCCCTGGCCAGTTAAGAGATTTAACCCTCCTACTTCTCTGTCTCGGCCAGGTAATGGTTTATATTGAGAATCTGCAGATTATTGTCTTCAATTTTTCATTCTTATCGAAAAAGTTAAAAAAATTAGGCACACATGAGCAAAAATCATTGAAAACATTTTAGTTAGTGAATATACTATCTAGTAATAAATATCATATTATAACATTATTAATGGTAAAAAACATACCCTTTTAATTTTACACAATAACATGAAAAAAATTACAGAAGCCTGAAAAAAAACCTTAAATGGCAATTTTTAATTGTATAACACAACTGCCTGAGTTAAACTTAAGAATTTTTTAGATACTTTTCCACTAAAACAAATACAAATCTAACAGAAGAATCTAAAAGGGGGGATTCAAATTGAATATAGAAAATATGATGAAAGCTTTAGAAAGCATGGAAAGGGTAAAAATTATCTAATAAGGGTCACTTCTCTAATATCCATGTCTCTATCTTGGACAGAATCTCTTAGCTTCAGGACATAGAATCCTTCTGGCATAAAACACAATGAAGAGTTTGGACCTACCATTTACTATGTAAATCAAATCTAGTATCTTAGGAATAAAACAACAGAGTAAGATGAATAGACTAGAATAAAGCAGGAAATATCTGACAGCAGTATGTTGCTAGTGAGGCATATTTGTAACATTTTGCACTCTTTAAGTGCATCAGTACATGCATGCCTATGAGCGCACATATATTGGTCAAAACATAAAGTTATATCTTCATGTGAACTATGACCAAAATAGACAAAATCTACTCCTTTAGAACCAATCACACATTAAACACAGAAAGAAGCTGTGTGCTAGGTATCGGAGGTAGAAATAACAATGATAGATACTAATTATCAAACATAAAGCATAATGACATTAACAGTTAACACTAATAATAGTAAAAATAGGAAACATTGAACTTTATGGGAAAGATAGATTAGTGGGTAAAGTACTTGCTTTATAAGCATGAAGATCTGAGTTTGATCTTTGGTATCCAATAAAGTGCTGGGCATTGGACTATGTGTATGTAATTCCAGCACTGGGAAGGCAGACAAGAGGTTGTCAGGCATGCTGACCTGATTGTCTAGCTGAATTTGTAAGCACCAGTCCAATGATAGACCCTGTCTCATAAAGAAGTGAATAACATACCTGAATAACAACACCCAAGGTTTTCCTCTGGCCTCTACATACAAGCACACACACATGCATGTGAACCTGCACATGTGTTCCCATACACACATGCACATCCCCCATACATGAAAACAATGCAAAACATAAATCTGTTTTGTAGCAAATTGCTATGTTCTTTGCAAATATTAGCACTTAATTCTCACAATCAGTTTTATGGAAAAAGTCCTCTTTTATCATAATGTTAGATCTGAAAAATGTCTTCAAAGCTATAGAAACTATAAATCAGCTTCAAAAACTTAGGAATATCCTGTCCTTCACATAGACTTTACTACCCACCCTGGAATCCCTTAGCAGTTTCTTTTCTGATCTCTTGGAGACTGAAAGCTAGCTCACACTGGAAAGAAATGACAGGAAATGGCAATTACCTCAACCACATAATTAGCAAGCAATGTATTTATGACACAGTTCTACATTCTTCCACAGTAGGCCACAGACCACACAGATGTATTCCTATTTGGTTGGTGAGTAAAATTCCCAACTGAAGAAAAGACTAAATAAGTCAAACAAAATGCTACTAGCAACTGGAAATGTTCATGATCAGCTCAGGAAACAAAAGGGAAAATTGGGGGTAGATATCATTCCTCCTTCCTCATTCTCCATTCCTTCATGGTGGCAGTGTTATGGCTGCCTGAAGAACAAAGTCTCTGTTCTCTTGAGCTCACATGCAACTAGGGAAAGATCATCAATGAAACAAATGCAGAAATAGTAGGCAATTCTCCTCCTCAGAGGGGTCCTATAGCAGAGAGAAAGTAGATCCATGCTGAAGAGGGAGCATTTGCTATCATAGTCAAGGTGTCATAGAATTCTGTTCTGTAAAGTAGAACTATCAGAGACTTTTTAAAAAATGAGGCAGTGAAGGAAGAATACAGTCCAGGCTGAGAAAAGATAGACTACAAATATCTTTTAGTATTCTAGGTGTGATCTTGTACAAAGACATATGTCCCAGACCTGTTCACCTTATGCCTCTAGCTGTACCTAATAACTTAGGTCTGGAAGTCTTACATTGAGTAGTGACTCATCTTATGAGCAGTGCATTTTAAAGTTCTTTTCCACAGTCATTCACATGTGTATATTAAAACACCATGGGACTTACTCTATTTGTGGCACATACTCTCACAGACTTACTGCACTGGTTATTGAGACTGGATACATAATTATTTGCTGGACTCTTTTTCCCTAAATCTAATAAGACAAGCTTCTGGCCATGTCTCTTAAAGAAAAGTTGTGATTTTTGGCAAACTCAAATTCTTCTTCTTCTGCCCCCATGTTTAGGTGATTTAGGCAAAATCATCATTAACAAAGGGTTAACCTCTAGCCCCTGATTTGCGAGTGTACTTTCCATGGATACTCATCTGCATTCAATAGATGTGTAGATGTTCTCAGTTCAGGAATAGAGAAATGGTCCTATGGAGAATGGTCAGGTATAGATAACATGAATATGCCACCTACCCTTTGCTGGAGAAACTTTCCTTAAGATTCAAAACTTCTGCATTAGCTGAAAGGCAGATTTAAGGATTCATCTAGGAGAACCTAGTATTTTTGTTTGCTTATTGTAATTGTTTTATTTTTCTGCCAAACTTGCATTGTTCACAATAACTAAGATGTGGACTAGTCAATGGATGAATGGATAAAGAAAATGTAGTATGTATGTGCAATGGATTCTATTGAGCCAGAAAAAGATGGTAATTCTGTTCTTTGAGGATGAAATGGTTAATTTATGGTTTTACTACCATAAAGTGCATATATTAGTTCCTTAAAGACTCTTAAAGGATATAACATGATTATGTAGGTCCAAATGCTATGACTGTATTGAGATGAATGATAAAAGCCCCCTATGGTCATTTGAATGGATGTCCTTCAATACATACAGGAGTTTTATTCAAACTTGTTACTTAGATCTTCAGCTGCCTGGGTGGAGGAGGTGTCACTGTAGGAGGATCCTAGGGTCCAGCCTTAAGATGTGAGGGTGGACTTAGAATTCCAGTCTAAAGACATGAAAAGTGCTGAAGTTTTGTCTAGGGTTCCTGGAGTGTCCTTGTTCATGTGTTAGTGGTGGCTTTTCCCTGTGGGTAGGCCTGTCAAAGTAGGCTAGCTTCTTTGTCCACTATGAAACTTCCTTTCTAACTGTAAGCTTCAAAAAATTCCCTTCCTCCATAACTGTGCCTGTTTTGGAAGTTCATCTCAGCAACCTGAGGCTATCATAGAACTGCTGCTGATTGTGTGGGGTGTAGCTGTGATTAATCTGACCATGTGAATTTTGGTCTTTGGGAACTTGTACGCTGGAAGAATGGGAAACTTGGTGCTTGCAACTAAAGATACCTTCTGGAGCAGTAAGCCAAGTGTTATGGACTATTCTGATGAGAGTTTGAAAATACCAAGTGCAGAGGAATCTGTATTTGGAGGCTTGGCTTATGAACTTTCTATGGGGAAGGGAAGACTGCAGAGGACTTTGTTGTAACTGACCTCCTGGCATAAGGACTGGCTGCTTTCTCCTGCCCATGCCAAGAGTGTTTGACCAAGGTTAAATGTATTTTTATTTTTATTTTTGTTGTTGTTTATTTTATTTATTTGAGAGTGACAGACAAAGAGCGAAAGAGGCAGATAGATAGAGAGAGAATGGGTGCACCAGGGCCTCCAGCCGCTGAAAATGAACTCCAGACGCGTGCACCCCCTTGTACATCTGGCTGACGTGGGTCCTGGGAAGTCAAGCCTCGAACCGGGGTCCTTAGGCTTCATAGGCAAGCGCTTAACAACTAAGCCATTTCTCCAGCCCAAGGTTAAATTTTTAAGGGGTGAGTTTGCTTGTCTAAAAATATGGGACTGAGAAATTTAATATCTCAAGTTGGAAAAACTCAAACAGGTTTAAAAATCATTGGCACAAGGCTGAAGATATGGCAGAGTGGTTAAGGTGCTTGCTTATGAAGCCTAAGGATCCAGGTTCAATTCTCCAGGTCCCATATTTGCCAGATGCACATTGTGGCACATGCATCTGGAGTTCATTTGCAATGGCTAGAGGCCCTAGTGCACTCATTCTCTCTCTCTCTCTCTCTCTCTCTCTCTCTCTCTGCATCTAATAAATAAATAAATATAAATAAATAAATATAATATTTTTTTTAAATCACAGGCACAGAGACTTGTTTTGGATTACTGAAGCTGTTTTTGTCAAATACATTAGAATTTAGAAGGAAGATGTTCCAAGTATTTTATAGAAAGGATGCTTGAGCAAAGACTATGATAGAAATTCAAAGTCTTTGGGGAAAGATTTGACTGTAGAAGGAACCTGCACTTCAAGTCCAAATCTTATTTCTTCCCTGAATTAAAAATATGGCTGTGCCCTGAACACCTGATATTAATTTTGTATTGCATGGAGTGAGTCATGAAAGGCACACAGTGAACCACTGCTGAGACATGGGTTGATGTTGAGCACTGCCAAGCACAGAATGGAGCCTTCAGGAAATGGACTTGATCTTCCAGGCATAGCTAAGGACACCTAGGCTACAGGAGGCCATTCCCTCTCCAAGCCTCACACACCTGAACTTCTATGGCTTCTCCCATAGCCCTGTGACCTTTAGACAGTTGCCTAGGAAACTCCTTAAAAGGTATCAGGCAGCTGCCTTCACACATCCCATCCCCGGAGACCCTCATCCCACCACTATGTAGATCACATGAATCCCTATGTGCTGAAATGAACATTCCTAGGCATCAGCTAGCAAACTTTGAACCAACCAATCCACTTAGGACCCTCTTCCCATGCTGAACTGCTTATAAACCCATTTCCCTATTGAATAAACAGAACTATTCTCTGACCTCATCTCCTGGGTGTGTATGCCCCTTTGTGCTCACAGCTGCTCAAGACCCTGCTCTCCATGGTTGTCTGGATGTCTTCAGGGGGCCATAGCCCCAAGGATCTAGGGACCCATGGCTGACACCTGAATGGGGTCTCTCTGAGACATGCCAGGGTAGGTGAGTGCTGTCCCAGAGGGACTGAGAGACATTGGCCCATGTGGCCTCCATGTTTTGAGGACTGACAAGTTTTTCTTTTTCCTCCTTTACTTTCAGTTCACACTATCACCTTGGCATTTCCACTCTTTTTCTACCATAAGAAATATCACTGAGACAGCAGCATCTTGGCCCACGCAGCCTCGGCAGTCCCAGCAGCCCAGCAGCCCTGACCCCCTCCCTTGTTTCCCCTTTGCAAAGCTGGCTCTGGGGCATACCTGCCCTGTGACACTGGACTCAGATGACTCCCTTTCGGGGCCAGTAAGCAGTCTGGCATCTCGGTCACTGCCTCCATACCTACCAGACCTGACCCAAGGTGAGAGCCTGGGAATAGGGTGGGGTTGATCCAAAGGTAATGAGTCATGTTAGCTCCTGAACCAATCAGCAGCCACCTGCCACATCAGCTCCATGAAGCAGCAGGAAAAAAAAAAAAGAAGTAAAGGTCACATTTAACTAAAGCCTATGGTGAAGTGAAATTCGATGTAAACAATGCCATACCATGTTACGTGATATCATAAATATAATTACTGAGTTTATATGTTCTAGGTCAACTTCAGCTTACATAGAGGATTACTGAAAACAACAAAATTCTCTCTGAGGTGGTGACTCATAATTTGTCAGATGTAGCAGACAGCTTCAGGTTCACTGAGATGAACTTTCAGACCAGGCACAGTTATGGAGGAAGGGATTTATTGAAGCTTACAGATCCATGGGAAGTTCCATAATGGCAGAAGAAGCTGGCCTGCCTTCACAGGTCCAAGCTGAGAGAGAGAAGAAGCACAAGCAGAAAGCCAAAAGCCACACAGCACAGCACACTTCAGGAACTCCAGATAGGCACACTTTGCATATCTTTAGATTGAAATCTGAAACCCACCACCACACCTTAAGTGACATTGCCTCCAGCCAGGTAGCCAGCAGATGCAAGCTACAAACACCTGAATATATTGGGGGCCACCTATTCTATTCAAAGCACTACATCAGATATTTTTAAAAGGTTGTAATGCCCTGTTACTTAAAAGGAGAAGGAAGCTGACCTGAGTTTTAGGCCAGCCTGCCTCAAGATGGAAACAAAATTTGTCTTAGTTACTCCTAATAAAATCATTTCCAAGTGTGTTAGAGGTATTGATGGCATAAAATTGTTTTAATCTAGACTACATTTTGTCAGTGAGTATTAGGATTAATCAATTTGGTGTAGTTTCTCTTAATAGTCTTATAAGAAAGATGGTTAAATACAGGGTTAGATGAGTTGATTGAAGAGACTGGAAAGGAGTTTTTCAATGTTGGACATAGAATGCTTGTTAAAATGCTTTTTGAGTGGTACCTAGATCAAAATATTAAAGTATGTGGATGAAGATATGCATGTGTAGGAAAGAAATTTCAGGCTACACATAAACACAATGCTTAAAGTTAAAGATTTTTCAACTGTTTACAGACTCTTAAGGAAGTCATGGGAAAAACATAAATTTTTTTCATGTTAATAAAAATTTCTATGGTACATAAAATCAATGGCCATCAAGATTAAGCTAAAATCATTGGTTATCACGTTTTTTTTTCTTTCAAAACAGACTTGTCAAGGGTTGTATTAGAGCTTAGCTGTTTTGACTTAACAAAGACCATATTCTTCTGTATTGTATATAAAGTATCTGTCTCATTTCTGTCATCTCAAGTCCAGTGTTTATAACAAAGTTAACTCTTAAGACATATTCCATACTTTAGGGTACAGCCTCATACTCAAATAGTCCTCATCTGAGAAAAATTATTTCAAATTCTGTTGTTCTGTTTCCAATGTCAATGTTATTTGAGTAATTGGTACACACACAGGTATCTGAACTAATCGAAGATGCTTTCAAACATAGGTGCCAAGACTTTATACAGTCTTACTTGTCATTTTCTGACAATTTCTAGGTTAAATTAATTGGTTTGATATTTGTAAATTAATTGGTATTGTTTTCAAGACTGATAATAGGTTCTGCCTATATTTATAACTGATAGTTAACATGTAAGGTGTGTCTACCTTCTATGCCTCAGATATGGCTTATGCTGCCACAGGAAAACAAAATTTTTAAAGGTTGGACAAAATGATTTTAAGAATCTCTTGTGTCATTCTTTAACTAAATCTATTTTAGTAATTAAATGTGCTCTATATGTATATACATCCAGGCTGGTATGACTTCCTTTCTATGTGTATTAATAACCTATGTAGAAGCTAAAGCCAATTGGAATCATGGGAACAAAAAGGCCAATATTTTAGCCTGTCATGATGCCACCGGAAATGATAGGAAACTTCTACACTGGCCCCCTGGTAAGTCACCTGTCTTCCTGATCAGTGAGGATACTGAGACCCAAACAAACAATGTACAGTCTGAAACAGGAGTGTCACAATTGAGGAAGAATCAGTCCTCATAGCTTCCCAAAGAAGGAAAAATTACTTGGCCAGCATGGCCTTGACTCTTCCTAACAGACAGAAAATACCAATAAGCTATAGGGCTACTCCTGGGTCTCTAAAGTCTCCTTTGGAGAGTCATTAGTGACCTCCAAAATTAATTCTTGATTAAATTTTGGCTATCTGCTTGGTGCTAAATACTCAGAGAGAAAACTATAACCAAAGATAAAGAAGTACCTCACATATATGAATGGCCTTTTACATGTTGTCCCCATCTCTAATAGTTCTAATTCTATAATAAAGGAAAACAACTATAGATGTCAAAAAGGTTATTTTCAAACCTAGAATATATAACTAAGTTCTGAGACCAAAAATATATTTGTACAGCTTTTAATAGCACCCAATGCCTCTCTAGAATCAAGGTTAACTGTTGTGTATATGTTTCTGATAATTGCTAATATCTCATTTGTTTTACAAGCTCTCCTGGCAGGCTGGTCCCCAAGATATTGATTGAGACATAACAGGTGGTTCAGGCTGCTGTGACCTCTCCATAGCCTGGAGCCTTCATTTTAGACAGCTTAGGTTTACTTTAAACCAGGGTCCTGCCCATGTCTGACAGCACCTCTTTGTTTTTATAATGGGGAGGTGTCATATTGAGTGAAATCTATCATATGCTCAGATAGAGCTTGATGGTGCATGAGTACCTGATTAGTAGCAACTTTAGCAATATTATTTATTTTTTATCTGAGAAACTTGATGAGGGGTCTATAAGTTCTTATAGCAAGGAGTGGGCTAAGGATGGGGAGAAGCCAAGTGACTAAAGGGTTAGAAAACCATGTGATGGGGTCCTCAGGCTTATAGCAGTCAAGCATCTCCTTGTGGAGTTTTCTGAGAGTTTTAACATCTTGTTCAATAACATTTGATTCATTACCAAAAAACAACATTCTTCTCCCAAGACTACACATGTCCTCCAATATTCAGCAATGAGGTCTAAGGGTCTATGGTTTTGAAGTACCATACCCACGAGAGAATTCAGTTGTCTGTGAAGAGATGCAAGGCTGTCAGTGGTGGATATTATGGCCTGATCAAGCTTGTCTTGGAAGTCTCCTGAGAGGTGGTTGGACTGAGCAAGAGTGGCTCCTTCCACACTGGAAGCACTCAGGGATAGTGTCAGGCCCAGGCCTACCAGCAGCAGAATGAAAATCTCTCTTGGTTGGTCCAGGCAGAGCAGATAGATGGCTTCCTCTTCCTCATAGAGGTACACCTGTGGAACAATCAAGACTAGGGAACAATAAGTGGGAAAGGAAATATTTATGCATGGGGTGGTTAGCCCTTCACACCATAGGAGACTGGGTGTCTTGACACATGTGGTCCTGGTTATGCGAATATTGAGAAGGCATTCAGCTTTGGTCCCATTACCTCTATGCTTCAGCTTTCATTCCACAGGTCTCGTATGGAGAGTGTACATTCTCTAGTTTTCCAGGAGGCTTTGAAGACAGCATCTGGATGCCTAAAGCTGTCAATGACACAGTAATTGCATCAGCATAATAGTCCTAGTCTTTAAGGGACTCTTTGTTGGTTTGGTGATAGGCAAAACATGTCATGCTATTTACTCAAACCACAGACTTAGGATATGTATGGAAAGTGACAGTGTTTTGGCAGCCCTTAGTAGGGCAATATTCTGTGCCAATGACTTTATTTACCACTTTATAGGTCTTTCAGGCTTAAAAGTGCCATCCTCCACTGGGGCTGGGGGGATGAGAGACACAGCAGGAGAGAAATTTGCATTGGAATGGAAGATTATTAAAGCCACCAATAAAATGGATGAGAAGGAGGTCTGTGGTGGGCATATGGCTTTGGCTGCATCCACAATGTCATAGACATCCCCCCCCGGGGGGGGGAGGTCTCTCTTTTTAAACCAGTGGGGGCAGTGCTTTCCCTGTTTCTTCCATCTCTGACTTGTCAATGTCAGGCGAGCCATCTCTTTGGTTGGTGGGATGGAATCGGACATTTCAAGCCAGTACCCAGATGGGCCTGGGCTGATCCTGGGTCCTGTGGGAAGACATAAGCAAATCCCCTTCCAATGGTAAGAATGGGTCCTTTCCATACTCCATCTAAGGGACCTCACCATTGCACCAGAATAGGCGGGGTAGTCTCTGGTGTATGTCAGTGGATGGTCATAGGAGGGTATTGGGAGTTTTTGTATATATTGAAAATGTTTAAAGCAGTCAGAGCCATGGCTAACTGAAGGTTGGGCAGCTAGGTATTGGGCTGTTGTTTTTTAAGTTGGAACTTTTAAGGTTTGTTTTAAGGTGCATTCTTTCTACTATACTTTGGCTTTGTGAGTTATGGGGGATTCCTGTATGATGGGTAATCGTCCATTGCATGCAAAAAAAAAAAAAAATTGTTGTTGTTATTGTTGTTTTGTTTGTTTTTTCAAAGAGGGTCTTGTTCTAGCCCAGGCTGACCTGAAATTCACTCTGTAGTCTCAGGGTGGCCTCAAACTCACAGCAATCCTCCTACCTCTGCCTCTCAAGTGCTGGGATTAAAGGTGTGTGCCACTATGCCCGGCTGCAAAAAGTTTTGAATGAGGAACTGACAAAAGCTTGGCAGTTTTTATTTGATGGGGAGCTCCCATGATGGCAAAGATAGAGAGCATACAATGTATAAGTTTTCTAAGTTCTCTCCTATTTGTGCTCTGGCCCATATATAATGGGAGTAAGTATCCACTGCCACAAACAAGGACTCGGGGAGAAGCCAACCTGAATGGGGGAGGCAAACAGACACAAGAAGGAGACCAAGCTAGGTATCTGTCAAGGTCTCGAAGTTTATTTTTACACATAGGTTTTTATAGGGTTGTAGGGGGAAGGAATCATAACCAGGCCAGAGATCACAGGGTTACTGGTTAAATGTAATTTCTTTGTTTCTTCATCAATTACCGACAGCACCAGGAGAGGCTGTCACCCAGGCGCAATGGCTCCTTCATTTCTGGTAATAGATCATTAGATGAGGAAATAGAAAATTAACTTGCTATGTGGCGGTTTCTGTCAACATGGCCAAGGTTTGGTTCATAGCTCCCAACAGTTTACGAGGGTGTTAGCATGAATTTTTTCTACTTCCTCAAGGGTGGCCAGGAAGGTGCCTGTTCTGCTAATGCTTTTCCTTTGCCGAGGGACCAGGTAAGGGACTGTGATACCTTATGTGTTGCACAAATGGGGGGAGGTGAAGGGGGGTGACTGAGATTCGTTTTTTGGAAAAGAGGTGGAGTGGGAGCCATTTTTGAAGGAGTATTGCAGGAATTCATTTTTCATTAGGGTAGTGGTTGCCAATTTGCAGAAGACTATTAGGTTGATGGCAAATTGGTAGTGGTCTCTAAATAGCCATTGTATGTCAGGGAGGGAGCAGGGGTCAATGATATGTCAGGTTCTTGTCCCAAGGTTTGGATAGCCTGATCTTGCTTGGTTTTGATCATGGCTGCGAGGGCATCAATCACTGTTAATATATGTGGGGCACCACCAATGGAGGTATGGAGTCATTCCAGGACTCCTTGGGGTTGGTATAGCACTCCTATGATAGTTGGGGAGGAATTAAATATTATAACTGAGCGAGCTTGTTTGGTGAATACCGGGAAAGTGCCATATCAGAAAATATGTTATTTATCTTAATTAATGCCTGTTTTGCCTTAGGAATCAGGGGTGTGGGGAGATGGGTTTTTGCCACCATTTAACATATCTAGTATCACGTGATAGGAAACCATGACCTGAGCCAATTGAGGTACCCCAGAAAGCTCTGAACTGAAGCCAATGTAACCCTCTGGGGAAAGGAAAGTGTGGGTTTAATAGGCTGGGCAGAGGTGAGGTAGAGTTCCAGCCCCAGGAGAGCTATGGGGAGGGTAGATAAGTTGGAATTTAGTGGAGGCAATTTTGAGGCCTGACTCAGTGAATGAAGGTATTATTTGATCCCTTACCTCAGCTGGTAAGGTGGAGGAGTCTTTCCATACTAGGATGTAATTCATGTAATGATAGACATTAAGGCCTTGATCTAAATGTAGCTGAATAGCAGTGCTTCTTGGCATATAGTAGGACTATTAGCTATACCTTGGGGCAGGACCATCCACTCAAAGTGTATGGCAGGTCCAGTAGTATTGATAGAGAGGACTGAGAATGTAAAGCATTGTCAGACTTGGGGGTTCAGAGGGATAGAAAAGAAGCAATCTTTAATATCAATAGCAAGGAGGAGGATGTTGGCTGGAGTGGCCAACACAAGGGGCAGTCCCTTATGAGGGCTCTCCAAGTGAGCATGGCTTTATTAATGGCCCTAAGATCTTGTAGTAACCTCCATCTTCCTGAGCCCTTTTGGATTATAAACACAGGAGTGTTCCATGGGCTTCGCGAGGGGTGGATGTGGTTAGGTTCAAATTGTTCTGTTATTTAGGATTTCAAGTTTCTCCCTTGGCAGAGGCCACTGTTCAACCCAGGCTGGCTCATCAGAGAGCCATTCTAGGCAGGGAGTTTCATACTTAACACTGGCCTTTAGGATTGGGGGTGACATCAGTGAAGGTATCTCTCATAGTCTTCTATCTCAATGTATTCTCCTTCTATATTGCTGATGATAACTACATCTAGGGTCCTAGCAGGCTAGTTGTTACATCTGCCATTAGGGGTTGGATGAGAACTGTAGTTCCATCTGGGTCCTTCCACTTAAAGCCTTCTTTGGTAACATGTGCTTGTGAAGGACTGCCTACCCCCATTAATTGGGGTCCAGGAATTAATTTCCAGTGTTAGGAAACTTCAGATCACTTTAGGATTGTTTTAAATGCTCCAGTATCAATTAGACATTTGAAAATTTTCCTCCAACCTCTAAGGCCAGCCTTGGGAGGGCCCCCTATAAGATACTTGTTACCCATTGTACATTTTGGATTTTTCCTCTTATTGGCAGGCCTGAGGGTTACCCTTTTGGAGTTTAAAGGCCCTAGGGGTTTGCCATCTTTGTCATAAATAGAGCAGCAGTCTTTTTTCCAATGACACCCCTTGCAACATCTAGGGCAAATTGTTTTTGGAGGGGGCATGCCTTTAGTGGCCTGATGTTCTGGGCCACTCCAATGTCCTTCTCTGTAATTGAAGCATTTGCCTCTGGTGCTGTGCAGGCCTGTGCCAGAGAGGTGGCCTTATATGAGGCAGTTCCAATATCCTGACTGGTGACTATCCATTTATCATAATGCTCATCCTTGAGGTTTTAGCAAACTGGCCTACACTCTAAAGTAATACCTTCCCAAATAATGCTATTGAGAAGGAAGTCCCTGATCATTGGGTCAGGTATTTTCCTATATTAATTAGTTCTTGCCCTTAATATAAAATCATAGAGGATCTCTTCCAGCTTCTGATGAAGAGACAGTAAGGAAGAGGTATTATCCTAGGTTCTGGGGGGTGGTGGTGGTGTGGTTATTCTACACCATGCCTGGAGGGCACAGAGGCAAACTTAGCCATAGAACCCTGGGGGCTCTTGGGTCTGTTGTAGGCCTGTGGAGAAACTGTCCTATCCAAATAATTTATCAAATGCCCATGGAATATTCTCTTGATTTTTTGTTTCTTATTATTCATTACAGGCATTTGCTTCCCAGTGAAGGAACAGGGTACTAGGCCGTGAGGACCAGCAGATACCATGCTAGTTTTGGGGGTATTAATGAAGCCTCATAGGCTCAGGAAGAGGGACTTAGTCCAATGGCACATGGACCCCATCCTCCCAAACCTCCTGCCTGACTTCTTTAAGATCACCAGCTTGATAGGGATACCAATCTAGGGGCTGAGCCTGAGTTGGTTGAACATTGACAAGAAAGGCTACTACTTCCTGATTGAATATCTTTTTATTCTTATCTCAGGCCTCACATAATTGTTGTGTGATTGTAAGTGGGGAAGTGGATGGCGGGGGGTTCCTGACCAGGGGAACTTATCATGTTAAGATTCTTTTGGCCTGTGTTACATGAGTCCAAAGGTGGGGGGGGGGCAGCTCAGAGGGAGGCAGCCCGGATTGTTAGGCAGGCATGGTGGCAAGGGTGGATAAAGGGGAATGAGTGTAGGGGAGTTTGGGGTCATTTTTTCAAGGGAATCGAGGTCCACCACTGTCTGGTTCTCAGGGCTTCTCTCATCTGAGTCATCATCTGGTTTTTGAGTGGAGGTGGTTTTGGGGGGGGCCTAATGCATTGCCTAACAGCTGCTACGATTGGGAGAAAAGACAGAGGGGGGCTCCATCCTGAACCTCCCATCTCCTGGCTAGATAACCTCTGTGGGTCCATGTGTCTGGTTCATATAGATCCCCAAAAATCATCCAGGAGATGACCTGGAGGACTTATTTCCAAAAGGAGATAGCCTCTCCTTGGGAGAGTTAAATTCCCCTAACTTTCAGGGGAGCTCTTAGTCCATGGATCTGTGATTTCTTTTGGTGGCAGGAAATGTTACCCATGATAGAAAAGGAGTGAAAATGCCAAGAACAGAGGGGCAACATTCCAGAGAGCTGGTTAGCTCCATGGGGGGGGGGGGGGTTCCCCAGTAATCTGGACATGAGTCTTCCACAAGTTTAAGAGACCAGTGGCCTTCACTACAGGCTTATAAGAGGTCGATATGTTACCATTTGTTTGTGTTGAAGAGAAATATATAGAAGATTTGTGCAACACTCAACGGGCTGTCAGGATCCAGGCAGAGGACAACTGGCCTTCAGTCAATGCCAAAGAGTGGCCTCAGCCAAGAGATGTCAGTTTCAGGTCCTTGTGTCTGGTCCCTCATGATGGTGCAAACTGATAGTAAAGAAGGAAAAAGAACAGTCTTGGTTGTTCCACAGGTATATTTCTACGAGGAAGAAGAAGTGGCCTACAAACTCCATCTGTGCCACATCGGAGAGATTCTCATCCCTCTGCTGGTAGAGCTCTGTGTGACACTATCTCTAGGTGTCTCTGGTGACCAACAGCCTTGAATCTCTCCAGAGACAATTGAACTCTCTCACAGGTGTGAATCAAATTTTGTTGAAAAAATAGTTAAAACTCAAAAAAAAAAAAAAAAACCCTCCACAAGTAGCTGCTTGACCACTACAAGCCTAAGGACCTCACCACCTGGTTCTCTAACCCTTTAGTCACTTAGCTTCTCCTACTCATTAGCTCTCTCCTTGCCATAGGAACCCTATTACTTGTAGCCCCCTGCCTCATCAAATTTCTCAGACAAATAACTAATATTGCTAAGGTTGCTACTGATAAGGTCCTTATGCACCACCTAGCTCTATCTGCACCTATGATAAATTATGAAGAACTCACTCAGGATGATATGGCCCCATTGTACAAACAAAGGGGGAGTTGTTGGGTACTGCTAGGCATAGGCTGGAGCCTTCAGGAGATGGGCCTGAGCTGCCAGGCATGGTTAAGGGCCCCCAGGCTTACAGAAGGCCATTCCATCTCCAAGCTTGACACACCTGAACTTAGACTTTGCCCATAGCCCTGTAACCTTTGGTCAGTTGCCTAGGAAACTCTTTATATGGTATCAGCCAGCAGCCTTCACACAGCCCATCCCCCTGAGACCCTCTTCCCATTACTATGTAGATCACCTGACTCTCACCCTATGTGTTGGAATGAATGTCCCTAGGTATCAGCTAGCATCATTTGAATCCACCAATCCCCTTGGACCTTCTTCCTGCTCTCAACTGCTTATAAACCAATTTCCCAGACTTCCGGTTAAGATGGTGGCATAGGTACCACACCAAAGCAACCTAGGGGGGAAAAAGACCAAAAAAACTCAGCAAAATGCACACTTTTACTAAAAAGGAAGGTGTATAGGAAATTGAAGCAGCAGCAGAGAAGTAAAAGAGATCCAGAGCATCCAGAGCTCGCACAAGCCAGCAAAAATGGCCTAGCAGCTCCTCCAACCGTGGCAGCAGCAGCACACCAGAAAGCCACAGGAAAAGCCAGGTGCAGGGAGCTTCCCCTCACACCGGTGCTCTCCGCAACTCAGGAAACGTGAAGGGAGAGTGGCAGTGAGCAATGGAGGAGCAGACCATGAGGTAGAAGAACACATGGAACAGTGAGAGAACCAGAGCAGCTGTGGCTCCCTCCCCTCCCCCACTGCCTGAGCCCAGCTCCAGTGAACACAGCAGAAGTCCTGGGACCCAAGCAGGAGCAGAGTCTGGCAGCAACAGCAGCGGATCCAGCACCAGTAACAGCGGCCCCAACAGCAGCAGATCCAGTAGCAGCAGCAGCGGCAGACCCAGCAGCAGCAGCTTCAGTGGCAGCAGTGGCAGTGGCTCCAGTAGTGGCAGCTAAAGCAGCAGCAGCAGAGGCAGCAGCAATGGTGGGCCCAGCAGCAGCAGCAGCTTCACCAGCAGCGGCTACAGACCCAGCAGTGGCAGCGTTAGCAGCACCAGTTCCAGCAGCAGGGGTGCTGATCTGCAGGGCCACACTTGACAGGCTTGGTTTACCCCACAGGAAAAGCCAGTGCCCAGCTACAGAAATCAGAACAGTAGCCAGACGACCCAGGCAGCAACTAGACTGAGACCAGAATCATCCAAGATAACTGGGATTACACCAGGGAAGGGTCTCACTTGGTCACAAGCTGACTTGCATCCCTCAACAGTCCATAAATCTTAACCTCTTTGTTGATAGAGGATCTGGTTGTTATAATAACTACTCTTGCATACATACTTGGGGCTGTTTTTGATTGAATGTGTACAGGGTTTAGTTAAAATTAAGAATCTACCTGTATTTTATTCCACTCAGCCTACTTGAATAATCCAATAGCAAGAAAACTCAACCCCTAGAAACACCTCTGTAGATACTCTGAGAGTCTTAAGAGCCACACTTAATACCTTAAGCTCCTACCCTGAAAATATATGACATCAAATCAATTGATACAGCTAAGATTACCCAGCTAGCTAGAAAATCCAAGCATTAACTTAATCCAAGATGCAAAAATATATACATTATAACACAAGAAACACTAAAAAGCAAGACGATATAAATCCACCTAAAAGAATTAATGCATCAGAAATGACCTCCAGTGAGAATGAGTTAGAGGAAATGCCTGAGAAAGATTTCAAAAGGATGATTATAAATACGTTCAAAGAGGGCAAAGAACAAATCAAAAGAATCAAAGAGGAAATCAAAGAGGATGCAGGGCACCAATTTAATGAAATAAAGAAGGCAATACAAGACATAAATAAGGAAACAGAAATAATAAAGAAAAACCAGTCAGAATTACTAGCGATGAAGAACACGGTTAATGAAATAAAAAACTCTGTAGAAAATCTCACCAGTAGGATGGATGAAGGAGAGGACAGAATATCGAAGCTACAAGACCAGGTGGCAGATCAAATACAGTCCAACAAAGAGAAAGACAACCTTATAGAAATGTATGAGTGGGAATTTCAAGATAATTGGGACATTATGAAAAGATCAAATATAGGAATTCAGGGCATAATAGAAGGAGAAGAATTCCACTCCAAAGGCATAGTAGGCGTCTTCAACAAAATCATAGAAGAAAATTTCCCCCAAATTGGGAAAGAGGTGCCAATGCAGATACAGGAAGCCTTTAGAATCCCAGCCAGACAAAACCTGGAAAGAGCCTATCCCACCATATTATAATCAAACTTCCAAACACACACACCAAAGAAAAAATATTGAAAGCAGTTAGATAGAAAAATCAAGTCACCTACAAAGGCAAGCCCAATAGGATTACAGCAGATTATTCAACACAAACTTTAAAAGCCAGAAGGGCCTGGAGTGACATATTCCAAGTTCTGAAAGATAACAACTGTCAACCAAGGTTACTTTATCCTGCAAAGTTATCCATTCAAATAGACGGAGAAATAAGGAAATTCCATGACAAAAGCAGGTTAAAGGAGTTTTTGAAGACAAAACCAGCTCTATAGAAAATACTTGATAGAATCGTCCATGCTGAAGAAAAGGAAAAGCACACATATAAGAAATCTAGAAAAAACAAGCAATACTCAAATACTAGTTAACACAAGAGAGCACAGGTAGAACTGGAACCACACACACAAAAAAAAGGGCAAACATAAATACACACTTTTCAATAATATCTCTTAATATCAATGTCCTCATTGCCCCAATGAAAAGACATAGGTTTGCAGACTGGGTTAAAAAGCAGGATCCTACAATTGTTGTCTCCAAGAAACTCACCTTTCTACAAAGGATAGACATTATCTTAGGGTGAAAGGTTAGAAAACGGTGTTTCAAGCAAATGGGCCTAGAAACAAGCAGGGGTTGCTATCCTAATATCTGACAAGGTAGACTTTGGTCCAACGTTAGTTAAGAAACATAAGGAAGGGCATTTTATATTGATTAAGGGCACACTCCAGCAGGAGGACATTACAATCCTAAACATATATGCACCGAACATGGGGGCTCTCAAATTGATCAAACAAACACTATTAGAACTAAGGTCACAGATAACACCAAACACAGTGGTGGTGGGTGACTTTAACACCCCACTCTCATCAATTGACAGGTCATTCCGGGAAAAAATAAACAGAGAGGCATCTGGACTAAATGAGGTCATAGAAGGAATGGACCTAAGAGATATCTACAGGACATTTCATCCAAAGGCTACAGAATATACATTCTTTTCAGCAGCACATGGAACATTCTCTAAATTAGACCATATATTAGGACACAAAGCAAATCTTAACAATTCAGGAAAATTGAAATAATTCCTTGCATTCTATCTGACCACAATGGAATTAAACTATAAATCAGTAGCAAGAAAGGCTATAGAGCATTCACAAAATCATGGAAACTAAACAATACACTACTAAATGATGAATGGGTCAATGAAGAAATCAAGAAGGAAATCAAAAAATTTATAGAGTCAAATGATAATGAGAACACAACATACCAAAATCTCTGGGACACAATGAAGGCAGGTCTAAGAGGTAAATTTATAGCCTTAAGTGCCTATATTAAGAAATTAGAAAGGTCGCAAGTAAACGACCTAATGCTTCACCTTAAAGCCTTGGAAAAAGAAGAACAAGGCAAACCAAAAATCAGTAGACGGGAAGAAATAATAAGGATTAGGGCAGAAATTAATGAAATAGAAACAACAACAAAAAAAACAATCCAAAGAATTAATGAAACAAAAAAAAAAGAGTTGGTTCTTTGAAAGGATAAACAAGATTGATAAACCCTTAGCAAATCTTACCAAAAGAAAGAGAGAAGAGACACAAATTAATAAAATCAGAGATGATCAAGGTAACATCACAACAGATTCCAGAGAAATTCAAAAAATCATGGGGACATACTATAAAAGCATATACCCCACAAAGTATGAGAATCTGAAAGAAGTGGATGATTTCCTTGATTTATACCTAAATTAAGTCAAAATGAGATTAATCACTTAAATAGACCTATAACAAACATGGAGATTTGAACAGTTATCAATAATCTCCCAACTAAAAAAAGCCCAGGCCCAGATGGGTTCACTGCTGAATTTTACCAGACCCTTAAGGAAGAGCTAACACCATTGCTTCTTAAGCTACTGCAAGAAATAGAAAAAGAATGAATTCTACCAAACTCCTATGAGGCCAGCATCACCCTGATACCAAAACCAGACAAACATATAACAACAAAAGAAAATTACAGACCAATCTCCCTCATGAACATAGATGCAAAAATTCTCAACAAAATATTGGCAAAAAGAATACAAGATTATATCAAAAAGATCATTCACCCTGACCAAGTAGGCTTTATCCGAGATGCAGGGATGGTTCAATATATGCAAATCTATAAAGGTAATATGTTGTATAAATGGGTTGAAGGACAAAAATCACATGATCATCTCATTAGATGCAGAGAAAGCATTTGACAAAATCCAACATCCCTTCATGATAAAAGTCCTACAGAGACTGGGAATAGAAGGAACATATCTCAATATAATAAAAGCTATTTATGACAAGCCTACAGCCAACATATTTCTAAATGGGGAAATTGCAGAAGACACTAGAAAGTGTAGAAACATCCCTTGTTCCTGGATTGGAAGAATCAATATTATGAAAATAGCAATTTTACCAAAAGCAATCTACACATTTAATGCAATCCCTATCAAATTCCAAAGGCATTTCATGGAAATAGAAAAAACTATCCAAAAATTCATTTGGAATCACAAAAAACCTTGAATATCTAAAATAATACTGAGCAACAAAAATAAGGCTGGTGGTATCGCCATACCTGATTTTAACCTATACTACAGAGCCATAGTAACAAAAGCAGCATGGTACTGGCACAAAAACAGACATATAGATCAGTGGAACAGAATAGAGGACCTAGATATAAGCCCAAGTAGCTATAGCCACCTGATATTCGATAAAAATGCCCAAAATACTCACTGGAGAAAAGACAGCCTCTTCAGCAAATGGTGTTTGGAAAACTGGATATATATCTGCAGAAGGATATAAATAGATTCTTCCCTCTTGTCATGCACAAGAATTAAGTCCAAATGGATTAAAGACCTTAACATCAGACCTGAAACTCGGAAACTGCTGGAGGAAAAAGTAGAGGAAACCCTTCAACATATTGGTCTTGGCAAAGACTTTCTGAATACAACCCCAATTGCTCAGGCAATAAAACCACAGATTAATCTCTGGGACCTCATGAAATTACAAAGATTTTGTACTGCAAAGGACACAGTGAAAAAAGCAAAGAGGCAACCTATAGAATGGGAAAAAATCTTTTCCAGCTTTACATCTGATAGAGGATTAATATCTAGGATATACAAAGAACTCAAAAAGTTAAATAATAAGGAATCAAACAAGCCAATCAAAAAAATGGGCTATGGAGCTAAATAGAGAATTTTCAAAGGAAGAAATACGAATGGTATATAAGCATCTAAAAAATTGTTCTACGTCACTAGTCCTGCTTTCTACAGTTGCCTGAATGCCTTTGGGGAACCGTGGCCCCAAGGATCCTGGGACCCACATATTGAGGCAGGGTGTGATGATCAAGATAAGCCAGTTAAGCAATTAGAAGTTGGTCCATGGTTTGCATGGAGCTCCCAAGATGTTTTAGATATACCAGGACTGTACTAGTGCTACCATAGAGGCTGTTGGCTAGGGAAGAATGTTTTCTCTGGCTATTCATCCCTGCTGGAGGGGCATAAATAGAAAATCTGGAGACTGTTAGTCACTAGTTATGATATTGGACTTGAATTACAGATGTTTGATGGTTATTGTTTTTGCACTTTTCCATTCTCTCCATGCTATGCCTTATAACATTTGAGAATGTTTACTCTGTGTCTTTTTATGTTGAAAGCATATAACTTGTTTTGATTTTACAAAACTCACAGCTAAGTGACCATCTTAAATCTCAGAGGAGATTTAGGACTTTGGAACTATCTTACGTTGGGAAAACCTGTGGGGACTTTTGAATACAGAATGAATAAAATTTTCAATATAGATGGCTATGAATATATTGGGGGCTAGGGGAAGAATGTAGTAGTTCAAATGGATGTTCCCTAATAGGTATAGGAATTTTATTCAAACTTGTAACTTAGATTTCTAGCTGCCTGGCTGAAGAAGGTGTCATGTCACTGAGGGTGGATCCTAGAGTCCAGCCCTAAGTTGTGGGGGTGGATTTTTAACTTTAGTATAAAGATATGCAATGTGATAGAGTTTTTTATGGGGTGCATTTTTTGTTCATTGCTCTGTGTTTGTGCCTGTGAAAGTGGGCCAGCTTCTTCTGCCATTATGGAACTTCCCCTCTACCTGTAAACTTCAATAAACTCTGCTCCTCTATAACTGTGCCAGTTTTGGAAGTTCAACCCAGCAACCAGAGGCTGTCTACCACATCCCCCTTTCATCTTTAATGTTTGTCTAGTCATGATAATGGAAGTCTCTGCTCATTTTGGATAGACTCTGAGATCTATGCATTGGTCTAAGTCAGAAAACCATAAAAGAAGTCAGTAAGTTATCAAAGTATTCAAGATTTGTACAGGATTTTTCACAGAATAATTCATTACTGTGAAGTGCAAACTCTCTCCTATGAGATATTTTATTACTGTAGTTTCAGGATGGTAGGGATTAGCAATGCTAGACAAGACACTGAGTCTGGAGTCACAGCAGGGCAGACTTTTGGAAGGCTCATGAGATTGGGAGACAAAATTAGACTCTCCAAGGAAACTTAAATAATTATATCATAGACAAGCTATATTGGGCCTCTGTTTGCCTGTAAGACACTCAGCATCTCCAAATTTTTCCATGATAAAATGCCAAGATAAACACAAAATTGATTCTAAGAGGCCAATATGCAAAGCCTACATAGATTCATGGTAGAAATTAGTGTTGGATCTTACCAAGATATATAAACTTTATGAAAATAATCTAAGCTTTCCATGGACAACCTTGAGTGACCATTACCTAGTGTCAAGGGTGACCCAGACTTCTAGAAAGATGAAAATAGTCTAATTGATTAAATGGTTTTAAGGTTAACTTCCTTCAATTCAGCATCAGAACAAAGCCAAATAAAACCTCTCATGCTTCACCAAAAGTCTTATATTTTTATATAACTTCTCATTATTAAATTTAAAAAATACTTCTCCAGAGAATCTGAATGCACTAGACCATGTGAGTAGGACAGTCACAAGACATGCCAATACTTTGAACTGCAGTGTGAATTTAGGGTCTGTGGTTTATATACCTAAAACAATAGTTGTTATGAAACCAGAAGACTCTCCTAGAAATGAGAATTCTTGAACTGAGATCATAGTATCCAAAACAAAGTACTTCTAACTTTAAAAATTACTGATTTCTTTGATTCAATGTCCTCTAAAGATAAAATACAAGTGAGTTAATAAAACAAAGAAGTCCCCAAGACTGTACATCCAGATCCTGTAGCCAGTAGGTTTGGGAAGTAGACTTTAATCTATGCCAAACATTGTATAGCTTCCCTTCAAATCAAGTTCTGAAGTTCTGGCTTTTGGTTGCAAACTAATTTACTAATTCATACACATATCAATAATTAAATCATGCTTTAATAGGATCAAACAATGAATGTGCCTCTACACATCCTGTGACTTAGAAAATGCTATGTAGCAACAGCCAAGCATTGGAGTAAACATAATCATTAGAGAGTGGACAAGCAGTCATAACATAGGTCTGTGTGCTTGGATAGGACTGTGTCTGGGCCAATGTCACAAATAGCTAGCAAGGAATGGAACACCCCCACAGTATTCCATGAGTTAAATATGCTTCAAATTTCATTCACCCCTAGAGTTCCAAAGCACACAGGCCTGCCTCCAGCTAGATGTTAATTTGTTGAGATCTATGTTGGTCTTCTAACCTATGAAACCATATACTAATACATGTGCTCTTTTATGCTTTTATGAATGCAAAAATTTGTTACAACAATAATCAGAGTAGGACTTCATCTTCCTCTTAGGACTTTTTAGTTTAGTTTAGTTTAGTTTTGTTTTGTTTTTGATTCTTTTTTTTTTTTTTTTTTTTTTTTTTTTTTTTTTTTTTTTTTTTGAGGTCGAGTTTTTCTGTAGCCCAGGCTGACCTGGAATTCACTATGTAGTCTCAAGATGGCCTTGAACTCACAGTGCTCCTTCTACCTCTTCCTCCTGAGGGCTGGGATTAAAAGTGTGTGCCACCAAGCTTGGATCCCTCTTAGGACTTTTGTGAAGGGTAAATTACTTACCCACACATACTTCACAGCTGTTAAATTGAGGATTGAGACAATGTTTTTAAAGTCCCTTCTATAGTGCATAACACATGGATGATTTGTCATAAAGTATAACAATTACTAAAAGAAAGATGTGTGGCCTATAAGGGACTATATGCCTTTTTTAAGATGAATAATTAGTAACATCTCTCTTTGCTTCCTTATTTTATAAGGAATAATAACTCTAACTTCCCTGAGAAACAATTATAGACTTAAACAAATGTCATGAGGATCTCATTCCCCAGCCAAGCTGATAACAATCTCCAGCTCCAGGCACTAAGAAGGCCACCCAGAGTTGAAGTGAGTGACTGCCTCTCCCACTGGTTACAAACCTATCCCCAGCTCACTTATTTGAGATTGGGACTGACCTCATTTCCAGCCTTGCCCACCTGTACCATACCAATAGGGACTCCCAAATTTATCACAATCCTCAGCCCCAGGCACTGAGTAGGCCAGGCTGTCCAGGGTTGAGCCCAGGCTCTCCTGGAGTCTTCACACACAAGGAGGAGCCTGCTGATGTACCCAGCCCAAACCTGTAGATAGACCACCATCCCATACTAACTTGAAGCAAGGTTCACTAGGGCAATAAACACAAGCTTCACAAGAGCTATTGTTGCAGCATCCTATGCAAGTTTAAAGGAAAATGTCAAGATGGGCAAACCACAATGCAAAACACATGTAGCAGAAAACCAAGGCAAGATCTCCCAGAAAGAATGCTCAGTCCCATAATGGAAGCTGAAATGAAAACTACTTAGACCAACCTTCAGACATAGAATTCCAAAATGCAATTATGAAAAAGAAATTTAGTAAACAATGACATCATGAACAAAGTTAAATAAAAGAGAAACAAAAAAAAATATCAACAGTTGGCTGAATGGAAGAAAATCAACTGAAAACAAAACTTAATGGTCAGTGGGTGAAATAAACTCAATGAAGACATGATCATGTGTAGGAATGAATTCCAAGAGACAATAATAAAGTCAAATCAAAAAATGAAAATGTAATTCAATAAATAAATGGAGATGCCAAAGAAAAATTGGAAATAAAATAATATTTTAAAAGCTCCCAGGAAAGACTCAACAAAAGAATATGAAGGACAGACTATCAGTGCTTAAGAACAAGACAGAGAAAATAGATCAGGAGGCTAAAAATCAATGACACATTCAAAACAATATATGGACAAAACATGAGGGTAAGAAATAGGGAGAACTAAGGGTCATGGGCATAGAGTTTATATTCAGTAAAATTATAGAAGAAAGTTTTCTGAATCTTAAAATTAAAGGCCCATCCATGTACAAGAGCCACAAAGAACACAAAATAGGACCAGAGAAGAAATTCCCCTTGTCACATTATGGTTAAACAGTAAAAATGCCACAAAAGACAAACAGTATGTGACTTACAAATTTTCCCTGCAAACTTTAACAGCCAAAATGCCTTGGAATGGAATATTTCAAATTTTGAAAGGCCATAATAGAAGGTGAATGAAAAAGTTTGCATGATAAAGGCAAGCTTTATGAATACAAGAACACTAAGCCAGCCATACAGAGAATACTGGATAGAATATTTTACACTGAAAAAAAAAATATATATATATATATTTAAATGACAATGGGAGGGACAAAAACCAGGGTCCTAAGGCTTCACAGGCAAGTGCTTAACCACTAAGCCCCCTAATGTTAATATACATATGCACTATAGCTAAAGAAAAGATTTCCTAGAAATAAAAGTGTTGGCTTAATATTATTTACAAATGTTAGCTTCTTTTTTTGTGAAGTAAGCACATTTAGGAAAGGGAGAAAATTCATGTGGAGCTTAGTGAAACTTCATGAAGGAAACATGTGGGTTACCAAGGCATAGGTTGGAAAAATTGGTGTGTTACATTTTCACACTCCCTTCTCTACTTTTTAACTCTAACATAAAAGTTTATTTTTTTTACTTTTTTTGGTGAGCTTTATGTAATTGGTTTACACAGTGTCTTTGTTTGTTTGTTTGTTTTGTTTTGTTTTGTTTTGTTTTACTAGGTAGGGTCTTATTTTAACTCAATTTGACTAGAATTAACTATGTAGTCTCAGGGTGACCTCAAACTCACAGTGATCCTCCTATCTCCGCTTCCTCAGTGCTGGGGCTAAAGGTGTGTGCCACCACACCCAGCTTTACAGTGTCCATTTTTGTGTCTGGCTTCTTTGTTTTTTTCACTGTGTTTGTGAAGGTTGTCCATGTTGATACACATAATTGTACATAAGTCACTTTCTGGGTCCACATTATTTTACTGAATCCATATATCACTATTCATTCATTTAGCCTTCCATTCAATAGAAATTTGAGTTATTTTCAAGTTTGTCTATTTTGTACACTGCTGCTACAAACTCTCCACCATTGAATGTATAACTTAGAAATAGGGTTGTTGGATCTTAGGTTCTACATATATACAACTTGACAAACTGTCGTCCAAATTTATGTTCATATTAGAATATGTAAGAATTCCCACTGTACCACATTCTTGCAAATAGTTGTTAATGCCATTCTTTTTTAAAATTTTAGACTGTGGCAATTTCATAGAGGCATATCATGGGGCTTTAATTAATATTTTTCTGATTACTAAAGCAGTTGAATATGTTTTGCTATTTAGATATGCTTTGTGAATAGCATGTTGAAGTTTATCCTATTCTGCCTTTTCTATAGTGATAAGAACTATAAGAAGTTTTAATACAAGCATTTGTCAGTTTTGTGAAATAAAAATTTTAATCCTAATCTATCATTTGTTCTTATGATATTTTTCAATAAAAACTTCAGCTATGAGCTGGAGAGATGGCTTAGTAGTAGAGGCGTTTGCCTGCAAAGCCAAAGGATCCTGGTTCAACTCTCTAGAACCCATGAAAGCCATATGCACAAGGGACACATGCATTTGGAGTTTGCTTGCAGTGGCTGGAGGCCCTGACACACCCATTCTCTCCTTCTCATTCTTTCTCTCTCTCTCTCTCTCTCTCTCTCTCTCTCTCTGCCTCTTTCTCTCTACCAGATAAATAAATAAAATATATATTTTAAAAATTCAGTTATAATGTAATCTATAATTTTTATCTTTGTGGTGTTTATTTTATCTTGTTGCATGTGTACTGCTTAAGAAATATTAACTCACTTCAGTGTCATGAAGATATTCTACTAGCCATTCTTTAAAAGCATCTTTTTGCTCTTATTTAACTGGAATTTGTTATTGTACATACTGTGTAGTAGAAGTGAGCATTTTTCCTTATAAAAATGTTGAATGGATTCAGCCACATTTGTTGAAAAGATTTCCCTTTGCCTCTGAATTGCACTGTTGTACTGCTATACAACCAGTTTGTATGTGCTTGAGATTCTACTTCTGAATTTCATTTTTTTATTTCACTGGGTTACTTGTAAAACTTTGTAATAATATCATATTTTATAATTACAGTATTATTTAATGGAACAATTCAGCTTTTTCCTCAGGAGAGGTTACATATTCTTAGCCACGTGAATTTAAATAGAATTTTAGAATAAGATTGTCAATTTCTTCATCTATAAGTGATAGAGTTTTTAAAAGGATTATTCTGAACCTACATATCTGAAGTTAAACTGTTATCTTTCAAATAAGCCATGTTGTTTCTGTGTACTGGTAGACCCTATAGTCACTAAAGAGATTATTCTGTTAGGCTTTGGCATCAAGATGGTGCTAATGTCATAAATTAACTATGAACTATCTTAGATTCTCTGAAGATTTTGTTGAGAACTCCACACTTTTTCCTAACAAAATATGGATCTGGAGTAAAACACACACATGCACACACATAATGTTTCATTCATAGTTTTTTTTTTTTGAAGCAGAATCTCACTCTGGGTTAGGCTGACCTGGAATGCACTATGTAGTCTCAAGCTGTCCTTAAACTCCTCCTTCTTTGGCCTCCCAATTGCTGGGATTAAAGGCATGTACTACCATGCCTGGGTTCAGATTATATATACATTTTTTTTATTTTACTTGTTAATTTATTTATTTATTTATGGGTCATTTAATTTTTTTATTTTATCTTTTTAAACGTGAAGCAATGCAAACTTTATTTTTCTTTTTTTTTTAAAATGTAATTTCTTAGTTTTCTTTTCAGCAAATACAGGCAGTTTGGTACCATTGTTTAGGCTCATCTATGATCTACCCCCTCCCATTGGACCCTCCTTGTTGATGTAAATGGGTCATGCATTGTGGAGTTAGCCCACGGTTGTTGGTATGCAAAATGTCTCTGCAAATCATGACCCAACATGTGACATTCTTTCTGCCCCCTCTTCCGCAAAATTTCCCTGAGCCATGTTGGGTTCATTTTTGGTCTGCTTCAGTGTTGAGGTGTTGGGGGCCTCTGAGGCTCTGGCTCTCTGATTTGGTAGGAGATGATTTTTCTCTGTGTTGGTCTCCTTCCCCTTTGTGCTGGTATCCGGTTCACAGGAAAACATCACCCTTACTTGTTTCGCCAATTGTCCTTAGTTTCAGTTGGGCCCCTTTTGAGGTATGTTGGGGCATCTCTCTCCTTAGGATCTGTATCTATCTGAAAAAGAGAAGCAGATTCTCCTACGGAGAGTAAGTAAGTTAGTACCTGGAAAATTGAGATAAAAATTACTTTTTTGATAGAGAGTTTGATAGGTGTAGGCCCTCTTGTTCCCCATGATTGATGGTAGCTTGATATTGGGGACTGGGCTTGTGTTTGGGTATGGTTCTGACTTGTTTCCCAGCTCCAGCTATGGGTCTAGTACCACTGAGGGGATCAGTTAGCCAAATCAAGAGCATTTGGTTCCTCACCATGGCTGTGTGCCACTATTGCATTTCTGTGGGCATCACATCAGGTTATTTGTTGCTAATTAGGTTAGACAATGAGTTGCTTGGACAGATGTTGGTCATTTCCCCCAGTAGCCCATGTAGCACCTTCTGGCACTAGACACGCTGACTGTCTGGGGATTGACTATCTCCTGGCTTCCAGCCAATCCATTCCATTTTACGTGTCAGCTGCATATGGAGTCTTCAGCAATAGGGTCTTACCACTGGCCTTTGGTGGGTCATCAAGTACTCTGACACAAGTCTGTCATTGTTTTGGGAAACCTTGCAGGTTTCTCTGATCAAAAGCTCATTGTGGATGGTAGCCCAAAGCTGGAAGTGGGGGTTAAATGTCAGTGCCCACTAAGAAATTGAGGAAAAACATAACTAATATACAAGAGTTAGAGAGGACAGAGATAGAGGGGAGAGGGGGAGAGGGAGGGAAGGAAGATGTAGAAGATTTAGGTTGGTCTTGATCCTACCTTCTCCAGCGTCTTGTGGTTCAGGTGTTTCCTGTAAGGGTCTAGTGAAGGTTCAGCCATTTGGTCTGTCTTTTAGGAAGTAGAATTTTATGGTACCATTGCCATTTGGGTCCAGATTACTGTTTTCCACCCTTCAATTCCCTCCCCATTCATCCTATTGTCTAGTACATGAAGTGCTTGCTGGGTAAGGCATCTTGGGTACATTCAGGTTAGGTGTTGTAGATGAGTGAGACTATGTGTCAACTTTTTTTCTGTGATTGGGTAAGTTCTCTGAGAATGATCTGTACCAGGTTCAACCATTTTTCCTCAAATTTCTTTGTGTCATTTTTTTTACTGCTGTATAGAATTCCATTGTGTAGATATACCACATCTTTGTTATCCATTCTTCTAATAATGGACATCTGGGTTGATTCCAGCTTTTAGCTATTACGAATTGAGACACTACAAACATGGTTGAGCAAATCTCTCTGGCCTGTGGTTTGAAGGTTTTAGGGTAGATGCCCAGTAAGGGTATAACTGGGTCTGTTGGTATTTCTATAGTCAGCTTTTTCCGGAGTCTCCATATTGCTTTTCAAAGTGGTTGTACCATCCTGCATTCCCACCAACAGTGAATGAGTGTCCCTGCTTCTCCACATCCTCGCCAGCATTTATCTTCATTTGATATTTTGATGTTGGTTATCCTATTGGGGTAAGGTGGAATCTCATAGTTGTTTTAATTTGCATTTCTGTGATGATTAGGGATGATGAACATTTTCTTAAATGTGTGTTTGCAATTTGTATATCTTCCTCTGTGAATTGCCTGTTCAACTCTGCACCCCATTTTGTGAGTGGGGTATTTGTCTTCTTATTGTTTAGACTTTTGAGTTCTTTGTAAATTCTAGAGATAAGGCCTCTATCAGTTGGATAACCTACAAATATTTTCTCCCATTCTGTGGGTATTCTATTGGCTTTGCTTATTATATGCTTGTCTGTAAAGAAACTCTTCAGCTTCATATGATCCCATTGGTTGAGTGACTGTTTAAAAACTTGAGCCACTGGGGTTTTGTTCAGGAAGTCTTTTTCCATTCCTATATCATGGAAAGTACTTCCTAAATTTTGTCTTCCAGTAGTATTCGAGTTTCTGGTCTTATGTTGAGGTCTTTGATCCATTTGGATTTGAGTGTAGTGCATGGTGAAATGTGTGGATCAAGTTTTAGTTGCCTGCATGTGGTTATCCAGTTTGTCCAGCACATTTGTTGAAGATGCTATCTTTTTTCCAGCCTATATTGTTCGGACCTTTGTCGAATATCAAATAGCTATAGTTGCTAGACCCAAAATCCGGGCCCTCAAGTCTATTCCATTGATCTATACTCCTGTTTTTACGCCAGTACCATGCTCCTTTTATTACTATGTCTTTGTCGTATAGCTTTAGATCAGGTATGGTGATGCCACCAGAGATATTTCTTTTGCTGATGATATGTTTGGAAATGCGAGGCCTTCTGCCTTTCCATATGTAATTTGAGATCATTTTTTCTCTGTGAAGAACACTGTAGGGATTTCAATTGGAATTGCATTAAATCTATATATTGCCTTTGGTAGGATTGTCATCTTCACAATGTTAATTCTGCCTAGCCAGGAGCATGGGAGGTCTTTCCATGTTCTCAGGTCCTCCTCAATTTCTTTTTTGAGAGTTTTTATATTTTCATTGTGTAGATCTTTTACTTCCTTAGTTAACATTATTCCAAGGTATTTAATTCTTTTGTTGCTATTGAAAATGGGACTATGTCCTATATTTCTTTTTCTGTTTCTTTGTCATTTGCATACAGAAATGTTACCAATTTTTGTGCATTGATTTTGTATCCTGCTACTTTGCTATACGAGTTAATCACCTTCAGGAGTTTTGGGATGGAGTCTCTTAGGTCTCTTACATACACAATCATGTCATCAGCGAATAGAGCTAACTTAACTTCTTCCTTTCCAAATTGTATCCCTTTTATTTCCTTTTCCTGTCTTATTGCTTGGGCTAGGACTTCCAGAACTATATTGACAATCAGAGGTGGGAGAGGACAGACCTGTCTTGTTCCTGATCTCAATGGGAATTCCTCCAGTCTCTCTCCATTAATTGGGCCTTTGGAGCTTTGTATATTGCCTTTATTATGTTAAGATGTGAACCGGCCATGCCGATTCTCTCCAATGTTTTGATCATGAAGTGATGTTGTATCTTGTCAAAGGCTTTTTCTGCAGCTATCAAAATGATCATGTGGTTTTTATGTTTAAGCTTGTTTATGTGGTGTATTACATTGACAGATTTTCATATGTTGAACCACCCTTGTGTCCATGGGATAAATCCCACATGGTCAAGGTGGATAATGCTTTTGATGTGTTGTTGGATTTGGTTTGTGAGTATTTTGTTGAGGATCTTTGCATCTATGTTCATTAGGGAAATAGGCTGATAGTTTTCTTTTCTTGTGGCATCTCTGTGTGGTTTTGGGATTAGGGTGATACTAGCTTCATAGAAGGAGTTGGGTAGCTTTCCCTGTTCTTCAATTGTGTGGCACAGTTTTAGAAAGATTGGTTTGAGTTCTTCCATGAAGGTTTGATAAAATTCAGCTGGCGGGCTGGAGAGATGGCTTATTGGTTAAGCGCTTGCCCGTGATGTTTATGGACCCAGGTTCGAGGCTCGATTCTCCAGGACCCACGTTAGTGAGATGCACAAGGGGGCACACACTTCTGGAGTTCATTTGCAGTGGCTAGAGGCCCTGGGGCTCCCATTCTCTTTCTATATATCTGCCTCTTTCTCCCTCTGTCTGTCGCTCTCAAATAAATAATTAAAAAAAAAAATAGGCTGGGAATCCATCTGGTCCTGGACTCTTCTTTTTGGGGAGGTGTTTTATTACTTTTTCAATCTCCATGAGTGTATGGGTTCATTGAGGTGATTAATCTGCTAATCTGCTCTGAGTTTAGCTTTGGTAGATGATATGCATCTAGGGATTTATCCATCTCCTACACATTTTCCAGTTTTGTGGAGTAGAGGTTTTTGAAATAAGTCCTGATGATTCTCCAAATTTCGCTTATGTCTGTTGTGATTTCTCCTTTTTCATTTTTAATTTTGTTAATTTGGAGTCTCTCCTTTTTTTGCTTGATCAAATTGGCCAGTGGTTTGTCAATCTTGTTTATTTTTTCAAAGAACCAGCTCTTTGTTTTGTCAATTGCCTTAATTGTTTCCTTGGTTTCCAATTCATTAATTTCTGCTCTGATTTTAATTATTTCTTTCCTTCTGGAGCTCTTTGGGTTGGATTTTTCTTGTTTTTCCAATGCCTTTAGGTGGATGGTTAGGCTATTGATTTGGGATCTTTCTGTCTTTTTTATGAAGGCATTGAATGCTATGAATTTTCCCCTGAAGACTGCCTTCATTGTGTCCCATAGTTTTGGTATGATGTGTTCTCATTGTCATTCAATTCCAGGAATTTTGCAATTTCATTTTTTATTTCATCCACTATCCATTTATTGTTTAAGAGTGTGCTATTCAGTTTCCAGTTGCTGTTGGGGTTCTTGTTGGTTTTTTTGTTGTTGATTTCTAGGAATATAGCATTATGATCTGATATCATGCAGGGAATTATGTCAATTTTCTTAAATATGTGGAGGCAGTCTTTGTGACCCAGTATATGGTCTATTTTAGTGAATGTTCCATGGGCTGCTGAGAAGAATGTGTAGTCTGTGGATTGGGGATGGAAAGTTCTGTAGATGTCTATTAGGTCTAAGTGCTCTATTTTTTTGTTGAGCTTTCTAACTTCCCTGTTGAGCTTCTGTTTGGATGATCTGTCTATTACTGATAATGGTGTGTTGACGTCCCCAGCTATGATGGTGTTGGTGGTTATTTCTGCTTTATTGTCTAGTAGGTTTTGTTTTATGAACTGTGGTGTCACTGTGTTTGGTGCATACAGATTTATGATTGTAATATCCTCTTGATGGATTGTTCCCTTTATAAGTAGGAAGTAGCCTTCTTTGTCTTTTTTGATTGTTTTTTGGTTTGAAGTCAATTTTATCTGATATTAATTTGGCTACACCTGCTTGTTTCTTATTCCCATTTGCTTGGAATATTGTTTTCCATCCTTTCACCCTGAGGAGGTTTCTGTCTTTAGTGGTAAGGTGGGTTTCTTGAAGGCAGCAGTTTCAGGGGTCTAATTTTTTGATCCACCCTGTTAGCTTGTGTCTCATGATGGGTGAATTAAGGCCATTAATATTTCTGGTGATGACTGTGAGATTTGATTTGATCTCTGCCATATTGTGGTGGTAGAGGTGTGTTGGCATTTCCATGGAATTTGAAAGTTTTTCTGTCTACTCTGGGTTTGGTTGCTGTGATCTGCTTCTTGTACGCATTTGTGTTTGGTTGTTTGTTTCTTCTCTGTGGAGAATTTCCTGGAGTACTTTCTGTAGGTTTGGTTTTGTGTTCATATAATTGTAAAGCTGAGTTTTGTCATGAAAAGTTTTCCTTTCACCATCTATTATAAGGGAGACTTTTGCCGGGTAGAGTAGTTTGGGTTGGAAGCCATAGTTTCTTAGAGTATGGAGAGTTTCATTCCAGGCCCTTCTAGCTTTCAGGGTTTCCATTGAGAAGTCTGAAGTCATTCTGATGGGGTTTCCTGTGAAAGTGGTGTGCTGTTTTTCCCTAGCTGCTTTTAGGATTTTTTCCTTGGTGTCAATGTTTAGAGTCTTAATGATAATATGTCTTAGGGAGTTTCTCCTTTGGTCTAGTCGGTTAGGAGTTCTGTTTGTTTCTTGAATCTTGATGGGCCTTTCTTTTAAGAGACGGGGGAAGTTTTCTTCAATTATGTGTTAAATAAGTTCTCCAGGCCTTTGGTCTGAAGTTCTTCTCCTTCCGGTATTCCAATGATTCTGATATTGGGACGTTTAAGTGTATCCCACAATTCTCTCATGTTCTGTTCTCAGGTACTTTTGAACTTACTGAAATTTTTGGACTCTTGAACTGTTTCTTCTATCCTGTCTTCCAGATCATCCTGTCTTCCACTTTGCTGACTCTATTCTTGGGAGCCTCTAGTGAGTTTTGGACTTGTTCAATAATGTTTGCATTTTCTACTACTTTCCTATGTATCACTTCCATTGCTCTGTCCAGCTCCCTTTTTGTCTTATTTTCTGATTTTCTTGATGATTCTTGGAAATCACCCCTGCATTTCTTTATGTTTCATTTACTGTGGCCAGCTGATTTTTAAGGTCCTCTTTTTTTTCACTCTCCCTCAACTCTCTTAGTTCTCTTTGAATTCCTTCCAGTGTCTTATCATATTGCTCTAGCTTAGTGATGGTAGCATCCACACGATTATCTGTCCTTTGTAGCTTTCCTGCAAGTTCTAGCAGTAGGTTGGTCAGGGTTGCATTGCTCATAGCTTCCACTTGATGTTCTGATCCTAAACACTCTTCTATGTTTTGGTTTGTTGTGATCCTTGTTGGACTGGGTGATCTGTCTGGATTTTCTTCCATTTTATTTTTCGTGTTATTTCTTTTGCGCTGTGGTCTACCCATGTCAGTGTATGGGCAGGTAGGTGGGTGGAGCAGCCTGGGATCTAGCTTAATGCAAATCCAAGGCAGCCTGGGGCAGTTGTAAGCAGCCTGGGTTTTTGCTCACTCTTGCCAGGAGAGAGTCAGTCCCCAGTCAGTGTGTCTAGTGCCAGAAGGCGCTACATGGGCGACTGGGGGAAACGACCAATATCTGTCCAAGCAACTCATTGTCTAATCTAATTAGCAACAAATAACCTGACGTGATGCCCACACAAGTGCAACAGTGGCACACAGCCATGGTGAGGAACCAACTACACTTGGTTTGGCTAACTGATCCACTCAGTGGTACTACACCCATAGCTGGAGCTGGGAAACAAGTCAGAACCATACCCAAACACAAGCCCACTCTACAATATTAAGCTACCATCAATCATGGGGAACAAGAGGGCCTACACCTATCAATCTGTCTATCAAAAAAGTAAGTGTTGTTTCAATTTTCTTGGTGCTAACTTACTCTCCGTTGGAGAATCTGCTTCTCTTTTTCAGATAGATGCAGATCCTATGGAGAGAGCTGCCCCAACATACCTCAAAAGGGGCCCAACTGAAACTAAGGACAATTGGTGAAACAAGCAAGGGTGATGTTTTCCTGTGAACCGGATACCAGCACAAAGGGGAAGGAGACCAACGCAGAGAAAAATAAACTCCTACCAAATCAGAGCCAGAGCTTCAGAGGCCCCCAACACCTCAGCACTGAAGCAGACCAAAAATGAACCCAACATGGCTCAGGGAAATTTTGCGGAAGAGGGGGCGGAAAGAATGTCAGGGTGTTGGGTCATGATATGCAGAGACATTTATCATACCAATAACTGGGGACTAACCCCACAGTGCACGACCCATTTACATTAACAAGGAGGGTCTAATGGGAGGGGACAGATCATAGATGAGCCTAAACAATGGTACCAAACTGCCTGTATTTGATGAAAAGAAAACTAATAAATCAAATTAAAAAAAAAAAAAAAAGAAAGTCAATGGCACTCAGTAAGAACACTGAGTGGGGAACACTACGCAGGAAGAAACCTTCCACAGAAAGATAGGCAGGGAGAAGCTTAGGCTGATGGTAAGCTGCCAAGATGACCAGATAAGAGACTTTATGAAGTAGCCGTCCTGGAGTTAGTAGTTGTAAGGCCATTTTCTCCTCTTAAGTCATGATACCAAATAGGAAAAATGATCTACGAGTGCCCCATGTGCAGAGAATTTTTCTCTGAGAGAGTAGATCTTTTTTTGCATCAGAAAATTCATACAGCTGAGAAACCCCATAAATGTGACAAGTGCAATAAGGGCTCTTTTCATATATCAGAACTTCATATTCATTGGCAAGACCACACAGGAGAGGTTTCTAAGTGTGATGATTGTGGTAAGGATTTTAGAACAACAACCAAACTTAATAGACACAAGAAAATCCACAAAGTGGAGAAGCCCTATAAATGTTATGAGTGTGGCAAAGCCTTCAATTGGAGCTCCCATCTTCAAATCCATATGAGAGTCCACACAGGAGAGAAGCCCTATGTCTGCAGTGAGTGTGGAAGGGGCTTCAGTAATAGTTCTGACCTTTACATGCACCAGAGAGTTCACACTGGGGAGAAGCCCTTCAAATGTGAAGAGTGTGGGAAAGCTCTTAAGCACACCTCCAGCCTCTGCATGCATCAAAGAGTCCACACTGTAGAGAAACCCTATAAATGTTACGAGTGTGGGAAGGCCTTCAGCCAGAGCTCCAGCCTCTGTATCCATCAGAGAGTGCACACAGGGGAGAAGCCCTATAGGTGTTGTGGGAGTGGGTAGGCCTTCAGTCAGAGCTCCAGCCTCTGCATCCAGCAGAGAGTGCACACAGGGGAGAAAACTTTTAAGTGTGATGAATGTGGCAAGGCTTTCAATCAAAGTACAAGCCTCTGTATCCACCAGAGAGTACACAACAAGGATAGAAACCATCTCCAAATATCAGTTATATAATACATTTTACTATGCATTAAAAATCTTCAAACCCGTAAGTGCCACTAGAAAGGAAACCCTGTATCCACCTGCATTGACCCCAGGAACATTTCCAGCAGTCCCCAGCAGAACGTGTTTTTCTGAGGCAGGCAAGGTGAGGTTGGTGTTCTCTTTCATTGGTTCATGCCAACTGTATCCCACAACTTGATTCTGAACATAGAATCCCTCTGTATGCACCCTGGGGTGTGTCTGTCATGGGTATGGTGATTTCTGGGATTCTGGTACTATGCCTCAGTAGTTGAAATAGTTCTCAAAACCTATGAGCAGTGCCCAACCTGAGTCACCACCTGTCTGTGCTGTGCTGTGCTTACAAGCAACCCCAGATGCTCCCCTTGGGAGCTCGTGCCCTTTCCTCTCAATTCAAGCCCACTGGTCAATACATTTGAAGATGGACAGTGCCTGTGAAGACTGAGTTCTGGTACATCTGACGTTGCCACTTGACAGCACTGACATTGCTTTCCATGTGTCCCATTAACTTCTGAACCCATTTTACCTCATAGTTTCAGAGTACCATAAAGCCCACACCTTCCTAGAGTTTAGGTGAATCATCATATCCACTCACAACCTATCAGAATTCATTGGCATACGTGGCCTGGAGCTTTTCTTGAGTTTTGCGGGCTCTGCTGATCACTGTGTCTCTATGTTAGACTGATTTTTCTAGTGGCTGCATCATGTGTCTTTAACTTGAATTTTTTTTTTAAATAGCTGAATGTAAATAGGGAGGACAAAGAAAGCCAAGAGGGAACTTGCCTCCCTCCAGAGTCACCTCAGCCTCCTTCTGTGATGCAGTGGGGTGTGCCCCATGATCTTGGGGAGGCCTTGCGAGTCACCAAGGGTGTGTTGGTGTTTCTGTCATCTCAGGTAATAATGTATAGGATTCATGTATTATGTAGCAGTTCTTTAGAGGCATGACCGTGTATTGCTAGCCCATCATTCTTCATTCAACAAATATTTATTGAATGCTTCCTGGGGGCCAGGTGCTGTTCTGTGTGCTGGGAATGCCAGTGAGTCATGGTGGAGGAGACAGGATAAGCAAGTTAACATAGTTTGCAATAGTGATTAAACACTATGAGAAATAAACTAGAGTGATATGTAGAGGGGGTGGGGGCCGGTTAGCTGGAGTCAGGGATGCTGCACTGAGGGTGCTGGGGCCCAGGTGGGGGGAATGACATCCTGGCACATGGTGCAGATGCTGCTGGCTCTGGTAGGGATAGGAAGAGGAAGGTGCTGGAGATAGTGCATGGAGGGGAGGGGAGGTGCTGAGCCATGTGCTTGGTGTCCTTCTATAGGCCTGTTCTGTTTTGTTTCTGCTTACTGATATTAAAGCCCATGTGGAAGAACTCAAGCGATGTTAAAAAGACCAAAAGTCGGGCTGGAGAGATGGCTTAGCAGTTAAGCACTTGCCTGTGAAGCCTAAGGACCCCAGTTCGAGGCTTGGTTCCCCAGGTCCCATGTTAGCCAGATGCACCAGGGGGTGCACACGTCTGGAGTTCCTTTGCAGTGGCTGGAAGCCCTGGCTCGCCCATTCTCTCTGTATCCCTCTATCTGTCTTTCTCTCTGTGTCTGTCACTCTCAAATAAATAAATAAAAAATGAACAAAAAAATTTAAAAAAAAAAGATCAAAAGTCCCCAAGGACACAAAAAGCAGCCAGTTATGTTTTTCTTGTTCTTGTTTTCATGGCTTTCCCAATGCAGTCCTTTGCTCAGGAAGTCTTTGGGGAAACTGAAGTGGATGACTGGTTGTCAGTCCCTGCCAACCATCTAAGAGGCCTGGAAAGAAACTTGCCAGGATGGTCCCTGTATTGTGAGACTGCCTGGTTTTCTTTACAGGTATGAATTCATTGCTTCTGTTTGGCTGGAAGTGGATTTTGTAACTCAAGTAGGTCTAGTGAGATGGGTCTTTGGAATGACTGTCACCATGGGTTTTAACACCAAGAGGGCTGCTGGCCAATACCAATGTCACTTCAGGCCTCATGGCTGCCATGATAATTTACTGTAGTGTCTTACCACTTCCATGTCACCATAGCATGGAACATTAGAGAAAAGCCTAGACTTTTAGTTGATAGAGAGCTGGTTGAAATATCATTGATAGAATTTTAGTTTTAGGAAAAATTGGTTTGATTTCTAGCTTTATTATTACTGTTAGGTATGTGACCTTGGGCAAATCGCTTAATCTTTGAGTCTAGTTTTCTCAGAAAATGAGGACATTAGGCTAAATGATTTCCAGATTTCTAGCTAGTCCTAGAGTTCTATATTTCTACATAGTTGAATTATTTTATCATGCTGTTGCAGGGGAATATGACTAACACTTTTGAAGCTACTAATTTTTTCAATCTTTAAAGTCCATGATTGTTATCTTAAGAAAATATTATTTGACCTACAGCATGTCCAAATCAGTTTAATAAAATCTCTTTATAACAGGGGGGACAAAAAGCTCCCAGAATGATGGCTTTCCAACTCTCGTATAACCACTATCAGGCCTTGTTCTTATGTCAACCAAGTATACAGTTTCACCAAACCAAGGCTTTAAACCTAGCCTCCCTACTGCCAGAAACTGTGCATGACTGCTAGAGATCATCTCTGCCTTCCATGGACTCCACGTGGAGCTGACCAATGTGGCTAGGCCAGACCCAGACCCTGATCTGGTGATGTATTATGATAGCAACAGCTTTGTTGTGGACAGAATCAGGTATGCAGGAGCAGCCATGGTGACTTTGGAAGAAACCCTGTGGGATGAGGCCCTACCTCAGGGTATAACAGCTCCTAAAGCTGAGATGATAGCATTGACCAAGACTCTGATATTGGGAAAAGACAAGACAGTGAATGTCTACACAGACAGGCACCAAGTCTTTGCTATGGCATGTATACATGGGGCCATCTACCAGGAACGAGGGCTATTAGCAGCAGAAGGTAAAGAAATTAATTTTTTTAATGAAATTCTGGATTTATTGGCTGCCATCTGGGTGCCTACTAAAGTGGCTATAATCTATTGTCTGGCTCATCAGAAAGGGGAGACCACTGAAGCAAGAGGGAACAGACTGGCAGACCTAAAAGCAAAGGGTGCTGCTTCTCAGCATCCATCAGATTTTCTGGTCACCCTCCTGGTACCCACTCTTCCTGAGTGACCAATATACACAGAGCAGGACCTACAGTTCACCTCTCATCTGATAAAGGAACAAACCCCACAAAGATGGTATCAACTGCAGAATGGATAACTGTTGCTGCCCCAAGCCTTAGGGCAGAAACTGGCTAAGCAACTACATGAAGGAACTCACCTAGGAAGCAACAAGCCAGCTGAGATAATAAGGAAAGGCACGAGATCAATCATCAAGGACATCACCACCTGCTGTTAGGCCTGCCAACAGAAAAAATGCCTCCTCCGCTAATACCACCAATGGGGATAAGAAAATGGAAAACAGAGCCAGGTAGATATTGAGAAGTTGATTTCACAGAGGCAAAGCCAAATCAATATGGATATAGATATTTACTTGTTTATATTGATACCTTTTCAGGATGGGTGGAAGCTTTCCTGACCAAGTCTCAGACAGCCCAAATAGTGACTAAGAAATTGTTAGAGGAGTTAATTTCCTACTATAGGTTGTGCCTCAGGATAAGATCAGATAATAGGCCTGCCTTGTGTCAAAGTCACTAGGGAATTGACTAAGATTCTGGGGATTATTTGGAAATTACGTTGTGTCTATCAGTCCCAAAGATAGACAGGTAGAAAGAAAAAATCAGAAACAGGCTGGCGTGAGAGGAGCGGCAAGGGCGGCGGTGCCCTCCCAGTTCCCCTCCCTCCCCTCCCTCCCCTTCCTCTTCCCCTTTCCCCACCAACCGCCCTGCCTGGTTTACGGCCGCCCGCCCCGCCCCGGCCCCACGCTCCTCCCTCGGCCCTGCGGGCGCCCGGGGCTCCCCTCCCCGCGCCCGCGCTCTCCCGCCTCGCCTGCCGCCATGCCCCAATCCCAGGCTGCTCAGGGGCCGAGGCGCGGCGGCCCGAGATAGGGTCCCCGAGCCTCCCGGGGGAGGAGAGGCAGCCGGGCCGCGTGCTCCGGCCCCTCCCTCCGGCCGCCTCGCAGCCCCAGCCCTGCGGGGAGGAGGAGCAGCAGCACTGGCCTCCAGCCGCCGCCAGCAGGACTTGGCTGATTCATTTACAACCTTGAAGAGTATCTGTAGAAGAGGAAGGAAAAGATGGGTGTGAAGACATTTACTCATAGCTCCTCCTCCCACAGCCAGGAAATGCTTGGCAAACTAAATATGTTGCGAAACGATGGACGTTTTTGTGATATCACTACTAGCAGCTTGCAGTGGTTTCTTTCGCACCAAACTTGTAGGCCAAGCAAAGGATGAGAACACAGATGTGTTGGATCTGCATCATGTTACAGTGACCGGCTTTATACCTCTTTTAGAATATGCCTATACAGCCACTCTGTCAATTAACACAGGAAATATTATTGATGTTCTAGCTGCAGCCAGCTATATGCAAATGTTTAGTGTTGCTAGTACCTGCTCAGAGTTCATGAAATCAAGTATTTTATGGAATACACTCAATAGCCAACCAGAAAAGGGTCTAGGTGCTGGACAAGAAAATAATTCTAACTGCAATTTTACTTCTCGAGGTGGAAGCATTTCTCCAGTGTCTTCAGAGAGTAGTGTGGTAGAAAGAACCATTCCTGTCGGCGGAGAATCCCGGAGAAAACGCAAAAGCTATACATCGTTATGTCTCCTGAGAGTCCAGTAAAGTGCAGTACACAAACAAGTTCTCCCCAGGTGTTGAATTCTTCAACTTCCTATGCAGAAAATAGAAACCAGCCAGTTGATCCTTCCTTAGCGTTTCCCTGGACTTTCCCTTTCGGAATTGATCGAAGGATTCAGCCTGAAAATCTAAGCAGGCAGAACAATGCACGGACTTTAGAAGTACCTGGGCCATCTTAGGCAGGTAGACCAATGGAAGATTATGTGACTTGTGAGAGCACAAAAACTACCCTGCCTCTGGGTACCAAAGAAGATATCCACGTCAAAGTAGAGAGATTAAGAGATGAGGAGGTGCATGAAGAAGTGTTCCAGCCTGTCAGTGCATCTCAGAGCTCAGTGAGTGATCAGCAGACAGTGCCAGGAAGTGAGCAAGTCCAAGAGGACCTTCTGATTAGTCCACAGTCTTCCTCTACAGGCTCAGTAGATGAAGGTGTGACGGAGGGGTTGCCTACTCTTCAAAGCACATCTAGTACTAATGCTCCTGCAGGTGTGATGATTGATTGGAAAATGTTCAGTACCTCTACCAACTCTACATTGCTCCTTCTACCAGCAGTACAGAACGACCAAGTCCAGATGGTCCAGACAGAACTTTTCAGTGTCCAACCTGTGGGGTGCGATTCACCCATATTCAGAACCTAATACAGAACATGCTTATCCACTCAGGAATTAAACCATTTCAGTGTGACTGCTGTGGGAAAAAGTTCACCAGGGCTTACTCGCTGAAGATGCATGCCTAAGGCATGAAGTGATTTCTTAGTACCGGGCTACTTAAACCAGGAGCAAGATGAGACCCTTGTTCAGTATGATCTTAGAGAACATGGTTTTGAAAGCAACTCCTCTGTTCAAATGCCTGTGATGTCACAGGTCTCCTCAACCCAGAATTGTGAAAGCACTTTCCCCTTGGGGTGTCTTGGTGGTCTTGCAGAAAAGGAAGAAGTTGTTCAAGAGCAGCCAAAGACCAATGCCTGTGCTGAGGCCACCAGAGATGAGACCCCCAAATCAGAGCTGTTGTCTATAACTATTGAGTAATTTTGTGATTTGGCTTCATTTTTGTTTTTATTTGGGAAGTGCCTGTGCTTAGTCTTGTACATTTAAATTTAATTTTTTAAACAACACCAAAAAAAAAGGTTTGGAAAAGAATTTCCTTTTTCACTTTGTAAGCCCAGAAACTGATGGTTTTTATTTTTTGTAACTGAGACATTGCTTCTGTATTTATAACATAATATTGAAGCATAATAGAAAAAAAAAAAAGAATCAGACTTTGAAGCAGGCTTTAACTAAATTAACCCTAGAGACCAGCAACAGATGGGTGGCACTCTTTCCTTTGCCCTGTTAAGGGGCAGGTGTACCCCTTATGTAAAAGGAATTACTCTATTTAAAATCATGTATGAAAGTCCCACCCATCCTGACCCAGATCGGTCTTGAACAGATAACTGACTTTACTAATGAAAAGCTTCTTTCTATCCAAATCTTACAAAGTCCAGGAGTCCATTATTTTGGCAGTCAAGGTTGTTTTTCAGACACACCCTGTTTTTCCTCCTCCTTTTCAGTTCACTGACAGAATTCAGATCAAAAGACACTGTATTGGGATGTTAGAAGGGCCCCCACCAAGTCATTCTAACCACTATAACAGCCACAAAAGTGGAGGGGAAAAAATTTAAAAAAAAAAAACAGACTTACTTTTTAAAAAAAAATAAAACAAAGGGCCTAAGCCAGGCGTGGTGGTGCACGCCTTTAATCCCAGCACTCAGGAGGCAGAGGTAGGAGGATCGCCGAGAGTTTGAGGCCACCCTGAGACTACACAGTGAATTCCAGGTCAGCCAGAGCCAGAGTGAGACCCTACCTCGAAAAACCAAAAAAAAAGGGGGAGGGGCTATGTATGACTTTAGGTAAACTTATTGTTTTTATGCCAATCAGTTAGTGGCTTGTCTCAGATTTTTTTTTTTTCTGAGACTTTTTAAAGTCAGTGTATTTTGATCTTCAGAGACAAGCCTCTAATAATTAGTTTCAGTCTATGTATAATTGGTCTCCATGGTTAACTACTCTTATTTCTGCAGTCACTAGCCCACTTTTGTTAATATTGTTAGGCCTCACCATAGGACCCTGCATTATTAATACTTTGGTCAGATAGGTTAAAAATAGTATTAGTTCTGTTAAGCTTATGATATTACAGACACAATATATCCCACTATCTGAAACTGAACAAACCTTAGATGTTATCCCTCACGAGCCAAATAATTAAATCAGTGCCATGTCAGAGGAGGGAAATATAAAGTGAGCAAAATGTAATATTTCTCTACATTTCTTTAGAGAAAACTAGAAGTCACTTCCTTGAAGGAGATCATAAAAGAATGGAATGAAACACTTGTTTAAGCAGATGGGGATGGTAGATAATCAGGAGGCTCTTCTGGTATGAATAGCATTATCCTGGGCCTGCACATTTGAGCAAAATCCTTAAGGACAGATTAAGTGAGACATTGGCACATTCCTAGTCACAGGACTGCCTCACACTCCCCAGGTGTTTCCTATGATTGGTTTGGTTTATGGTTTAACTCCCATGCTGTTAAAACATATATATATATATATATATATATAGAGAGAGAGAGAGAGAGAGAGAGATAGAGAGAGAGAGAGAGAGAGAGAGAGAGAGAGACATTATGTGGATATTTCCAATAAAAGCTGATACTCTGAAGAGTTTGGGGCTTCATTCTGAGATTCCAACCTCTTGGGTGCAGACCTGATATACCAGACTTTCATTTTTTTCTTTTCTTTTTACCTAATAAACCCTTGCTTCACATTCCATGTGTCGATGGTCTTACTTGTGTGACACCAGACCCAATAACAAATAGAAATTGATAAATAAAAATATTCATATTTTATTAATCACACACATTATGCATGGGATTTTCTGTCTGGAGTTACCATTATATTGCTGTTTTATGTAATTGTGGGAATGTATGGCTATGACAATTTATTGTCACTTTAAAAAGCTTAACTTTGCGTGTCTTACCAGCATCCACCTCTGGATTTACAGCCCCCCCCCCTCCAGTGCAGTGCAAAGCTTAGACCCCTAAGTGAGAAAAGAATTCTGCTAGTTTTCTGATTTAGCAACTCTGTTGATTCTTCCAAGTTCACATCTTCTGAGCTAAATCACAAAGTGGAATGGTTTCTCTCTATATTTCTGAAGAGTAGAAGGTCATGTATGAATTCCTAGTGTTTTACAGGATTTGAGAGTGACAGAGCTTTTTTGGCCCTAGATAGGCTTTGCTTAGGGGTCATAGTGGCAGACACTAGATGGTCATTAAAACTTCCCAAGTCATTGACTCTCCAGTTCTTGTTTTGCAGCATATGAGGAATGACAAGTGCAGAGCCAGCAAAAGAGCAAGTAAATAAAAGGTTTATACACAAAACAGGAAGTCAACATAAAGCAGAATCAGAATACCTCCCAAGCCAGGTGGTGGTCTCAGCAGGTCCCATATGACTTGGATCAGAGTTTTCTTTTTAAATTTTATTTATTTTATTTGAGAGCGACAGACACAGAGAGAAAGAGATAGAGGGAGAGAGAGGGAATAGGCGCGCCAGGGCTTCCAGCCTCTGCAAATGAACTCCAGATGTGTGCGCCCCCTTGTGCATCTGGCTAATGTGGGACCTGGGGAACTGAGCCTCGAACTGGCATCCTTAGGCTTCACAGGCAAGCGCTTAACCACTAAGCCATCTCTCCAGCCCCAGAGTTTTCTTTATATGCTTGGGATATAAATCAAGTATCAAGCTGAGGTGGACTGGGTGGATGACTTTGTATGTAAAGTGCTCCTGATAGGCTGATGAGTTAGACAGAGGACTGGTTCCTTTGTACAGGCCAGCCAAACACCCTGCAGAGTCAGCATGAATCAGGGCACTTCTTGCTCCTAGATGATGCTTTCTGGAGATTAAAGTCTGTATGCTTGGTGGCTCTATCTGTCCACACAGACATCTGTTTATTCTTTTGGGGTCTGAATAGCTGCCTACAAAAATGGAGACTACCTCATTCATAAACCCTATCATTAGTATTCCCAGTATTTGAATTTTTCTTGACCTATACTCTAAACATAGTTGGCTCTGAGGTTTTTGGTTGACCAGTCAACTCAGGGACCCATTTTATTTGTAGCTTTCTTCTCTTTGAATCCAAAATATTAATATTTTTGATGATGTGACTTGTAACTTGGTCACAGGATAGCTGCTGTAGCTCCTAAATCACAGATCTACAATGCAAAACCTGGAGAGATTCAAGTATAAAACATTTCCTTTTTCCAACAGGCATCTTTCTTTCAATATATGTAGGCAATTTTAGATGCTATCTCCAGCAGACATTTTCTTGTAGTTATTTAAAACAGTGCCATATGACTGAATGCCTGCAAAAATCAGTGCCTGAGAAATCATGATTCATCTCGTGTGGTTACAGGGCTCTACATTCTTGAAGTCCTAAGGCCAGCTTTGTTACCTGAAGTGAATGTTCTCTAACCATAGAAAGGGGTTTCAGGTCCAGGAGTGGAGTTTTATCATCACTATCTCACTATTAACATGTCTAAAGTCTGCATGTGTGGGGGACTTCAGTTTCTCATCTATGAAATGAGACAGCAAATACAATGAAGTCTCTGTTCATTCATCAGGCTAACCAGCTCAGATCTGAAGACTAGATCCATGCCACACCAAGAATGTCAGAAACAGAAATGAGCAAGGCACCATTAATACCTGCCAGGCCTCCAATTAATCAGGTAAGATATAGGATACATCTGTATCTTTCTTGACATGATCTTTATGAGAGGGTGTTCATGAATGGAAAATAATAATCTATCAGAAGAGTGATCAAATGTGAGTCTAGCTTGCAGTTAGAGCTTTGGAGGCTAAGCTGAGTCTTGTCCAAGTGAGCAGGGAATCACTGCAGGTGAGAGGCAATCATGTGCTAAGCCGTGGGGAATGAAATGAAACCTCAGTGACACTCAAGTAAGTTACCAAGACATGGCAGGGGGGAGAAAGAGAGAGAGAAAGATTGTAACTGAGAAATGCCATGTGCCCTGAGGCATAAACAGCTGTGTCATAGTATAGGGGAAGACTTGGCAGGGTGGTAGAGAGTAATATGGTAGCACAAACATTTGAAATTTACTTTTCAGAAGATATGAGGGTGAATAGGAAAGGGTGAGAAGCCCCAAGCAGGACATGCAAAGTCTGTTGTCATTCTAGGAGTTATGGATGGATTTGGGTCAGTACACAGGCTGTACCTGTGCCATAGAGATGAGGGCCACTAGTCTCTAGAGACCTCCATGAAAAAGAGGTGAGTCAACTGATGATGTATAGACCTTTTAAAACCACCTTCACTGTTTGGGAACTCTCTATTTCATATTGTGAGATAATAGTACCTTTGTCTACCTTTAAATTGTGCTATTGAACACAACAATATACTGAAACATCCTTGCTATCAGGTTCCTTTTGGAGACATGGTATACAAAATCAAGTGAAGAATGAGTCAACCTACAGCCAAAGTCCTTTCTGGCTCAGGTATCTGATTTGACCTCTGAAGCTTATTTCACTGATTTGGACTGTACATTACTTTCTGAGTCAGTATTAAATCTTTAGCTAGACAGATTATCATGAAAATCTCAAAGATGCATTTATGTCACTTTCGTAGTGACAAAAGTAGGGGGAGTGCAATGTGATCCTAGTCCTCTTTGTAGGAAAAGTCACCATTTTGCTGTATGTTATTTTTTCATACTCTTAGATTTGCTCAAGTCCTCATTGGCAACCAAGAGAACTAAGAAGTTCCTAAGGAATGGTCTGCTTATCAGCACATAATGCACACGCTATAATAGTTTGTGTGTGTGTGTGTGTGTGTGTGTGTCTGTGTGAATGTGCATGTAGTGGATGGACCTGTGTGTATGTCCAAATGGAGGCCAGAAGTAATGTTAAGTATTTTCTTTGGTTGCTCTCTACAGTACTACCTTATTTATTGAGACAGGGTTCTTGCCTGTCATTTGAACCCAGAGCTCACCATTTAGGTTAGTTTAACTAACTAGCTTGCCTCAGTAATCACTGTGATTTTATGGAGGGTATAACTTATCCAGCACTTTCATAGGTTCTGGGGTCTAAGTATTCATATATGGGTGACAAATACTTTACCTTCTGAGACAGCTCTCAACCCCTAATACTATATATTAAAAGGTATACATTGTTGCCAGGTGTGGTGGCACATGCCTTTAATCCCAGCACTTTAGAGGCTAAGATAGGAGGATCTCTGTAAGTTCAAGGCCTGCCTGAGACTAATTCCAGGTCAGCCTAAGCTATATAAAGACCCTACCTTGAACTGCCCAACCCACAAAAAAGTATGCATTGTTTTCTTTTTAAAAAAAGAAATTAGGTATTACAGCCATTGTATTTATTAAATTCTAGAACATTTTCTCACCTTCAGGTAATCCTTTGTTTACTAACACTCATGTACCATGTCTTCCCTCTAGCCCCTGGCAACCACTAATCTGCTTTTCGCATTTGTATGGGTTTACTAGTCTGGATAGTAATAAATGAAGTCATGTCATGTCATGTCATGTGTGGCCTTTTGTATCTGGCTTCTTTCACTGAGCGTCATGCTTTCTGGGTCCATCCATATTATATTGTGTAAGAAAATTTGAAGTATTTCTCTGTCTCACACAAATTATTTTCTATAAATTGAATATCTTGGGGCTTCAGGACTATGTAATTTAGTGACTGTAGTTGATTTCAGACTCTGAACAGACATCAGTGACCATGATGTTGGGATATGCTGGGTATAATGTGGCATAGTAAAGCACAATGGTCCCACCATACTGACAAAACAGTCAGATAATATTAGAAACATAAGCAGTAGAATAATGAGGAAAGACTCAGGAGTTCTGAGTAGTTAATTCTTTGTAAACATTATTTATATAAATGTAAGTTTGTAACATCTTAGTTTAAGTAATTGCTAGATTGTGAATTTCTTGGAACTTTAATACTTGTTTCTTATGAGCTTCAAAGAGCAATCTCTCCACAAGAATCGGTGTGGGAATGCTGTTCACCTCCTGCCAGAGCTGAGCATGGAACCTCTAGCCATTTATCTTCCATTTATCTCCTTTACAATGCTTCATTTACCCACTCTACACAAGAGGCGGTTGCCCTTTGCCTAGAAATCTTGTCCCTCTCCCACTACAGCCAGCAACTGTTCCTTCAACATGTCTTCCCAGGTCATACAATCTCCTCAGATATAGTTGTCCCAGTTCTGAGCATCATATGTCCATGCTTCTCTCATTGCACAGGCCTGTGCTGTGAGAGCTTAGATTCCTTGTCACTCCCAGGTTTGTGGAAGGTATAAATTATGCTCCAGTTTTCTCAGTATCCCTACCTACCTATCTCCTAGGCCCTGACTTAGACAAGTATTAAATAAGTGTGTGTTGAATAAATAGATAGATGACTCACAGAGAAAGGCAAAGAAAAGGAAGATGGTTACCTTGACTGTGTGAAGAAAATGTTTCATGACTGCACAAATGTAAGGATGAATGGATAGGGGCATGGATGGAAGAAGGGAAGGACAGATGGATAGAAAGAGAGCTCAATGGAGGGATGAATTGGCATGGATACAATAATAGAGGACTAGCTATGAATATTGCAAGGGATGAATAAATTAAATGTTTAACCACATCATGATTTCTTTTTTTTTTAATTTTTTGGGTTTTTAAATTTTATTTATTTGAGAGTGACAGACAGAGAAAGAGACAGAGAGAGAAAGAGAGAGAATGGGTGTACCAGGGCCTCCAGCCTCTGCAAATGAACTCCAGATGCATGCACCCCCTTGTGCATCTGGCTTAAGTGGGTTCTGTGGAATGCAGCCTTTGGGGTCCTTAGGCTTCACAGACAAGTGCTTAACCACTAAGCCATCTCTCCAGCTCCACATCATGATTTCTCTTTACTTACCTCCACATAAAACTCTCCTTAAAAGAAGCCAAACAATTTATTTATAAAACCTGTAACCAAAGAGTCTTGTATAGTACTTTAAATATTGATGTTTTTACATCCTTTCTTTCTGAGGAATATTGTTTAACATTTTTTTTTTCCTACCCTCTGCCTTCTTTTCACCTGTATGATCTTATTCACACAGATACTTCTCACCCCTCTCTTTTAGCAGCTCCCCTGATGGGTACCACACAATGCTGGGCTACGTTCCACAGCCTCCTTTAACTCCCATTTCCAGAGAAGATAATTAAGTCATTACCTCATGAATAGAATTTAGTCACCATTTCTTCATGTTGCATGGGTAATTTTGAGGTTGCAACTTCTGCAAAAAGACACCCTCAAGGAAGACCCCACACAAGTAGGAAGTATGAGTAATGGTCTCTGCTCTAGCTTGGTGTCAACAGAAATGGATTCTGTGCTTCCTGGCTATTCTGGTCATGCATCCTTGAGAAAATCATTATAAATCAGTGACCACAATGAGAATGCAGCTGACTCTGTAAGTCTATTCTCACTGATTAGTGGTAGCTTAGTGGAGAACTGTGCTCACAATGGAAAGTCAGTACAGAAGAAGGCCATGATTGACCAGTAATGTCTATCATATTCATAGGAAGGTGTTTCTAGCACAGAACACTTGTCTTCTCTGGAGATGACCTTCTATAATCTCCTTATCTGTTCTAGCAAAGTCCTTCTTTGGGTTAGGACAGCTTTGATGATCAATCCATGTTACAGTTTGATATTATTGGCAGATTTAATTAATTTGTTTTAAATTTAGTTACCATATTAAATTAAATATTCCATGTAAATCTGTTATATGCTTCATAGATTATATGATATGATTAAGATGTAACATAATATTTACTGTAGTGCATACAATTAGCTAACCCTATTTTATATTATACGACCTTACTGTACAGCAAGCATGTTTTCTAAATATAATGGCTCATGTGATCACATCACATTGCATTGGGAGGAGCTTTACCTTTTGTTCTGTATATGAGGCAATGAGACTGAGAGTGACAGAGTATGAACAAAACCCATCAAATAATAAGGTTTGGCACCTGCATAAAAAGTCAGGACTCTGAGTCTCCTGTGCATGGTAGCTGTGCTATTAGATAGGATACCATTCAGGGATGCTCCATATTATCCACCATATTATCTGGTTTAATTATTATCATATAGAAGCAACTTATATTAGTGGAAAAATTTTGTTCGTGTTCCTACTAAGTTTCTTATGACCTTGAGTTGATGGCCATGAATGGAATAACCTTCTTTGCTTCAGTACACTCAGAGATAACATATTGGAGCATATCTGGATGGTCTACTTACATCTTGAGCTTTATTGAATCTCTTCCAGGAATTTTTCATAAAGCATTATTATATTTTTTTCCCAGAAAATTCAGGGATGGGTTTTATTTGCTGTGCACATTTACAAAAAATTATTTTCTCTCTTTTTTTGACAATCTTTTTTTTTTTTAGCCTTTTAATCTCACTTTCCACTGCACTGAAATGGATACATTGGGTGATAGATTCAAGAGTTTTTTAAAATGCAGATCTATTACATAAAAGCATTAACTCTTCCCACTTATTTATGTGTAAGTGCATGAAGTTTTGTTAAGTATCTGTTTTGGAATAAAATTCAATTTAATACAGAGCTTTCTGCTGGCTCAGGCTCATATACCTATTATTATGAGGGATTATGTAGCTCGAAGAACCAGCACACCATGCTTATGCAAGATAGCAGACATCACACTCATCACTGTTTTTTAATGTTACTTTCTAAGAAAGAGGCACATCCTTGCATACAACTGAGTTCTTTTTTTTTTTTTAACATTTTTTCATAGAATCACAGGATATTTTAATTCTTGATTTTTTAAATTTTCCTTTGAATGTGTTTTATTAGGGTGGGGGTTAGACATAGAACTTGTGGTGCACCACTATATTTAGAACAAAACATTATATCCTACAATAAAAAATAATTTTATCAAACTAAATTCAGTCACAGTTATGTACAATTTTCAGTTAATGGTACAGGTTGAAATTGCACTTTGCAAATATCTTTTTTTTTAAAATTTAATTTATTAGTTTTCTTTTCAGTAAATACAGGCAGTTTGGTACCATTATTTAGGCTCATCTGTGATCTACCCCCTCCCATTAGGCCCTCCTTGTTAATGAAAATGGGTCGTGCATTGTGGAGTTAGCCCCCAGTTATTGGTATGCTAAATGTCTCTGCAAATCATGACCCAACATGTGACTCTGACATTCTTTCCGCCCCCTCATCCGCAAAATTTCCTTGAGCCATGTTGGGTTTATTTTTGGTCTACTTCAGTGTTGAGGTTTTGGGGGCCTCTGAGGCTCTGGCTCTGATATGGTAGGAGTTGATTTTTCTCTGCGTTGGTCTCCTTCCCCTTTGTGCTGGTATCCGGTTCACAGGAAAACATCACCCTTGCTTATTTCACCAGTTGTCCTTAGTTTCAGTTGGGCCCCTTTTGAGGTATGTTGGGGCAGCTCTCTTAGGATCTGCATCTTTCTGGAAAAGAGAAGCAGATTCTCCAACAGAGAGTAAGTAAGTTAGCACCCGGAAAATTGAGATAACACTTACTTTTTAGATAGACAGTATGATAGGTGTAGGCCCTCTTATATCCCGTGATTGATGGTAGCTTGATATTATAGAGTGGGCTTGTGTTTGGGTATGTTTCTGACTTGTTTCCCAGCTCCAGCTATGGGTCTAGTACCACTGAGTGGATCAGTTAGCCAAATCAAGAGCAATTGGTTCCTCACCATGGCTATGTACCACTATTGCACTTGTGTGAGGATCACATCCAGTTATTTGTTGCTAATTAAATTAAACAATGTGTTGCTTGGACAGATCTTGGTCATTTCCCCCAGTCACCTATGTAGCACCTTCTGGCACTAGACACGCTGACTGTCTGGGGACGGACTCTCTACTGGCTTCCAGCCATGCCATTCCATTTTATGTGTCAGCTGCGTATAGAGTCTTCAGCACTAGGGTTTTACCACTGGCCTTTGGTGGGTCATCAAGTACTCTGACAGAAGTCTCTCATTGTTTTGGGAAACCTTGTAGGTTTCTCTGATCAAAAGCTCATTGTGGATGGTAGGCCCAAGCTGGAAGTGGGGGTTAAGGTCAGTGTCCACTAAGAAATTGAGGAAAAACATATGTAATATACAAGAGTTAGAGAGGAAAGAGATAGAGGGGAGAGGGGGAGAGGGAGGGAGGGAAGATGTAGGAGATTTAGGTCAGTCTTGATCCTACCCTCTCCAGTGTCTTGTGGTTCAGGTGTTTCCTGTAAGGGTCTAGTGAAGGTTCAGCCATTTGGTCTGTCTTTTAGGAAGTAGAATTTTATGGTACCATTGCTGTTTGGGTCCAGATTACTGTTTTCCACCCTTTGATTCCCTCCCCGCCCTCCCATCCATCTTATTGTCTAGTCCATGAGATGCTTGTTGGGTATGTAAGGCATCTTGGGCAGATTCAGGTTAGGTGTTGCAGATGAGTGAGACTATGTGTCGATTTTTTTTCTGTGATTGGATAAATTCGCTGAGAATTATCTGTTCCGGGTTCAACGATTTTTCCTCAAGTTTCTTTATGTCGTTTTTTCTTACTGCTGTATAGAATTCCATTGTGTAGATATACCACATCTTTGTTATCCATTCTTCTAATGATGGACATCTGGGTTGATTCCAGCTTTGAGCTATTTCGAACTGAGCCTTGACAAACATGATTGAGGAAATCTCTCTGGCTTTTGGTTTGAAGGTTTTAGGGTAGATGCCCAGTAATGGTATAACTGGGTCTGTTGGTATTTCTATAGTCAGCTTTTTCAGGAGTCTCCATATTGCTTTCCAAAGTGGTTGTACCATCCTGCATTCCCACCAACAGTGAATGAGTGTCCCTGCTTCTCCACATCCTCGCCAGCATTTATTTTCATTTGACCTTTTGATGTTGGCTATCCTTATTGGGGTAAGGTGGAATCTCATAGTTGTTTTAATTTGCATTTCTCTGATGATTAGGTATGATGAACATTTTCTTAATTGTTTGCCATTTGTATCTCTTCCTCTGTGAATTGCCTGTTTAACTCTGTGCCCCATTTTGTGAGTGGGGTATTTGTCTTATTGTTTAGACTTTTGAGTTCTTTGTAAATTCTAGAGATAAGGCCTCTATCAGTTGGATAACCTGCAAATAATTTTCTCCCATTCTCTGGGTATTCTATTGGCTTTGCTTAATATATGCTTGTCTGTAAAGAAACTCTTCAGCTTCATATGATCCCAATGGTTGAGTGACTGTTTAAGAACTTGAGCCACTGGGGTTTTGTTCAGGAAGTCTTTTTCCATTCCTATATCATGGAAAGTACTTCCTAAATTTTTTATTTTATTTTATTTTATTTTATTTTTTTAATTTTTATTAACATTTTCCATGATTATAAAATATATCCCATGGTAATTCCCTCCCTCCCCACCCCCACACTTTCCCATTTGAAATTCCATTCTCAATCATATTACCTCCCCATTACAATCATTGTAATTACATATATACAATATCAACCTATTAAGTATCCTCCTCCCTTCCTTTCTCCACCCTTTATGTCTCCTTTTCAACTTACTGGCCTCTGCTACTAAGTATTTTCATTCTCACACAGAAGCCCAGTCATCTGTAGCTAGGATCCCCATATGAGAGAGAACATGTGGCGCTTGGCTTTCTGGGCCTGGGTTACCTGACTTAGTATAATACTTTCCAGGTCCATCCATTTTTCTGCAAATTTCATAACTTCATTTTTCTTTACCGCTGAGTAGAACTCCATTGTATAAATGTACCACATCTTCATTATCCACTCATCTGTTGAGGGACATCTAGGCTGGTTCCATTTCCCAGCTATTATAAATTGAGCAGCAATAAACATGGTTGAGCATGTACTTCTAAGGAAATGAGATGAGTCCTTTGGATATATGCCTAGGAGTGCTTTAGCTGGGTCATATGGTAGATCAATCTCTAGCTGCTTTAGGAACCTCCACACTGTTTTCCACAATGGCTGGACCAGATTGCATTCCCACCAGCAGTGCAGAAGGGTTCCTTTTTTTCCACATCCCCGCCAACATTTATGATCATTTGTTTTCATGATGGTGGCCAATCTGACAGGATTGAGATGGAATCTCAATGTAGTTTTAATCTGCATTTCCCTGATGACTAGTGACGTAGAACATTTTTTTAGGTGCTTATATGCCATTCGTATTTCTTCCTTTGAGAACTCTCTATTTAGCTCCTTAGCCCATTTTTTGATTGGCTTGTTTGATTCCTTATTATTTAACTTTTTGAGTTCTTTGTATATCCTAGATATTAATCCTCTATCACATATATAGCTGGCGAAGATTTTTTCCCATTCTGTAGGTTGCCTCTTTGCTTTTTTCACTGTGTCCTTTGCGGTGCAAAATCTTTGTAATTTCATTAGGTCCCAGTGGTTAATCTGTGGTTTTATTGCCTGAGCAATTGGGGTTGTATTCAGAAAGTCTTTGCCAAGACCAATATGTTGAAGGGTTTCCCCTACTTTTTCCTCTAGCAGTTTCAAAGTTTCCGGTCTGATGTTAAGGTCTTTAATCCATTTGGACTTAATTCTTGTGCATGGCGAGAGAGAAGAATCTATTTTCATCCTTCTGCAGATATTTATCCAGTTTTCAAAACACCATTTGCTGAAGAGGCTGTCTCTTCTCCAATGAGTATTTTTGGCATTTTTATCGAATATCAGGTGGCTATAGCTACTTGGGCTTACATCTGAGTCCTCTATTCTGTTCCACTGATCTACATGTCTGTTTTTGTGCCTGTACCATGCTGTTTTTGTTACTATGGCTCTGTAGTATAGGTTAAAATCAGGTATGGTGATACCACCAGCCTCTTTTTTGTTGCTCAGTATTATTTTAGATATTCGAGGTTTTTTGTGATTCCAAATGAATTTTTGGATTGTTTTTTCTATTTCCATGAAGAAAGCCTTTGGAATTTTGATAGGGATTGCATTAAATGTGTAGATTGCTTTAGGTAAGATTGCCATTTTCACGATATCGATTCTTCCAATCCAGGAACAAGGGATGTTTCTCCACTTTCTAGTGTCTTCTGCAATTTCTCGCTTGAGTGTTTTAAAGTTCTCATTGTATAGATTCTTTACTTCCTTGGTTAGGTTTATTCCAAGGTATTTTTTTTTTTTTTGATGCAATTGTGAATGGGAGTGATTCTCTGATTTCATCCTCTGTGTGTTTGTTGTTAGAATATACGAAGGCTACTGATTTCTGTGTATTTATTTTGTATCCTGCTACATTGCTGTAGGTTTTGATCAGCTCTAACAGCTTGCTAGTAGAGTCTTTAGGGTCCTTTATGTATAGAATCATGTCATCTGCAAATAATGATAACTTGATTTCTTCCTTTCCAATTTGTATCCCTTTTATGTGTGTCTCTTGCCTTATTGCTATGGCTAAGACTTCCAAAACTATATTAAATAGAAGTGGAGACAGTGGACACCCTTGTCTTGTTCCTGATTTTAGTGGAAAAGCTTCCAGTTTTTCCCCATTTAGTAATATGTTGGCTGTAGGCTTGTCATAAATAGCCTTTATTATATTGAGATATGTTCCTTCTATTCCCAGTCTCTGTAGGACTTTTATCATGAAGGGATGTTGGATTTTGTCAAATGCTTTCTCTGCATCTAATGAGATGATCATGTGATTTTTGTCCTTCAACCCATTTATGTAATGTATTACATTTATAGATTTGCGTATGTTGAACCATCCCTGCATCTCTGGGATAAAGCCTACTTGGTCAGGGTGAATGATCTTTTTGATATACTCTTGTATTCTGTTTGCCAATATTTTGTTGAGAATTTTTGCATCTATGTTCATGAGGGAGATTGGTCTGTAATTTTCTTTTTTTGTTCTATCTTTGCCTGGTTTTGGTATCAGGGTGATGCTGGCCTCATAGAAGGAGTTTGGTAGGATTCCTTCTTTTTCTATTTCCTGGAAAAGCTTAAGAAGCAATGGTGTTAGCTCTTCCTTAAAAGTCTGGTAAAATTCAGCAGTGAATCCATCCGGGCCTGGGCTTTTTTCAGCTGGGAGATTATTGATAACTGCTCGGATCTCCATGTTTGTTATAGGTCTATTTAAGTGATTAATCTCATTTTGATTTAATTTAGGTAGGTCATATAGATCAAGGAAATCATCCATTTCTTTCAGATTTTCATACTTTGTGGAGTATATGCTTTTATAGTATGTCCCTATAATTTTTTGAATTTCTCTGGAATCTGTTGTCATGTTACCTTGTTCATCTCTGATTTTATTAATTTGTGTCTCTTCTCTCTTTCTTTTGGTCAGATTTGCTAAGGGTTTATCAATCTTGTTTATCCTTTCAAAGAACCAACTCTTTGTTTCATTAATTCTTTGGATTGTTCTTTTTGTTTCTATTTCATTAATTTCTGCCCTAATCTTTATTATTTCTTCCCGTCTACTAATTTTTGGTTTGCCTTGTTCTTCTTTTTCCAAGGCTTTAAGGCGAAGCATTAGGTCGTTTACTTGCGACCTTTCTAATTTCTTAATATAGGCACTTAAGGCTATAAATTTACCTCTTAGAACTGCCTTCATTGTGTCCCAGAGATTTTGGTATGTTGTGTTCTCATTATCATTTGACTCTATAAATTTTTTGATTTCCTTTTTGATTTCTTCATTGACCCACTCATCATTTAGTAGTGTATTGTTTAGTTTCCATGATTTTGTGTATGCTCTATAGCCTTTCTTGCTACTGATTTGTAGTTTAATTCCATTGTGGTCAGATAGAATGCAAGGAATTATTTCAATTTTCCTGAATTTGTTAAGATTTGCTTTGTGTTCTAATATATGGTCTATTTTAGAGAATGTTCCATGTGCTGCTGAAAAGAATGTATATTCTGCAGCCTTTGGATGAAATGTCCTGTATATATCTGTTAGGTCCATTCCTTCTATGACCTCATTTAGTCCAGATGCCTCTCTGTTTATTCTTTCCCTGGATGACCTGTCAATTGATGAGAGTGGGGTGTTAAAGTCACCCACCACCACTGTGTTTGGTGTTATCTGTGACCTTAGTTCTAATAGTGTTTGTTTGACGAATTTGGGAGCCCCCATGTTAGGTGCATATATGTTTAGGATTGTAATGTCCTCCTGTTGGAGTGTGCCCTTAATCAATATAAGGTGACCTTCCTTATCTTTTTTGACTAACGTTGGACTAAAGTCTACCCTGTCTGATATTAGGATAGCAACCCCTGCTTGTTTTCTAGGCCCATTTGCTTGAAACACCATCTTCCAACCTTTCACCCTAAGATAATGTCTATCCTTTGTAGAAAGGTGAGTTTCTTGGAGACAACAAATTGTAAGATCCTGCTTTTTAACCCAGTCTGCAAATCTATGTCTTTTCGTTGGGGCATTGAGACCGTTGATATTAAGAGATATTATTGAAAGGTGTGTATTTATGTTTGCCATTTGTGTGTGTGTGTGTGTGTGTGTTACTTGTTCTACCTGTGCTCTCTTCTGTTAACTGGTATTTGAGTATAGCTGGTTTTTTCTAGGTTCCTTATATGTGTGCTTTTCCTTTTGTTCAGCATGGAGGATTCTATCAAGTATTTTCTGTAGAGCTGGTTTTGTCTTCAGATACTCCTTTAACTTGCTTTTGTCATGGAATGTCTTTATTTCTCCATCTATTTGGATGGATAACTTTGCAGGATAAAGTAACCTTGGTTGACAGTTGTTATCTTTCAGAACTTGGAATATATCACTCCAAGCCCTTCTGGCTTTAAAAGTTTGTGTTGAATAATCTGCTGTAATCCTGATGGGCTTGCTTTTGTAGGTAACTTGATTTTTCTCTCTAACTGCTTTCAATATTTTTTCTTTGGTTTGTGTGTTTGGAAGTTTGAGTATAATGTGGCGAGGAGAGTTTCTTTCTGGGTTTTGTCTGGCTGGGGTTCTAAAGGCTTCCTGTATCTGTATTGGCACCTCTTTCCCAATTTGGGGAAAATTTTCCTCTATGATTTTGTTGAAGATGCCTACTATGCCTCTGGAGTGGAGTTCTTCTCCTTCTACTATGCCCTGAATTCTTATATTGGATCTTTTCATAGTGTCCCGAATATCTTGAAATTCCCACTCATACTTTTCTATAAGTTTGTCTTTCTCTTTGTTGGACTGCATTAGGTCTGCCACCTGATCTTCTAGCTTAGATATTCTGTCCTCTCCCTCATCCATCCTACTGGTGAGATTTTCTACAGAGTTTTTTATTTCATTAACTGTGTTCTTCATTGCTAGTAATTCTGACTGGTTTTTCTTTATTATTTCTATTTCCCTATTTATGTCTTGTATTGCCTTCTTTATTTCATTAAATTGGTGTCCTGCCTCTTCTTTGATTCCTTTGATTTCCTCTTTGATTTCCTCTTTGATTTCTTCTTTGATTGTTTCCATTTGTTCTTTGACCTCTTTGAACATATTTATAATTATTCTTTTGAACTCTTTCTCAGGCATTTCCTCTAACTCTTTCTCACTGGAGGACATTTCTGATGCATTAATACTTTTAGGTGGATTTATATCGTCTTGCTTTTTAGTGTTTCTTGTGTTATAATGTATATATTTTTGCATCTTGGATTAAGTTAATGCTTGGATTTTCTAGCTAGCTGTGTATTCTTAGCTGTATCAATTGATTTGATGTAATATATTTTCAGGGTAGGACCTTAAGGTATTAGGTGTGGCTCTTAAGACTCTCAGAGTATCTACAAAGATGTTCTTAGGGGTTGAGTTTCCCTGCTATAGGAGTATTCAAGCAGGCTGAGTGGAATAAAATACTGGTAGATTCTAAAATTTAACTAAACGCTGTACACATTCAATCAAAAACAGCCCCGAGTATGTATGCAAGAGTAGTTATTATAATGACCAGATCCTCTATCAACAAAGAGGTTTAGATTTCTGCTCTGTTGAGGTATCCAAGTCAGTTTGTGCCCAAGTGAGACCCTTCCCTGGTGCAATCCCAGTTACCTTGGGTGATTGTGGTCTCAGTCAAGTTGCTGCCTGGGTCGTCGGGCTCCTGTTCTGATTTTTGGAGCTGGGCACTTGCTTTTCCTACGGGGCAAACTGAGCCGCTGCTGCTGCCTCTGCTGCTGTTGTAGCTGCCACCTCCGGAGCCACCACCGCTGCTGAAGCTGCCGCTTCCGTGACCACTGCCGCTGCTCCCCCCGAAGCCGCTGCTGCAGGATCTGCCGCCGCTGCCGCTCCTGGGTCTGCTGCTGCTGGGGCCACTGGTACCGGTGCTGGAGCCGCTGAATTTGCTGCCGAACTCTGCTCCTGCTTGGGTCCCGCTGTCAGCCCAAGTTGGCGTGGCTGGTCCCGGGCCGCTGCTGTGTTCGCTGGAGCTGGGTTCAGGCGGTGGGGGAGGGGAGGGAGCCACGGCTGCTCTGGTTGTATCGCTGTTCCACGTGTGCTTCTACCTCGCGGTCTGCTCTTCTCTACGTTGCTCGCTGCCGCTCTCCCCTCACGTTTCCCGAGTTGCGGAGAGCGCGGTGTGAGCGGAAAATCCCGCACCTGGCTTGTCCTGCGGCTCGAGCCGAGACCGGCGGCTTTCTGCCGCTCCGCGGCTGCGGCGGGTGGCCGAGCCGCCCCGGAGCCTCTGTTCCCGCCTGTGCAGGCTCTGGATGCTCTGGAACTCTTTTACTTCTCCGCTGCCACCTCAATTTCCTATACACCTCACTTTTTAGTAATAGTGTGTATTTTGCTGAGTTTTTTTGGTCTTTTTCCCCCCTAGGCTGCTTTGGCGTGGTACCTACGCCGCCATCTTAACCGGAAGTCCCTAAATTTTCTTCCAGTAGTTTTCGAGTTTCTGGTCTTATGTTGAGGTCTTTGATCCATTTGGATTTGAGTGTAGTGCATGGTGAAATGTGTGGATCAAGTTTTAGTTGCCTGCATGTGGTTATCCAGTTTGTCCACCACCATTTGTTGAAGATTCTATCTTTTTTCCAGTCTGTATTGTTTGGGCCTTTGTCGAATATCAAGTAGCTATAGTTGCAGCCCCAAAATACGGGTCCTTAAGTCTATTCCATTGGTCTATACTCCCGTTTTTATGCCAGTACCATGCTGTTTTTATTAGTATGGCTTTGTAATATAGCTTTATATCAGGTATGGTGATGCTGAGGATATGTTTGGATATGCGAGGCCTTCTGCCTTTCCATATGAAATTTGAGATCATTTTTTCTATCTCTGTGAAGAACACTGTAGGGATTTTAATTGGAATTGCGTTAAATCTATATATCGCCTTTGGTAGGATTGTCATCTTCACAATGTTAATTCTGCCTATCCAGTAGCATGGGAGATCTTTCCATCTTTTCAAGTCCTCTTCAATTTCTTTTTTGAGAGTTTTTATATTTTTGTTGTATAGATCTTTTACTTCCATGGTTAACATTATTCCAAGGTATTTTATTTTTTTTTGTTGCTACTGAAAATGGGACTATGTCCTTTATTTCTTTTTCTGTGTCTTTGTCATTTGCATACAGAAATGCTAACAATTTTTGTGCATTGATTTTATATCCTGCTACTTTGCTATAGAAGTTAATCACCTTCAGGAGTTTTGGGATGGAGTTTCTCGTGTCTCTTACATATACAATCATGTCATCAGCTAATAGAGCTAACTTAACTTCTTCCTTTCCAAATTGTATCCCTTTTATTTCCTTCTCCTGTCTTATTGCTTGTGCTAGGACTTCCAGAACTATATTGAAAATCAGAGGTGAGAGAGGACATCCCTGTCTTGTTCCTGATCTCAATGGGAATTCCTCCAGTCTCTCTACATTAAGTATTATTTGGGCCTTTGGAGCTTTGTATATTGCCTTTATTATGTTAAGATGTGAACTGGCCATGCCGATTCTCTCCAATGTTTTGATCACGAAGTGATGTTGTATCTTGTCAAAGGCCTTTTCTGCATCTATCGAAATGATCATGTGGTTTTTATGTTTAAGCTTGTTTATGTGGTGTATTACATTGACAGATTTTCATATGTTGAACCACCCTTGTGTTCCTGGGATAAATCCCACTTGGTCAAGGTGGATAATGCTTTTGATGTGTTGTTGGATTTGGTTTGTGAGTATTTTGTTGAGGATCTTTGCATCTATGTTCATTAGGGAAATAGGCTGATAGTTTTCTTTTATTGTGGCATCTCTGCCTGGTTGTGGAATTAGGGTGATACTAGCTTCATAGAAGGAGTTGGGTAGCTTTCCCTGTTCTTCAATTGTGTGGCACAGTTGGAGTTCTTCCATGAAGGTTTGATAAAATTCAGCTGGGAATCCATCTGGTCCTGGACTCTTCTTTTTTGGGAGTTTTTTTTTATTACTTTTTCAATCTCCATGAGTGTGATGGGTTCATTGAGGTGGTTGATCTGCTCTGAGTTTAGCTTTGGTAGATGATATGCATCTAGGAATTTATCCATGTCCTCCACATTTTCCAGTTTTGTGGAGTAGAGGTTTTTGAAATAAGTCCTGATGATTGTGCCGATTTCACTCATGTCTGTTGTGATCTCCCCTTTTTCATTTTGAATTTTGTTAATTTGGAGTCTCTCCTTTTTTTTGTTTGGTCAAATTGGCCAGAGGTTCGTCAATCTTGTTTATTTTTTCAAAGAACCAGCTCTTGTTTTGTCAATTGCCTTAATTGTTTCCTTGGTTTCCATTTCATTAATTTCTGCTCTGATTTTAATTATTTCTTTCCTTCTGGAGCTCTTTGGGTTGGATTTTTCTTGTATTTCCAATGCCTATAGGTGGATGGTTAAGCTATTGATTTGGGATCTTTCTGTCTTTTTTATGAAGGCATTGAGTGCTATGAATTTTCCCCTGAGGACTGCCTTCATTGTGTCCCATAAGTTTTGGTATGATGTGTTCTCATTGTTATTCAGTTCCAGGAATTTTGCAATTTCATTTTTTATTTCATCCACTATCCATTTATTGTTTAAGAGTGTGCTATTCAGTTTCAAGTTGCCGATGGGGTTCTTGTTGGTTTTTTTGTTGTTGATTTCTAGGAATATAGCATTATGATCTGATATCATGCAGGGAATTATGTCGATTTTCCTAAATTTGTGGAGGCTGTCTTTGTGACCCAGTATATGGTCTATTTTAGAGAAAGTTCCATGTGTTGCTGAGAAGAATGTGTAGTCTGTGGATTTGGGATGGAAAGTTCTGTAGATGTCTGTTAGGTCTAAGTGCTTTATGGTTTTGTTGAGCTCTCTTACTTCCCTGTTAAGCTTCTGTTTGGATGATCTGTCTATTACTTATAATGGTGTGTTAAAGTCCCCAGCTATGATGGTGTTGGTGATTATTTCTGTTTTATTGCCAAGTAGGTTTTGTTTTATGAACTGTGGTGCCCCTGTATTTGGTTCATACAGATCTATGATTGTAATATCCTCTTGATGGATTGTTCCCTTTATAAGTAGGAAGTAGCCTTCTTTGTCTTTTTTGATTGTTTTTGGTTTGAAGTCAACTTTATCTGATATTAATATAGCTACACCTCCTTGTTTATTATTCCCATTTGCTTGGAAAATTGTTTTCCACCCTTTCACCCTGAGGAGGTTTCTGTCTTTAGTGGTAAGGTGGGTTTCTTGAAGGCAGCAGATTGAGGGGTCTAAATTTTTGATCCACCCTGTTAGCTTGTGTCTCTTGATGGGTGAATTAAGGCCATTAATATTTACGTGATGACTGTGAGATTTGATTTGATCTCTGCCATGTTGTGGTGGTAGAGGTGTGTTGGCATTTCCATGGAATTTAATTTTTTTTTTTTTCTATCTACTCTGGTTTTGGTTGCTGTGATCTGCTTCTTGTAGGCATTTGTGTTTGGTTATTTGTTTCTTCTCTGTGGAGAATTTCCTGGAGTACTTTCTGTAGGTTTGGTTTTGTGTTCATATAATTGTAAAGCTGAGTTTTGTCATGAAAAGTTTTCCTTTCACCATCTATTATAAGGGAGACTTTTGCCAGGTAGAGTAGTTTGGGTTGGAAGCCATAGTTTCTTAGAGTATGGAGAGTTTCATTCCAGGCCCTTCTAGTTTTCAGGGTTTCCATTGAGAAGTCTGAAGTCATTCTGTGGGGTTTCCTGTGAAAGTGGTGTGCTGTTTTTCCCTAGCTGCTTTTAGGTTCTCAGGTACTTTTGAACTTACTGAAATTTTTGGACTCTTGAACTGTTTCTTCTATCCTGTCTTCCAGATCATCCTGTCTTCCACTTTGCTGACTCTATTCTTGGGAGCCTCTAGTGAGTTTTGGACTTGTTCAATAACATTTGCATTTTCTACTACTTTCCTATGTATCACTTCCATTGCTCTGTCCAGCTCCCTTTTTGTCTCATTTTCTGATTTTCTTGATGATTCTTGGAAATCACCCTTGCATTTCTTTATGTTTTCATTTACTGTGGCCAGCTGATTTTTAAGGTCCTTTTTTTTTTCACTCTCCCTCAACTCTCTTAGCTCTCTTTGAATTCCTTCCAGTGTCTTATCATATTGCTCTAGCTTAGTGATGGTAGCATCCACACGATTATCTATCCTTTGTAGCTTTCCTTCTAGTTCTAACAGTAGTTTGGTCAGGGTTGCATTGTTCATTGCTTCCACTTGATGTTCTGATCCTAAACACTCTTCTATGTTTTCGTTAGTTGTGATCCTTGTTGGACTGGGTGATCTGTCTGGATTTTCTTGCATTTTATTTTTTATATTATATCTTTTGCGCTGTGGTCTACCCATGTCAGTGTATGGGCAGGTAGGTGGGTGGAGCAGCCCAGGATCTAGCTTAATGAGAATCCAAGGCTGCCTTGGGCAGTTGCAAGCAGCCTGGGTTTTTGCTCACTCTTGCCAAAGCCGCCTATCTATCGCCTGATAGGGGCGCCAAAGTTGCCTGAATTCTCACCCAGTAATGCATCTTAGCTGCCTGCCTTTAAGCTTGAAAGGGGGCTGAGGTAGCAAGCCCTGAAGCTGCCCAAACTCTGGCTGGGTACACTGGGGTCTGTAAACAGTCTGTGCTCTCCCACCTCAGGGGAATGGGGTATGGGTGGCCATGTACAGGTAGGGGATCGCACCTGCGCTGGTGCTAGTGACTCAGTGTGGACTTGTTTGGCTCTTGCTGTGGGAGTGGGCACGCTGCACGTGCAATTGTAGTGTAGAGGCAGATGTTGTGGGTACGGGATCAGGACACAGCAGAGGCTGACCGGCGGCAAGTGATGTGAGCACAGCAGCAGGGAATCTGGCAGCCACCTCTTCATGGCAGGGGTGGCCCCCACGGGTCTGCGAACCGAGCACCACGTGGCTGGTCTACTCGCAGGATCAGAGAACAAGGGCAAGGTAGGAGGTCTCAGCTTCAGTGCAGCAGGCTGGCAGGCATGGCTGGTTGGTGCCTGATCAGAGCACAGCCATGCGGGACATTTGGAGGGTGCGCGGGCGGGGGGGGCCAACGGGGGAGCGGGGTGCAATGGGGTGTATGGAGCGATTGGGGCACGCGGCGGGGGGGCGCGGGGCACACCGGGGTACCAGGCAATCAGGGTGGGGTGTTGGGAGGTGGCAGGGCACAGGGGGTGCGGGGGTGGGGCGCCCGGTTGGGGCAGGGGGTGTGGGGCGATCCTGTCGGTCTTGGGGGGTGAGGGGCGCGTGGTGGGCACGGGTGGGACGTGCACGCAGGGGGGGCACATGGCACGCAGGGGGGCACGGGGGAGTGTGCGGGATGAGCGGGACGCATGGGATGCCGCAATGCGCAGGGGGCTAGGGGTGCGGGACGTGTGGGGGGGTGCAGGGTGCATGGGGGCGTGGGCACGCTGGGACGTGGGATGCCACGGGAGGCCTCAGGGCGCTCTGGATGCGCAGGGAGGCAGGGCACATGGGGGGGTCGTGGGGGTTGCATGTCACTCGGGGGGCACAGGGCGCGGGGGGGGCGGGTCACGCTGGGGCACGCTGGGGCGTGGGATGCTGCGGGGCACTCTGGACATGCGGGGGGAGGGCGGGGCGTTGGGGGTGCGGGGCACACCTGGGCGCATGGGGGTGCGGGACACCGCGGGATGCCACATGGCGCACTCGGGACGTGCGGGGCACGCGAGCCACGTGTGGAGGGGGGGTGTGGGGTGCACGGGGTGGGGGGGCGGGAGGCACCTGGGGGGCGCGGTTGGCGCAGGGCGCCGTGGGGCACACAGGGCTCCGGGCACGCTGGATGCGCTGGGGCGCATCAGGGGTTGGTCAAAGGGCACAAGGGGGGGGCGCGGGGCACCTGGGGTCTAGGGGCATGGGGCGCGGGATGGGGCGTGGGGCGTGTGGGGTGACATGGGGTGCGCAGGGGGCACGCAGGGCACGCCGGGGCGCGGGACGCTGCGGGGCACTCTGGTCTCACGGGGGGGGGGAGCGGGGGCTGGTCGTGCACGGGAGGTCGCGGGGGTCGCATGGGGATGCGGAGCATGCTGAGGTAAGCCGGGGCACGGGATGCCGCAGGGTGCTCTGGATGTGCAGGGTGTGGGGCAGGGTGGCGCGTGGGGGGGCTCGAGGCATATGGGGCGCGTGGGTCACGTGTGGATGGAAAGCGTGGGGCACGTGGGGGGGCGGGGGCCGCGCTGGTGTGGGGTGCGGGGGTCGCGGGGCATGTGGGGCCGCCGGGGCGCGTGGGGCTCGGTGCACGCGCGGCTGGTGGGTCACGGTGGGCAGGGTGGCGGGGTGTGGGTCGCGGGGGTGTGTGCTTCCCTCTTTTACCCCAATCTGTGCCCTCCCTCTAGCAAAAAGTTCTTAATTTCCCTATAATACTTGCCTTTTTTTTCCCTTGTTGTCTGTAGTGCAGCTAGGTGGTCGCCATCTTGACCGGAAGTCCACAACTGACTTCTTAAGATTTCATTTCTGACTAGTTTAGAAACATTTTTAAACATTTGGGATGTCTAAATATCCCTCCAGCTCAGCAATTACATTCACGTCCACAGAGGCAAATCTTGGTTTCCCCCATTCTCTTTATCTTACCTGGCTTCTGTGTGCTGACCAAAATACTACTGGCACCTGCTTCTCAAGGATGTTGGTGAAAAAGAGATTCAAGTGTGAATCACTCAAAATAGCATTCTCATACAAATGATTGGCATACTTATAGTTTCTGTAAGATCATAATCATAGTGCCTACTTATGAACCTGCTTGGTGTTTTCAAATGAAAAATTCAAATTGTAAATCATTCCTAGAAGAAAAATCCCTTCTTATCTCTAACAATTAGCACAGGCTTTCCTCATCCATGTATATAACTGTGAGATGGGAAGTGAAAGTGACTCCCTGCCCCTGCTATAGTCAATTCCCAGTACAGAAAATTTTGGATGCGATTAAGTGTTCATGATGTTAACTCCTAGTGGACAAAAAGTACTTCTCCACCAGGAAAAAGACACTATGGACAGGCAGTCACTTTTGTTCTATAGTTACATATCCTCCAAAAGGCAAAGGTGATAGTGTCTCTGTAACTGGGAGTTCTCAGTGTTGTTTTATCATGTAACATGAGCTTCTGTTATTACTTTCCTTACCAAGAAATTGCTCTGTGGGGATTTCAGAAAATCTCTATTAAGAGGTTTAACGGTTAGCATTGGATGAAGTGAATAGACCCTGATCTGGCTCAGATGCCAAGGGGTTATCAATGGTCTCTTAATCTTGTTGTCTAAGCTCACACTTACACCTCAGGTGATTTTCTGAACGCAATGATAGGACATTTTTAGTTCCCCGGGGCTAAACTGTCAGATTGTACTAAGTATTTTAGGGCATTTTGGAGGCCATTTCAGATGTTTCGTGGCTTAAACATTCTTTAACTTTAATGATGGTGATGTATGAGAAATTGTCATTGATGTTACCATATTAATGTGGAAGAGAAAACTTCTAGACCAGCTAATGAAACAGTAATTATTAAAAGCTTTAACCTGAGATTGGGGGGAAAAGTTAGAAACCTGTTTCTGGTAAGAAGATAGTTAAGCCGGCTCCACTGTACCTATGTGTTTCCAACAAACATACACATAGGGACATATTTCTAAAAAATGAGCTAATATATATGGACCCCAACATATATAAATGTATTAGTTAATTTCTTGTTGTTGTGAACAAATACCAGACCAGAATAAACTTAGGGAAGGAAAGGCTTGATTTGAATACAATTTTGAGGGGAAGTTTTATGGGCTGCAGCATGGTGGTAGGAGTGGGAGCAGAGCTGGCCACATTGTGTTCAGGATCAGGAAGCAGAGGAGGAACAGAAAGTGGGGCCAGAAGACCTTTCTCAGACCCATAGTCTAAAGGTTGAACAATACCAACAGTGCCATTAGCTGGCAACCAAGTGTTCAAACACTCAGCATTGGATGAAATGAGCCTATGAGGAACATTTTACATTCAAACCACAAAGTAAGTATCACACCATGTATTTTATATGTTATCCTAGAAGCAGCAGAATACTCCTAAAGGTAAATCCAGAACTAGGACAGAGCAGCTAAGGCAAGACATCTTGCATAGTCATCCCTTTAGAAGTGGTTAGAGCTCAGATTCAAGTAAGTCTAACATCAGAGACTGAGTTCTTAATAAACACATGTTATCAATACTGATGCCCCCTTTCATGATAAGTAAAGTAATATTGTATTGTTTTGTTTAAATACTGGCCAAAAGATGGCTCGGAAGGTAAAATGTTGGCCATGTAAGCATGAGAACCCAATTTCAGATCCCTAATGTCTACATAAAAGTCAGATGCAAAAGCCTGTAATTCCAACACTTGGACAGCAGAGAAAGCAGGATCCCCAGGACTTCCTGGCTAGTTAATCTAGCCTAATTGTTTAGCAGTAAACTTATCAAGAGCCATTTTCTCAAAGAATAAGGTGAAAAGCAATTGAGGAAGACACCATCTACCTCTGGCATCCACATATGTACATACACACCCATCCTCCTACACCATATATATATATGGAGAGAGAGAGAGAGAATTTCTTTTCATATGGAGAGAAACTATAGATTCCTTCAGAGGACAATACTTAGTGATTATTTTTCTCAATAAGAAATTGAAATAAAGCCTCACTACTTCTTCATGCTCATCTGGGTACAACTTACCCAAGTCTGAGGGCTGTCACTGACACAGTTTGGTCTACAAAGGTACCATCTGGTCCATCTTGGAAAAGGAGATGCCTGCCCTGGTGATACAGCAAGGTTGGAGTATGTTTGAGACTGGACTAACTGCAGTGTCTCCTCCACCTTCTACAATCATTAACATTTCCATGCCTGATAAAGTATGTGATAGGTTCCTAGGTGCTGGATATGAAAGGTCCAACTCCAACGTGGGACTTAATTCCAGGTTTCAAAGAAAACATGACCTCCTTACCACAAGTCAGCCTCATTGGTCTCTTTCTGCCTCTTCTCACCACCTTACCTGTTGGAATGCATATGTTTCCGTCTCAGTCATCTTTCCTTGTCTTCTGGGGGCTCCCTGTCTCCTGGCTTTAATCTCAACCCTTGATGATAACTGAAATCACACTTCACTTTTCCCCCTTTCTTGGAGGGTGGCCTTTGCCAAACCTCCCTCCAAATGAGGCATCTTCTTGTTTGCTGCTGTATGACTCTTCCTGGACAGTCATGAACAAACATCTGTTTGCACTCTTAAAGCAATATGGAAAGATCATGGTAATGACTCCACAAAAGCCTACTGTGGTGAATCAACTAGTATCAGAATATGGGAGACTCAAGCAGCTGCATCAGTGAAAATCCCAGCACAGTATGAAAGATGCATTTCTAGAATTTCCTGCCCAACTTGTAGGCAACTCCACCAAAAGTCTTCCCTTCTCCATCAATTGTTCCATGTGTGTATCAGACTGGAGACCTCCTGAATCTTAGAAGTTTCCTGAGGTTCCTAAGTCTTCTAAGTCTTCCCAGGATTGTTTAAATCCAGAGGAAACAGCTTCACAATTCTCTGCCAATTCCCCCAGTTCTTACATTCTGTTTACTCCTTCTCCTGTTATGCTCTCTGAGACTTGAAAGGCCTTATATATATGTATAGTTATTTTCTTCCATTAATGGCTGAGCATTTGGGCCATGAGGCCAGAACAATACTATTATTATTAAAATAAGTTACACTTATTTCTCAGTTTGACCAATCATGCATGTGTCTCTGCAGTTACCACCATTCATTACAAGAAAGAAATCTCCCTTCACAACAAAGGCTGATAGGAGCAGAAATGTACTGGTATAAACACAAATGTTTAGAAGGCAATATGTGCAGGCACAACACGTAGGTTTAGCAAAATAAAAGCAGTAGTCCCTAATACAGGGACAATAACTCTGCCAGGCACACATTTTAGCCTTTATTGCAGTACCAAACATGAATTATTTCCTATAGAGTAGGCTTTAAATCCAATAAGAAAGCAGTTGTTTGTATGCATAGCAGTTGTGCCATTATTGAACCAACAGTGACAACTTACCTGGTATGCTGGTATGCTGATGTCATTAATACAAAGAGTCCATAGCCAAACAGGATCATTGGTAGCAAATTTTCCTCAGTAGCTATCTGGCATTATGAATACCGGCCATCAGGGTGGAATGGTTCAGCTCAATCCTGGCTTGGTTTTTGCGTGTTCTTTAACTAAATAATGTAGTGTATTCAGCAACAGAGTCTTAACATCTTGTTCTATCATGTGACCAATAGCAGTGGAAATTAGTTTCTGTGGCATCAGGGACCAATTCAGTCAATAACGCACAGAGAAGCAACCTGCTTCCGGCACTAGGATTGTTCATTTAAAAGCCATATGTCCTAAGAATGTTTTTTAATTCCCATGTAGGATACCATCATTTAAACTCTATTTTACCAGATACTTTTTCAAATGACTAAGACACATATGGGGGAGTACCATGTAATGAAACATTATTTATAAAGGTGGGCAGGGTCTTTGTAGGCCAGGCTAAGCACTAGCCATTCAAAGCAAGTACAAATTGGTCTTAACATGCAGCAAAGAGGATACTTTGGAAATGTTACAAATAGGTCTTGTCACCTGTGCCAATCAATACTCTAGCCAAAAAGCAATGTTGGGTATAATGACATAAATGAGAGGCATGACTCCATCTACCTGTCAATAACCACAGTCATTATCTATGAGCCACCTGGCCTTTTCATCCTAGCCCTTACTGTGTGGTCAGTACACATCTCCCAATCCTACAATGTGATTGACAGGTTCTCTTTATGCTGTTAGACATGACTGGGAGTTGACAAGGATCTCTTTCCTTCTGTACTGGCCACTGGAGCCTACTTCCCAGGACTGTGGACCAGCAGCATGGCCATTGTATCTCCATTGACTAAATGACTGATGAAAGGCTCTTGACTGATGAAAGGCTACCAGACTGGGTGAACAGCCTCCACCCCCAGTAAACTTTTGCTTGGGGAAGAAATGTGCACAGCATATTCTTAGCAAATGACACTTCCTCCCTAGCCTAAATAAGGTAGATCTATAAGTGTCTCTTCTTTCTGGAAAGATCATGACTCTTTGGGGCTCTGCAAAGCCACTAAAGACCCTGTACCAGTCCTGAGGATTCCGATTATTCAGCCTTTGTCTTAAGAAGAGAGGAGAAGAAGAGAGGAGTAGTTAAATTTCTCTGCTTCTACATCACTCCATCTGATCCCGTCTGCTCCTGTGCCTTATAGCCTCATGAGCCAGGCTGTGAGAGGCTCATTCAGTTTTATTTAAAAGTCTCTCCTCAAAACGGAACAGTAAGAAGTCAAACACTCCACTCACAAAATGGGGCAAAGAGCTGAACAGGCAGTTCACAGAGGAAGAAACACAAATGGCAAACACATACTTAAGAAAATGTTCATCATACCTAATCATCAGAGAAATGCAAATTAAAACAACTATGAGATTCCACCTTACCCCAATAAGGATAGCAAACATCAAAAAATCAAATGAAAATAAGTGCTGGCAGGGTTGTGGAGAAGTAGGAACACTCATCCACTGTTGGTGGGAATGTAGGATGGTACAACCACTTTGGACAGTAATATGGACACTCCTGAAAAAGCTTACTATAGAAATACCAACAGGTCCAGTTATTCCCTTACTGGACATCAACCATAAAGCCTTCAAACTACAGGCTACAAAGATTTGCTCAACCATGTTTGTAGCAGCTCAATTCATAATAGCTAAGAGCTGGAATCAACCCAGATGTCCATCACTAGAAGAATGCATAACTAAGATGTGGTATATCTACACAATGGAATTCTATACAGCAGTAAGAAAAAAATGACACAAAGAAATTTGAGGAAAAATGGTTGAACCTGAAACAGGTCATTCTCAGTGAACTTACCCAATCACAGAAAAAAACAACAACAACAACAACAACAAAAAATAACACCAATCACCACAGAGTCTCACTCATCTACAGCACCTAACCTGAATCTACCCAAGATACCTTACATATACAGCAAGTATATCATGGACTAGACACTAAGATGGATGAAGTAGGGAGGGTATTTAAGGGGTGGGAAACACAAACTAGACCCAAACAGCAATGGTACCATAAAATTCTACTTCCTAAAAGGCAGATCAAATGGCTGAACCTTCACCAGGCCCTTATAGGGAACACCTGAAGTACAAGACACTGGAGAAGGTAGTATCAAGACTAACCTTAATCTTCTACATCTTCCCTCCCTCTCTCTCCCTCTCCACCCCCCTCTCTAACTCTTGTATATAATCTTTTTCCTCATTTTCTTAGTGGGCACTGGCCTGTAACTCCCAGTACCAGCATAAGGCTATCATCCACAATGAGCTTTTGATCAGAGAGACCTACAAGGTTTCCTAAAAGACAGACATATTTCTGTCAGAGTACTTGATGAACCACCAAAGGTTAGTGGTAAGACCCTACTGCTGAAGACACCATATGCAGTTGACACGTAAAATGGAATGGTATGGCTGGAAGTTAGAAGAGAGTCAGTCCCCAGACAGTCAGTGTGTCTAGTACCAGAAGGTGCTACATGGGTGACTGGGGTGAAATGACCAATATCTGTCCAAGCAACTCATGGTCTAACCTACTTAGCAGCAATAACCTGTTGTGATACCCACACAAGTGCAATAGTGGCACACAGCCATGGTAGGGAAGCAACTGCTCTTGATTTGGCTAACTGATCCCCTCAGTGTTATGGGACCCATAGCTGGGGCTGGGAAACAAGTCAGAACCATATCGAAACATTAGCCCACTCTCCAAATCAACCTAGCATCAATCATGGTCTACAAGAAGGTCTACACCTATTAAATTCTCTATAAAAAAAAACTAAGGGTTATCTCATTTGTCCTGATGCTAACTTACTCTCCGTTGGAGAATCCGCTTCTCTTTTTCAGATAGATGTAATCCTAAGGAAAGAGCTACCCCATCATACCTCTAAAGGGCCCTGGCTGAAACTAAGAAAAATTAGCGAAACAAGCAAGGGTGCTGTTTTCCTGATGAACCAGATACCAGTACAAGGGGAAGGAGACCAACACAGAGAAAAATCAACTCCTACCAAATCAGAGAGCAAAAGCCTCAGAGGCCCCTAACACCTCATCACTGAAGCAGACCAAAAATGAACCCAACATGGCTCAGGGAAATTTTGTGGAAGAGGGGGCAGAAAGAATGTCAGAGCCACATGTTGGGTCATGATATGCAGAGACATTTATCGTACCAGTAACTGTGGGCTAACTCCACAATGCACGACCCCTATACCTCAACAGGGAGGGGCCAATGGGGAGGGGGTAGGTCATGGATGAGCCTAGTAATAGTACCAAACTGACTGTATTTGCTGAATACAAAACTAATTAATAAAAAATAATAATAATAAAAAAAACAACAAAAAAGTCTCTCCTGTTTGAAGCAGTAAAAAAACAGAGTTAACTTGATCATTACCTGAGGTCCAAGAATTTAGAACACATGAAGTTTTGGGGGACATCTGATTCAAGCCACCACCCTCGGGAAACTCATGCACTCATTAGGGAGTCATAAACAGTAAATAACTGCTAGGAAGAAACTCTTTAGTGAATCTATTTGAAAGTCTTGTAAGAAACTTTTATATAATTTGAACTTTTTCTTTTTTTAGTTTTCTATTCAGCAAATACAGGCAGTTTGGTACCATTATTAGGCTCATCCATGACCTACTCCCTCCCCATTGGCCTCTCCTTGTTGAGGTATATGGGTCATGCATTGTGGAGTTATCACACAGTTATTGGTACGATAAATGTCTCTGCATATCAAGACCCAACATGTGGCTCTGACATTCTTTCCACCCCCTCTTCCGAAAAATTTCCCTGAGCCATGTTGGGTTCATTTTTGGTCTGCTTCAGTGATGAGGTGTTGGGGGCCTCTGAGGTTCTGGCTCTCTGATTTGGTAGGAGTTGATTTTTCTCTGTGTTGGTCTCCTTCCCCCTTGTGCTGGTATTGGTTCATCAGGAAAACAGCACCCTTGCTTGTTTTGCCAATTTTCCTTAGTTTCAGCCGGGGCCCTTTTTAGGTATGATGGGGTAGCTCTGTCCTTAGGATCTGCATCTATCTTTCTTTCCCCAGGATTTGCAATGAAGCTAGGTGGTCACCATCTTGGCCAGAAGTCCCAAATTTTTTTTTAAGTGTATGTAATTTTTTATGAAATGAGCCAGGAAAAATGAAATAAGTTGTTCTTTTCAGCAATTTTTCAGTTGGCAGGTGCAACAAAAAAAATAAAATACCTTGGAATAACTTTAACCAAGGAGGTGAAAGATCTATACAATGAAAACGCTCAAAAAAGAAATTGAGGAGGACTTGAGAAAATGGAAAAACCTCCCATGCTCCTGGATAGGCAGAATTAACATTGTGAAGATGGCAATCCTACCAAAGGCAATATACAGATTTAATGCAATTCCAATTAAAATCCCAACATTGCTCTTCACAGAGTTAGAAAAAATGATCTCAAAGTTCATATGGAAAGGTAAAAGGCTTCGGATATCCAAGCATATCCTCAGCAAAAGAAATACCTCTGGAGGAATTACCATACCTGACATAAAGCTATATTACAAAACCATAGTAATAAAATTTAAAAAGCATGGTACTGGCATAAAAACAGGAGTATAGACCAATGGAATAGAATTGAGGACCCAGACTTTGGGTCAAGCAACTACAGCTTCTAGGTCATTATATTCCATCATGGTACTAGAAACAAGCTATGCCTTGCTGTTAATACTTCTATCTTTATTTTTGACCATCATTTTACAATTTCCTGTTGTTCCCATTTACAGCCCTTTCAGATATGAGTTTGTGAGCAGGTAAGAAGCAAATCTAGAATTATTCCATGAACAAATAGCAAGGCTATTGTTATATAATCACGAGGGAAGAATAGAAACCTTGCCTTTCTGGAATAAGAGGAACAATCATTTGGTACAGAAAGAAAGCTGACTGTCAGTTGATAGGCATCCTAAACATTAGGCCAGGCAAGTTACCTGGATGTCCAGTCAAGGGCCAATTTTCTGGATGTCAGTTGTCCCACTGGCCTATGTAAACATTGCTTGTTTAATTTGTATCAGCTCATTGAGGGAAAGTAGACTCTTAGCCAACATTATCCCAGAAGGGAATACTCAGGAATTTTAGAAACAATGGGGAGACAGACAAGCAGGTATTGGAGGAAATACTTGGAACATTGCTTCCAGGAAATTTGGATATAATCCTCTATATAAAAGTTAATTAAGAGAGGTTTTGATGGCCAAGGACTAGTGGGAGTTTCTCACTGGCTCCACAACCCTCATCTTTGTAGTATTCTGACTTGGTTCCCAGTACCAGCTATGAGTTTCTTTACAATGAGCAGGTCTTTCATCCAATCATGGAGCCATTGCTGAGTGCCACCTAAGCTGAGTGCCACTTTTGTGCAGGTGTATGCATCTTGTCTGGCCTGTTGATTTCATCTCTAGTAGGATCCCCTGCTTATTCACAATGTTGGTTACCATTTTCCCCCAGCAGCTCATGTATAACTTTTAGCACTATGAGGTCTATATAAAGGAGTTAGCTTCCTTCCAAATTCTAGCATGATATTTTGATGTCTGTGTCAGCAGCATGTGATGTCTTCAGCAAAAGTCTTACCTTTTAACTCTGATGGATAATGAAGTTCAGTTTGTACTTCTAATCAGAGTATCATTGTAGCCCCCCCCCCACTCTGGAGAAAGATATTAAGGGGCATTCATACTTCATAACATTTTTTGTCTTGTGACTACTATGGCTGAGAGAAGAGTAGGATTGTAAAAGTGAAGACATATTTAAAAAACAATAATTTAGCTTTGGTTTTCTGCAAAATTCCTTGAGGCAAATAAAGTTTATATATTATTTTTGGTTTATTTTCAGTGGCTATGATTCTAGAGTAGCAGTTTTAATTAACAAATATGAAGTAAGTTGGATAAGTTTAAGAGAAAAACACATGACTTTTATTCTTAAAGAAATAAAAAAGGGGGCTGGAGAGATGGCTGAGTGGTTAAGTGCTTGCCTGTGAAGCCTAAGGACCTCGGTTCGAGGCTCGGTTCCCCAGGTCCCACGTTAGCCAGATGCACAAGGGGGCACATGCGTCTGGAGTTCGTTTGCAGAGGCTGGAAGCCCTGGCGTGCCCATTCTCTCTCTCTCTCCCTCTATATGTCTTTCTCTCTGTGTCTGTCGCTCTCAAATAAATAAATAAATAAATAAATAAATAATATATTTTTAAAAAAGAAATAAAAAAGGGTCCTGTGTGTTCCATTGTCCAAAAAAAGTAGGTTTCCATATGACTTATTTATATCCACTTAGATTTTGATTAGCATTCCCTCCACCTTTCCTCACTCAAGTGTCTTCCCCTGACCTCACTTAGACCTTCTCAGCCCCACTAATCTGTTCTTCTACTTACATATATACAATACCATCCTATTAGGTCCCCCATCCCTCCTGTTCTATTCCCTTTATATCTAATTTCTAGCTTCAGTGCCAGGGATGAGATACCTTCCAGTGAGTTGTTGGCCAGGGAGATCTCTAATGCCCCCCCACAAAACATTACAGGCCATTGCCAAGACCCTTGGTTTCCCACCAGGAACAGATGATAAAACCCTATTGCTGAAGACTCCACATACCTGAGCTGTAAGCTCACTGAGAAACCCTGGTGAAGCTGAGCTGAAAACCTCCATGTAGACCAGCTGACAGAAATCTGGAAAAAGCCATGCTGCACACAGTTCAATGGGAGAGAGAAATCACCAGTGAAGATAACCAACACTGGACACTGTAAGCCTTATATTTGGCCAGCTAGGCCAAATGAGCCAACAGGTACAAAGTGGCATGTCCACCACCCTCTAATTTGACTGGAGGTCCACTCAATGGGAGGGAATATATCCCTGATACTGAAAACCCCCAACAGGGGTAGGCATGAGCCCTAGGAGTGTAATGTCTGCTGCTATATGGCTAAAGACTATACTATGCTCACCAAAATGCCCAGTAAGAACTTCTTTTCATGTTCATGCCATATATTAATGCTACTCTCACTTTTGGTTAGAGAAGCTTCTCTTTTTAGATGGCAGTGACCTTGGAATGACTCAGAAGGCACCATGGTGCTGAGAATAAGTGACAGAGGAATGCTCAGCACTGAAATATCTCAATCACACCTACCATGGCTCCGGGTCTAGTGTGGAAGGGGTGGCAGAAAGAATGTAAGAGCCAAAAAAAGTTAGGACTCCTTATAATGTGCTCCTCCAGACACAACATGGCCTGGATATTCATGACTTCACAGTGCCTGACTGTACGTACACAAGATAATAGGAAGAAATGACCATGACATCAAGATAAGATAGACTGATTGGGGGGGATGTATGACTGAGACTGGAGGTTCAAAGGGGAAAGTGGGAGGAGGGAAGTAATTACCATGGGATATAGTTTACAATCATGGAAGCATCAAGAGAGAAACAATTCATAGCATACAAAGGCAATCCCATCAGAATTACATCAGATTTCTCAATGGAAATACCGAAAGCCAGAAGGGCATGGAATGGAACACTTCAAATCTGAAAAACTATGGCTTCCAACCCAAGCCAATCGACCCAGGAAATACATACTGAAAGAACAACTTTCCATGAAAAAAGCAAACTCTATGATTATATGAACACAAAGCCAAACTACAGAGAATCCTTGAGGGAATACTCCATACAGAATAGTCAACCAATCTCAAGAGTCAATAAGAAGATCACAATAACCAAATTGACCATGCTGAAAATAGTACAAAACACAAGCAAGCACCAAACCCCATAAAACACCTCATCATGGCAGGGATTAATTTAAACCTCACAGTAATAAAAGACACAGGTTATCAGGATGGATCAAAAAACTGGACCATTCTATATGCTGTCTTCAAGAAAACCACTTCACCACTAAACATAGGCACCTCATTGGGATGAAAGGTTGCAAAATTATATTCCAAGAAAGTGGAAATAAAAATAGAGTTAGTGTTGCTATATTAATATCTGATAAAATAAACTTCAAACCAAAAGTAATTAAAAAGGATAAAGAAGGCCACTTCTTACTCATCAAGGAAATGATCTAACATGACCACATCCCAAATATATATATGTAAAATAGGTGTACCATAGTTTATAACAAATTTTTCTCAATAATAAAGCAGAAATAAAGAAATAAAGATAGAACCCATAGCTGAAACTGACAAACAAGTCAGAATCATATCCAAAAAAATGAGGCTATTCTCCATTATCAAGCTTTCACCTATTGTGGGCTACAAGAGGGCCTATTAAATTCAGTCTAAACTAATAGTGGTTATCCCATTTATCCAGTGTTGACTAGGCTCTCCATTGGATAATCTGCTTCTATTTTTCAGATGGATGCAGAACATGAGGAGAAAATCAGCATATCACACCTCACCAGGGCCCCAGCTGAAACCATAAAGCAATTGGAGAAATGAGCAAAAGTGTTGCTTTCTTGGTGAACCTGGTATCAGTACAAGGGTGAACGACATAGACACAGAGAACACTCAACTAATACCAAACCAGAGATCAAGAGACACAGAGACTCCCAAGACCTCATCACTGAAGTAGAACTGAAATGAATACAACATGGCTCAAGGCTCAAGGAAATTCACAGAAGAGGGGGTGGAATGATTGCTAGAGTCATAACTTTGTAAATTATGTAGAGACATTGCCTCTTCAATATGGATGGATACCCCTAAAATGCATGACCCACATTGGTAGCCCCAATGAGGAGGGTCCCTTCAGAGGGGGGAGGACAGGGAAGAGGGTAAGATGGTACCAACCTGTGCTGTTTACACACAGAATATGTACGAGTATGTTCATAACTAATAAAGAAAACAAAACAGAAATAAACACCAACACCATCCTAGTCAGAAACATCAATGCTCCACTATCCTCAATAGACAGATCACCTAAGCACAAAATCAACAGGGAGATAATAGAGCTCAACATCATAGATCAACTAGACCTAATGGATATCTCAGCACTTTCCACCGCAACTCTACAGAATACACACTTTTCTCAGCAGCTCACAGAGCCTTTGTCAAAATTGACCAGATATTAGGCCATAAAGTGTGCCTTCATAAAGTCTGGAAAATAAGAGTAACTTCCTGCATCATGTGAGATCACAATGCCTAAAGCTAGAAATTAACAAGAGACACCTCTAGAACTCTACCAGCTCCTGGAGACATTTAAACAATGAGTGGGTCATGGAAGAAATTAAAAAAAGAAATTGTAAAGTTCCTAGAATTGAATGATAATAAAAACACAACTTACCAAAACTTATTGGACACAATGAAGGTAGTCATAAAGCCCTAAATGCCTTCATTACAAAGACAGAGAGATTCCAAATCAATAACCTGACTGTCCACATAATGGTAGTGAAAAAACAAGAAGAATGCAACCCAAAAATCTCCAGATGGAAAGAAAAAATCAAAATTTGAGCAGAAATTAATGAATTGGAAGTGGAGGGAACAATTTTAAAAAATGATAAAAATGAAGAGCTGGTCCTTTCTGGGCTCCTCCCCAGGCAGGTAGTGCTGTGGAAGGACCAGGCTTGCTGGTTCATCCCAAGGGGTTAAGGAGAAAGATGAGTGTATGACAACTCAGAAACCTTTGCTAACCACTGGAGAAAAAAACCACACTCAGTCGGGAGTTTTTCAATGCAGGAACTCACAGAAAAACTTGCTTTATTGCTATGAGCAGTTGCCTATATCATGTTGGGGACGAAGGTGGGGATTTTAGGACAAGGGGAGAGGTAAGGGCCAATAGTAAACTATAACTATTGAAATGGTAATTTCAACTCCTGTGTGGAAGTAGCAGGCCTGAAGCCATTAGGCATCTTGTTGAGTCCTAGCTGGCCAGAGACAGGTCACCAAACTTTAGCTAGGCTCAGGAAGTTCTACTAGGCCTCACGCCTGGGCCTTTCAGGGCCCAACAGGTTCTTTGAAAAAATAAGCAAGAATGACAAACTCCTGGCCAAATTGATCAAAGAGAGAGAGAGAGGGAAGTCTCAAGTGAAGAATGAAATGAAATTAAAATTGAGACATCAATGAAATTGGAGGAATCATCAGGGAGTACTTCCAAAATCTCTACTCTACAAATTTAAGTAATATGGAAGATGAGTTCCTAGACACATTCAATCTGTCAAAACCAAACTCAGAGCAGATTAATCTCCTACAAACCTATCACAAAGATGGAGATAGAAAAGGTGAGTTTTTGGCCAGGGAGGTCCCTGTTGCATCCAAAACATTATAGAGTATTGACAATGTCCTTGGTTTCCCTTGAGAAAGAGAAGGTAAGACCCTATTGATGATTACTTCACATGCCTGAGCAGCAAAGTTACTGATAAATCAAGCTGTTGCTGAGCAGAAAACCTTCTCCCCATACACCAGCCAACTGAAATGTGGAAAAAGCGTCACTGAATGAAGCCCTATGGGAGACAGAAGTCATCAGCACTGAAAACAGTGGACACTGGAAGCCCCACATTTGGCCAGATGGGCCAAATGACTGAATGAGTTGGAGGAAACCAACTTCTTTCTAATTGGACTAAAAGCCCATTGAATACCTAATCAAAATCCTATGGCAGGGGAGGTCATGAGACTTAGGGGTATAAAACCTGCTCTTGTCTGAAGAAATGCATATGTCATTCTCACCAAATTGCCCTGAAAGCACTACACTTAATGTATATGTATATATATTACTCTCATTTCTGGTTAAAGAAGCTTGCTTCTCTTTTCAGATGGTGATGACCACTTTGACGACCCAAAAGGCAAGATAGTCCTGACAAGAAAGGATGGAGGAGTGTCCAGCACTGAAACATCTCACACCCTCCAAGGCTCAGGGTCCATTGCAGAAGAGGTGGCAGAAAGAATGTAAGAACTAAAGGAAGGGTACCATTCCTTACAATGCAACTGTCCAGACAGAAATTGGCCTCAATGTCCATGTTCTCACAGTGCCTAGCAATACCTACACAGGTCCCTCATAATAGGAGAAAAAGATGATGACATCAAATTAAAAGACAGATTAATGGAGAGAGGATGGGTGTATGATGGAGAGCAGGGTTATGAAGAAGAAAGTGGAAGAGGGGAGGGAAATATCATGGTTTGTTGTCTGTAAATAGAGAAGTTGTCAATAAAAAAATATATATTATTTTTAAAGGGGAAAAATAAAATAAAATAAACACAATTTAAAAATAAAAAGGTAATCAAAAACCTCCCAAAAAAGAAAAGTCCAGGACCTGATGACTTCTCACCCAAATTCTATCAAATCTTCATTGAAGAATTGAAACCAGTTTATTTCTAACTGTTCTGCATAATCGGAGACCAGGGTATCCTCCTTGATTCCTTTTATGAAGCTAACATTACCCACCAAAACCAGACAGAGATGCAACAAAGGAAAGAAAATTATAGGCCTATATCCCAAATGAACTTAGTTGCAAAGATCCTGAACAAACTCCTCAAACAAAGTCAACAGCACATCAAAAGCATTATCCACCTTGTTCAAATAACTTTCATTCCAGGGATGCAGGGATGATTTAACACATGGAAATCAGTCAATGTAATATACTATGTAAATAAACTTAACCATAAGAAACATAATTATCTCAATTGATGGAGAGAAGCCTTTGACAAAATACACCACTTCATGATCAAAACACTGGAAAGAATAGGCATGGATGGCTTGTATCTCAACACAATGAAGACTATATGCAAAGCTCCTAATAGCCAAATGGTACATAATAGGGAAAAACTCAAGGAGATACCACTGAGTTTGGGAACAAGACAGGGGTCCCAACTCTCACCACTGCTCTTCAACATAGTACTGGAAGTACTACCCCAAACACTAAGACAGGAGAAACAAATAAGAGTGATTCAGATTGGAAAGAAAGAAAGAAAGTCAAGTTAGCCCTATTTGTAGATGACATGATCCTATATATAAGTGACCTGAAAGTCTCCATCTCAAAACTTCTAAAGGTGATAAATTCCTTTAGGAAAGTGCAAAGATACAAAATCAATGCACAAAACAGTAGCTTTTACACATGCAAAGGACAAATATACAGAGAAAGAAATCAGTGAGGCTGTCCCATATTCAATAGCATCAAAAAAAATTTAAATACCTTGGAATAACACTAACCAAGGATGTGAAAGACCTATAAAATTAAAACATAAAAGTGGGGACTTCTGGTTAAGATGGCAGCATAGGTACCATGCCAAAGCAGCCAAGGGGGGAAAAAGCCAAAAAAAAAAAAAAAAGCAGCAAAATACACACTTTTACTAAAAGTGAGGTATATAGGAAATTGAAGTGACAGCAGAGAAGTAGGAGAGATCCAGAGCACCCAGAGCCCACAGAGGCTGGAAGGACCGGCTCTGGAAGGTCCATGGGACCACAGTGGCAGTGCGCCATCCAGCTGCCAGGCTTGGCTTGAGCCATAGAAAGAGCCAGGTGAGGGGATTTTCCACTCACACTGGAGTTCTCTGCAAACTCCAGAAACATGAAGGGGAAACAGCAGTGAAAAATGGAGGAACAGATCACAAGGTAGAAGAACATGTGTAACAGCGAAAGAACTAGAGCAGGCTGCCCTCCCCCATCGCCAGTGCCCAGCTCCAGTGAACAGAGCAGCTATCCAGGGACCCAGCCATGCCTACTTGAACTGACAGAAAGACTAAAGCAGGAGCATAGCATAACTAATACCAAAATTATCCCAAAAGGTAACTAGGATTACACCAGGTCAGTAACCACCTAATAAACCTTCCTAATATAGGCCTGAACCAGAAGTGCTAGTTGTACCACACATATCAGGATAAATTATATGTTAAATTTGATAGATGGTCAGATTTGCCATTCTTAAATAAGCTGTATTTTGGGCTTCTTATTTGTTGCTTCTTGATTTATACTGGCTTTGTTTCCTCTTCTGTTATACATTGGGGAAGGGTCTCACCTGGTCACAAGCTGCCTTGAAACCCTCTACAGACCAGAAATGTCAACCTCCTTGTTGTCAATATTAAGGGAGTGGGTGAGGCAACACACAACCTAAGGGACAGACAGAAAATCTGGTTGTCATAATACCTACTGTTGGATAAATACTCTGTGCTGTTTTTCATTGAAAGTGTACATTGATAGGAACTACCTGTATTTGAATCCACTCAGCATGCTTGAATACTCTCACAGCAGGCAAACCCAACAACTCGAGTCACTTTTGTAGATACTCTGAGAGTCTTGAGAGCCAAATCTGGCACCTAAAGCTCCTACCCTGAAGATATATAACATGAGATTGATTGATACATCTCATAATACCCAGCTATCTAGAAAATCCAATCATTAAATAATCCATGATGCAAAAATACATACATTATAACATAAGAAACACAAAAATCAAGACAATATAAATCCACCATGCATCAGAAATGACTTAAATGATTACAAGTTAGAGGAAATGCCTGAGAAATATTTCAACAGAATGATTATAAATATGTTCAAAGAACTCAATAAGAAATCAAAGGAATGAAAGAGGAAATCAAAGGAATCAAAGAAAACACAGGTCACCAAGTTAATGAAATAAAGAGGACAATACTAGACATAAATAAGAAAATAGAAATAATTTTTCAAAAACAGTCAGAATTACTAGCAATGAAGAACACAGTTAATGAAATAAAAAGCTCTGTAGAAAATCTCACCCTTAGAATGAATGAAGGAGAGGACATAATATCTAAGCTAGAAGACCAGGTGGCAGATATAATACATCAAGATATTCAGGACACTATGAAAAGATCAAACTTAAGAATTTGGGGCATAGGAGAAGGAGAAGAATTTCACTGCAAAGGCATAGTAGGTGTCTTCAACAAAATCATAGAAGAAAACTTTCCCAAATTGGGAAGGAGGTACCAATGCAGATAAAGGAATCCTTTAGAACACCAGCCAGACAAAACTTGGAAAGAACCTCTCCTTGCCATATTATAATCAAACAACCAAACACACAAACCAAAGAAAAAAATATTGAAAGCAGTCAGAGAGAAAAATCAAGTTACCTACAAAGGCAAGCCTATCAGGATTACAGCAGATTACATGCCCATTCTCTTCCTCTCTCTCTCTCTCTCTCTCTCTCTCTCTCTCCCCTTGCAAATACAAAACAAAAAATATATTTTAAAATGAAATCATGAAATTTGTAGTGAAATTAATGAATCTGGAAAAGATTACTCTAAGTGAGGTAACAGACTCAGAAAGTCTCTTTAATACATGGGTCATAGCTTCAAATGTTTAGATTTATGTTGAGTTGGACTAAAAGTCAATAGTGGGGCTGGAGAGATGGCTTAGTGGTTAAGTGCTTGCCTGTGAAGCCTAAGGACCCCAGTTTGAGGCTCAGTTCCCCAGGTCCCACGTTAGCCAGATGCACAAGGGGGCGCACGCATCTGGAGTTCGTTTGCAGAGGCTGGAAGCCCTGGTGTGCCCATTCTCTCTCTCTCCCTCTATCTGTCTTTCTCTCTGTGTCTGTCTCTCTCAAATTAAAAAAAAAAAAGTCAATAGTGGAGACCAGGAAGATAAAAAAGGATTATGATGGAGAGAAGAGCAGGGAGAGCTTAAGAGGAAGAGTATAGTAAATATTTAAGTACAGTAAAAGGGTACTAGGCAGGGGGAGAAATGGGTTAAGGAGGGGATGGAGTAGAGGAGGGTGTGGTAAGACAGATACATACATACACACACACACACACACACACACACACACACACACACACATATATATATATACACACACATACATACATACATATGGTAGTCAGTTTCACATTACTGGCAGAAATCATCAGACCAAGAGCAACTTGTGGGAGCTTGTGGGACTTGAGGGGAAGCTCCATGATGGCAGGGGAAAATGGTGGCATGAGCACATGGTGGATATCACCCTCTGACCAACATCATATGGACAACAGGAACAGTACAGTGTGCCAAATACTAGCAAGGGGACAGTGGCTATGATATCCATAATCCAGCCTCCAACAATATGCTGCCTCCAGAAGGTATTAGTTTCCAAATCTCCATCAGCTGGGAACCCAGCATTCAGACCACCGAAGTTCATGGGGGACATCTGAATCAAATCACCACAATCCACCTCTGACCCCCAAACTTACATGATTTAAAATGCAATACATTCAGTTGATCTTTAAAAATCCCCATAGTCTTTATCAATCCTAATAATGTTCAAAAATTCCCATAGTCTGAGGTATTTTAACTGAGCCATAATACCAAAAAATAAATTCCCCAAACCCATAATGGCATAAAATAAACATTCTTACTGCAAAAGATGGCATTAAGGAGTACAAAGAAATATTCAACCAATACAATATTTAAACAGGGCAAACATCATACTCTGTAGCTCCAAGTCCAATAACTCTAGTCAAAAACAAGTCTCTAAGTCTGATAATTCTAACCAGAAACAAAGTCTCTGGAGTTCCAATTCTGTGCCTCCAGCTAGGCTACTCACAGTCCTGGAAAACTTCATCCAGGGCTCACAGTTTTCCTTAGCAGTCATCCTGTGGTCCCGACATCTCCACTGGTTCTCCACTGTAACCCATGGTTCATCCTCACAGCTCCATTGGCTCTCCATGCAGGCAATCCAGTAAACCTGCTTCACACTTCCCATGGCTATTTCTAAAACACAAGACTGTGTTGCAAATTCAATGACCCTCTCTTTCCTGTATTTCTTATATTCCACAATACCAGGTAGGGTGACAATTTGTTAATCTGGGGGGTGTTGGGGATAAATCAGACTTTGAAGAACAGGGCACTCTTAGAGCATTCAGGCCCCTTCAAAAGAGTCTACATTCTTCCTGTTGCCCCAGTGCAGGTCAGCTGGCCCAATCTCAATGGTTTTAATCTGTCATATAATTGCAGCTGAACAAGAAGCAGTGCTAGTGCAAAGATTTATTTCTGTGCCATAACCCTCTGCACACACCAGTTTATTTCTACACATCACAACCCACACAAGTTCTCAGGACACAGGTATAACAGTAAGCCTCTCACATAAACTGTTTCTAGCCCAGTCCAGACAAAGCTCCTCTTCACCCTCATAAACCAAACCTCACAGTCCATCATTCTTACTGCATTCAGGTCTTGCAACTCTGACCAGGACAATCCATCAAGCTGTACTTACAGCACTGCAAGGTGTCTCTTAGGTGAAGGTTTCAAATTCATCCACATTCCTCTTGAAAATTAGCTCCAAAAGGCCAAAGCCACATAGTCAGGTGTATAGCATCAAATGACACCACTCCTCAGTACCAATATTACTGCTACAGTCAGGTTCACATTACTCACAGAAATCACTCAACCAAGAACAGCTTGTGGGAAAAATAAAAAGGTTTATTTTGACTTATAGACTTGATGGGAAGCTCCTTGATGGCAGGGGAAAATGGTGGCATGAACAGAAGGTGGACATCACCCCCTGGTCAACATCAGATGGTCAACAGGAACAGGAGTGTGTGCCAAACACCCATAAGCCCACCTCCATCAATGCACTGCCTCCAGGAGACATAGTATCCAATTCATCATCATCTGGGAGTTCAACATTCAGAACACCTAAGTTTATAGGGGATACCTGAATCAAACCACCACAATGTGTATGTGTGTGTGTTTGTTTAAAAAAAGAGAGTTTTGGCAGAAGTATCCTGTGGAGGTGGATAATGCTGGACCCAGAATCAATAAGTTCTTATTAGAAAAATTTCAGTGCCAGGAGTGGGATACCTTACAGTGAGCTGTTGGCCAGGAAGGCTCCTTATGCCCACAAAACATTAATGGCTATTTCCAAGGCCCTTATTTGCCACCACAACTAGATAATAAGATCCTAATGATAAAAATTCCACATGCTTAGGATGCAAATCACTGAGTAATCAAGTCAGAGCTGTGGTGGAAGCCTTTTCCCTGTTGACTAGTTGTCAGGAAGCTGAAAAGCCCTAAGCAACCTGTTGGGGGAGAAAAGTCATCAAGGATCTTAATCATTAGTACATCTTGCAAGTTTTACAGCTGGCCAACAAGGCCAAATGTACCAACTGGTGTAATGGTTGCATGTCTGTTATTACCTTCTTATTTCTAGGACAAATACCCTACCAGAAGCAGCTTATGAGTGGAAGGGGTTTAGTTCAGACTTACAGATTAAATGAGAAGCTTCATCATGACAGAGGAAGCTAGTTTACTTTATCATAGAGCCACAGCAGAGAGAAAACAGAGCCAGAACACACACCTTAGGGTTAGACTCAAGATCACCCTCTCCTCCCAGGGATACACCTTTCCCAACAGGGCTACAGCTACTGAAAACTAAATAAAAAATTTAATCAATTTGATTGAGGCTACTGGGAACACACATTTACACTGAAGCCACCACAGAGGTAGACCAAATGCTCTCTGATTGAACTTGAGGATCCCATCATGGGAGGGGATTCCTGCCTGATACTGAAAACCTAATGAAAGTACCATGGTTTGCAATGTCATAATCCCTCATTCCTCTAGCACAAGGACCATAGTTCTAATTGTACCCTTTGATTCTGGTCCCTCCATCTAGTCAATCACTCAGCCACAGAAACCTCGTCAGGTAAAATAATAGCAATTGCTCAGCCAACCTCACAGGATTGTTAAAGATGACAATGAAAAAAACTCATTCATATCAATGCATATCAGTACATGTTTAAGCATGTTACTACAAGATGTCCAAGTGGACAAAAAGGCAGATGATGCAAAAGTAATCTATAATGTACAAAATGGAAAAAAAAAACACATAAGTATATGAATTTTCCACTGTACTCAGAGAACTTCTTATATGTCAGACTGCAAAGATCAGTTAACTAAACTAGAAAATACTTTCAGGGTAATTGTAAAACATTAGGAAAGAACCATTTACCATCTCTACCAGCAAGAACCATGAATGAGAGGTGCTCAACTATCAGCAAGCTCCTTTCATTAAATTCCCTTAGATTCTATTACACAAATAAATATGGCATCAAAACTCACCTGACCATTACACTGACATAGAATGACACAATGACGTTCTGAATGGTCAGCAGTCATTTCATCTGTGCATTTGATATGGTTGCAGAAACAGACAGGACATGCTGAATTTTCAGGGTAGTTGTGCCCAATGCTTGGGGTTCCCATTGTTTGGGCTCCATTCTTGGTTGTTGTTACCAAGGAGCTCATTCTTTCCTGACCAAAGGATGACCCTAAGCTGACTTTTGTGTAATTTTGTTTTGTGAAGATCCACAGGATACATGCAGTGAACTCTCTGCAGGTGGCCTCTGGTTAGCCTGGAAGCCCAGATTGGAATATTTCATCTTTCTTCAAACTTTACTAGTGACTGCTCCTGCACCCAGCTACTCATCTGACATTCCAAGCCACTGTTTAAGTTTATTCTCTGTTTGTGATAAGTACAATGACACACACACACACACACACACACACACACACACACACACACCATCACCACCACCACTCAAATGTTTCATATCCTAATATGTATGAACTACAAGCATGTTTATTCCTATGACATCAAGAGTAGGAGGTTCAGGCTCAATTAAAGGTTACCATCAGCAGTTACTGAAAAGAAGAAATGATCTTGTGGTTTCAGACCAGCTCAACACAATCACAGGCACCCTTCTTACCCCAGAATCCAGTAAAGGTAAGAAACAAATTCTCTCAAATACCTTCTGAAAGGAATGTGGTTGCTAATGGCTTAATTTAAGCCTGGTGTAACTAATTTCAGATTTATAATATGCAGGCCTCTGTGAAATTATTTATTAATTGCTCTTATATAGGAAATGTTATTAAAAGCACACAACCCGTAGGTTATTTTGAAAGGTCAAATGAGATATAAGTGGAAAGTACCAAGTACTCTGTGTGGCAAAAGGTAAGGTTAATATATAATAATGACTGTGCTGTAAAGAAAACAAGAACACTTTAACTTTGAGCCAAATACAAGTGGCTACATGGCTCAGAAGCAGACTCGTGTTATCTCAAATTACATGTCCCACCATGGAAGAGATGACACCAACTTTTATCATCAAAGAACAAATGAAATTCATAAATCAATGCATTCAACAAAATATATCAGTGGGGCCATTAGATATACAGGTAACAACATCACAAGATCTTTTGTATGTATTTCAGAAGTTATCTTACAACATTTTAGCTTTAGAGTTCATGAAGGTTAGAGGTCTGCTAAGCTTAGTATGGTCCTAGAAGAAGAGCTCCTAATGTTTTTGGACTTTTTCTCAAATCTTTACTTCTTTTTATTAATTAGAGACTTTGCTTGTATGGACAAATCATGTGTTGGTCATACTCCTCTCCTCCCTACCCCATTCCACTGAGGGCCTCAGTGGGGTTACTGGTATTCACCATGGGATTATTGGCTATGACTTGTGAGAGTATCAGTCATTCATTGGGGGAAGGGGATAACTATAGCTCTGGATACTCCTTCACAACCTGTGGCTCTCACAGTTCTTCTGCCTACTCTTCCACAATGTTCCCTGAGCCTCGGTTGGTGTGTCATAAGCCTACTTTAGTGTTAGGCTGTAAGTTCTAGATTTCTGCTTTGATACATTTTAGGTGTCCTTCATGTCCATTGCTATGTCCCTGCTGCAGATTGTCAGGCCTATCATGAGATCAGCACTCATTCTTAACTTGCCAATTCCTCTGTGGTAACACCTGGACCCTGGAAGATTTGTAAGAAGTGGCTCATCTCATGACAGTGTGTCAGGTATCTTTCCTTGTCATGTTGAGAGATTTTGGTTCTCCCCAGTTTCAAACTCCTTCTGTAAAAGATAAAACAGACTCTATTCTTCAAAGGGGAGTGAGAAGAGCATAGGTTAAAGAGGATAAGCATAGTTAATTAAGAGAGATTTTGAAGGTTGTAGCCTCTCTTTTGGCCAAAGACTAATGGGAGCTGTTCACCGAAATCCATGACCCTCATCTCTATAGGATTCTGACTTGGTTCCCAGTACCAGATATGAGTTCTTTCCCATTGAGCCAGTCTCCTAAACAATTATAGAGCCATTGGTTTCTAGCCTAGGTTGAGTACCACTATAACACAGATGTATACATCTTGTCCAGATGGTTGATTTCACATCTAGCAGGATACCCTGCTTGTTCACAACATTGGTAGCCATTTTCCCCCAGCAGTTCCTATACACTTTTCAGTACTATGTGGGCTAGCCATCATGGAGTTGGCTTCCTTCCAGATTCCAGCATGATCTCTCCACGTTCTATGTTGGCAGCTTGTGATGTCTTCAGCAATAGGACCTTACTTCAAAACTCGGGTTAGTAATCAAGTGATTTGACAAAGGCCTGTGTTGTTTTGGGGACCTCATAGGACTCTTAGCTAAATGTAGGGTACAACCCATCTTTGGTACTGGGAATTATAAGCCAGAACCAATAGTTTTAAGATTATGCATTCTCCCATTCACTGTAGGGCCCTTCTGCTTCGATGCCCTTTTCCTCCCCACAACCCACAAACTCCTATTGATGGTTATATCTTTGAGTCTGCTATCCAGGAGAAAGGTTTCTTTTTTTCCCTTCTGAAAATCTATTGTTTAAAATGTATCCAAATTATTAGATATTTCTTTAAAAATAGAATTTTAATAAAATAGAGTAAGACCTACATTGTAGCAGGTAAGTTTCTTTTTGGTATCATTTGATTCCAGTCAACATGGAAGGTTCCATGAGGGCCCTAGCCACTGTCAGGCTAAGTTCTTCCTTATTTCCAGGAAAAAGGTTTCTATGATACCAATGTATGTTGGTTTTAGTTTTGTGTATATCTCCCCTACCCTTCTTTTCCCCTTCCCCAAACCCTTCCATCCTATTATTTCTCCCTCAAGTTGCATTTCTGGTATGCATGCAACACAAGTTGTTGCAGGTTAGGAATCATATATGAGGAAGAGCATGTGGCATTTGTTTTCTGTGCTTGTGTGAGTTTGCTTAGTATGATGTTTTTCCAAGTCCATCTATTTTCCTGAAAATTCCATTATTTCATTTTTATTTACTGCTGAGTATATATCATTCTGTACAAGTACCACATATTGGCATTATCTATTCATCATCTGGGCTGATTTCAGATCCTGGGTATTGTGACTAGAGCAGCTACAAACATGGCTAATTGTCTCAGAGGTAAACAGTACAGTTTTAGGGTATATGCCCTGTCGGACATAGGCAGGGCCCTGGGCTAAAGCAAACCTAAGCTGTCTGAAACAAAGGCCCCAGGCTGTAGAGAGGTCACAGCAGCCTTGATGGCTGGTCATATCTCAGTCATATCTTGGGGACCAGACCAGCAGGGGAGCTCCTCCCCCCATTCATGGGAGTTGCAGTGAATGAGGATCCTCTCCCCATTCTTGGAGGTCACAGTGAGCCTGGATCCCTGGACAAAATCTCAGACCCCAAGATCAGCAGGAAGTAAGGCCACTCCCTCTCCAAGCATGGGATGTTTAAACATTCAGATAAGGTTTAGGCTTTGCCCATAACCCAGTTTGGCCAGTTACCTAGGAAACTCCCTATATCACATCAGCCAGCAATCTTTGCACAGCCCATCCCCCTGCACCATATACCATATCCTATGTTCTGAAATGTATGACCCCATATGCTAATTAGACATCAGCAAGCAACCTTGTACATTCAATCCCCTTAGGACCCTCTTCCCATCCTCTACTGCTCAGAAATCCATTTCCCTAACAATAAACTGAGCTGTTCACTGAAACTGTCTCCCAAGAGTGATTCATTCACTTGTCATGCACACACACCCTGATTTCCATGGTTGCCTGGACTCCTTGGGGGACCCACAATGCCTGGGACCTATATGGTTAGATCAAATGGTAAAATCTTTTCTTAACAGCAAGGTAAGTTTCAAATATAAAAACTTCTTTCTTATATGACTTGAGATCAAAATTTTCATGACAAGGACTATCCTTTTCAATAGTTTCATGTCTGCTAGATTCATTCAATTCTATTTGCAACATTTATTTGTGTTTCCTCACTTTCTTTTAATTTATTTAAGAAATCTGTAGGGACGGAATGAAATGTATGTTCTTTTTTATTGAGGCAAGCCCAACAGACTGGCCTTTTTTTATGTGAGTTGGGGGGTGAGATTGGGGCACCAGGGTCTCCAGCCTCTGTAAATGAACTCCAGATGCATGTGCCACCTTGTGTTCATGTGCAATTTGTGCACTTGTGTCACTTTGTGTGTCTGGCTTACATGAAATTTGAAGAGTAGAACATGAGTCTTTAGGCTTAGAAGGCAAGCATCTTGACTGCTAAGTCATCTCTCTACTCCTGTATTCTCTTTTATTTTTCTTCTCATGTGTGCCAAAAGTGTGTGATATTTACACACCTCACTTGAAGATAATCTGTAGTGAGTGAAATAAAGAAACTTCTTATGACAGTTATTTAAGCTAAGAGTGAGCCACTGCAGCTAGAGCAAGCACTCATCTGGTTTATTTGTTGAACAGCAAAATCAATATGTGAGAAAGAACTTAGCCTCAAAAGAATTCCTCAAGATCAAAAGAAAGGTTTTAAGGGTAGAATTTGCTGACCTGCTTTGATCCAGAAACATACACACCATTTGCTATTCATAGATATTATTAGTCTAAGCCTGCCTGCTACTTTCATCATCCTTGAGGGAAAGTAATTGCTTTCAATGTAGGTCACTGCATCTTAGCCACTCACACAACACTCTGAGCTAGAAGCATGACCAAGTCACTGATGAGATAAAACAAAGAGCATGGCTTCAGTCAAGCATGTCCAACATTTCTGGTAAATATGTATCATGGTACATTGTGCGTATGCATGGACATTATAAATAAATTTTAAAATTAAAAACAAAAAACAAGAAAAAATAAAAACAAAGCCCCAGAAAACAATTAGGAGCCCTTGAATACTTAACACTTGAGTAATCCACTGCCTCTCTTGGCTGAATATTTCATGCCTTTACTATCACCTTGTTGTTAATAAAGTTTCAAGCTGCTTTACAACTTTTGTATGTGTATGTCTTAATTCAGTTCTGAGAGTAAGATGCCTAGGACCTGGTAAATATTGTTATTGTGACAAAGTGTCCAATCAGAAGCAGCTCATGGGAGGAAAGGATTTATTTCAGCTTATAGTTTAGAGAGTAGGTTTCAGCATAGTGGGGAAAGCATAACAGGCCTAAACCAAAAACCTGAGTCACAATTGACAACAGTGGGAAGGAAAATAGTCTATCTACTGGGTAGGGAACAGAGGTTCATCATCCAAAGCCTTCCCCCAGCAATATACCTCCAGCAAGCCTACACCTCCCAAAGGCCCTACAACTTTCTCAAATTGTCACCAGCTGGTGACTAAATATTCAAAATATGAGCTGGTGGAGACATTTTCCATTAAAACCACCTACACAGGAACACCAGTAGAGATCACTAGTAATAAAACTGCTTCAGGAACCCAGTTTGCATGTGTCCTTCTTTAGTTTCTACTTCTCTCCACTCAGGTCTACCCCATATGTATTTATGGAGAAGATTCTATTCACAAGGCCCTGGTGCTTTCAAACCAGGTGAGTATGCTAGAGTATGCTCAACTATTGCTCTGTTGATCAACCCTTAACCTAAAGATACATATCCAGGAACTCTGTCAATCTTGTTGGTTCTCCTCAACTAACACCCTCTCTGGCACTGAGAAGGCAGTCTGCACATATTCAACAAGTACTGCCAAAATAAAAATCTTGTGTCCTCTTCCCATAAAGAGCACACTGATTTTTCAGTAGAGCATACTGATCCCTGATGATAGTACTGTCCTACGTGGAAAAGAGTAAATTGGAAGCTAATCCTGTTCACAACATCACTGTCTTACATGTCTCTCTAAATATAACCAATTAAGTATTTGTATAAATGTTCCATTACATAGCTGATGCAATTAATCCAGGAAATTACTTGCTATTTCAAAGCCAGGGATGCTTTCCTTGAAGTCACATAAGGTTCTATTTCTTGTGGCAGATAATTTTAGGTTTCCTATGAACATGTGTCCATCAAAAAATATTAATCTGGGCTGGAGAGATGGCTTGGCGGTTAAGCGCTTGCCTGTGAAGCCTAAGGACCCCGGTTCGAGGCTCGGTTCCCCAGGTCCCACGTTAGCCAGATGCACAAGGGGGCGCACGCGTCTGGAGTTCGTTTGCAGAGGCTGGAAGCCCTGGCGCGCCCATTCTCTCTCTCTCCTTCTCTCTGTCTTTCTCTCTGTGTCTGTCGCTCTCAAATAAATAAATAAAATTAAAAAAAAATATTAATCTTCCCTCACCCATCACAGGTCAAGTTCAAGACAAATGCTTTTCTGGGGCCAGGATGGCTTTAAAATGTTAATGCTTTTTAATGATCCCTTTAGTAACACATTAGTGTCAGGTCTAGCTGAGAAAGCAAGCTATTGGAGAGTTAAGATTCCAGGTAACCCCCAAGGTGAACATGAATTGACTTTTATTACTCATTTGTAGAGAAAGAATGGATCTTCTGCTAATGGTGGTTGATGACTTCTGGACATTGGTGGACACAAGTCTATCATAGCTTAACAACTTAGCACTTTCTATAGAAAGTGTCTACTGTTCTCTCTTGTGATTACATGACTGGAATCTGTAGTTCACATGTACTGTCCTACATCATGAGAAAGTATCATACCACATATTGTTAGCTTTAGAGAAAAAGCAAACTTCAAAGTTTAAACATTTTATGTTTAACCTTTGCAAATTGAGGATTGTGACTGGGAGGGTTGAAGTAAACGTTAAATTTACTATGAGATATTGACTTATGTGATGCCTATGGAGCCATCTATAAAGTGAAGATTGGTAGTGTAAATCCAGCACAAGTTTAAAGTCAGAGAAGGAGCAGTGTCAATAATGTAATTCCAAATCCAAGGACAAAAGATTGATGTCTCAGCTCAACCATGCAGGTAGAAAATTCCAGTTCAACTGTCTTTCCCCCTTTTTCTTTTCATCCAGAACAGAAAACATAAAGAATTCCTACTCACACTAGGGAGGGCTTTGCAGTGTTCATGGCTCAGAGTTCCTCTCATCTAAACATCCTCATAGGCACACCAAGAAATAATGCTTTGACAAGTACCTTGATACCCCATGGCTCTGTCAAGTTGGTACATAAAGCTAACCACTAAAGAAGGTAACCAGAAGGAGGGCAGCAAGGAAACAAAGATTGCTATTCACCTGACAGCATTGTTTGAATATGATATTAATGATTATACTTCATGAGGAGAGACAAAAGTCCCAGCAAACTCCAAAGACAAGTCTGTCTCATGGTGGACACATAGACTTCACTTCTAGGGCCATGATTCCCAACACACTTTAAACATGATGACCTTGGGGATATAATGAACATCTTCAATGATATCTAGGGATATAAAATTGTCTATAATTGAATGTATTCCTCTTCCTTTTCAGACAATCTCAGGTGAATTGACTGAGACTTCCTCAACTAAGGCTTGTGGTTAGTATGTCTCCACTTATTCAAGGCTTTTCTAGTAGGAACATTGCATTAATAAATATGAAAGCTCATTAAATTATCTTTTGATCATGAAAATGAGCTGAAACAAATTGCATTTGAAAATTTCAGAATGGATCTATGTATACCAAGCAAAAGTAAAATAACATAAACAAATTTGTCTGATGATACAGTTAGGGTCTCCATCAGCAAGAAAAATATTGTCTTAAGAAATCACCTGACATTTCCCTCTGTCCTTCACATATATACATATGTGCTCAGGAACATATGTACTGCCATATACATGGCAACACATATGCACACATAACATACAAACACACATGATAAACATGTCATTCTCAATTGAGGTTTCCAGCTGAAGTGTATTTTTCAATATTTATTATGAGTTTTTCAGTACCACAATAATCTATAACTTAAGGAATAGTCAAGTCATAAATCACCAACAGTAATTTTAAACAAGAAGAAATTAACTTTTCATAAGTCTTTATACCAGAGGAGAAAACTTCAAGAATATAGAAATCTTCACACCAGACTTCCCCTTGTTAAGTTTATACCCTTACAACCTTTCTAAACACATATCTGTTCTCTAATCAAAATCTGTGAACTAGGAAATTTTAGAAAGTTAACTGATATTGATTGATTCTTTTTTCTAAATGTCCCCTCCCCAAGTTATTATCATAGCACCTAGTCTTTCCCTTCATAATATTTCCACACTCTGTAATTATAAATAAATACTCTGCTGTCATATCATTGAAAGCATTTGAAAACTTACCAGATACATACAGGCATGTCTATTATATATTTTGTGACCCACAGTGAATAACTTAAACCCTGGAGTTGTGGCTGACACTTGAGAAGTTCATAGTAGAGGTTAAGCACATGGGCTCTGAAACTGGATTGTGTGAGTTGGCACTGAGGCTGAGCCCATGCTTGCCAAGCCTTATATTTGACTGTGGGTAGGAGAATCACCATGTATTCAAGGCCACCCTGAGACTACATAGTGAATTTCATGTCAGCCTCAGCTAGAGTGAGACTCTATCTCAAAACAACAACAACAAAAAATGAATAAAATGAAACAAAAGGAAAAGAAAAGCACATAGATAGTAGTAAACCAGTATTAAAGAATATCCTGAGATAGGAGAACAGGAAAGGGTAACAAGAGGTATCAAGAAGGGGAAAAAGAACAATGGGAACCCTGGAGGCAGAAAGAAGTGTGGTAGTCTACAACAGAGGGTAAGTTGGAGGGTGGTATAAAGGGGAGGAATAAGGATGGAAGTGGGGGAAAGGGAAACAAAAATTTGAAAATATCAGGTGAAACCTAATTCTTTGTATATTAATAAAAATTAATTTAAAAAATCCCTTCTGTTTCCACATAAGCAGAAGTCTAGAGGAATATGAAAACAGGATTTAGTTCAATGACCAACAAGATCAGAATGGCACCTGCACAGCTGCCTAGGTCATTTGTTTAAAGTAACAAAATCACATCCAACAAGTAAGGCAACTGTTCATATTCAAATAAGAAGGGGGGAACTACATACATATGAGTTAGGATTTAGATATAAATTATCTCCCCCAAAGGCTTGTATTAAAAGCTTGGACCACAACTAGTGGTAGTATTGAATTGGGATTGGATCACAAGGGTGCTAAATTTATTAATTAATTGATCCTCAGAGGAATTCATAGTTTAGGAATTGAGGCCTGTTGGAGGACATAGGTCATTGACAGCAGGCCTTTGGAGGACATATTTTGCCTCTGGACAACTCCCTCTCTGCTTGCTTACCAATATGAGGGGGCAGCCTCCTCCCAATACATTCCTGCTGCCATGGAAGTCTACTTCACCTCAAACCTAAAGCAGCTGGCCATGGCTGAAACCATGAGCCAAAATAAACCCTCCTTCCTCAAGTTGTCTTAAGTATTTTGTCTCAATGACAGAAAACTAATAAAGGATGCAATGCACTTATGAACTGATTTCTTTTGAATGGCAAAGGATACACTTCCCAGGGATATTATCAGACTCAATACTGTTAGGTAGGCCAAGAGTCCCAAGGTGGAGTCAACATGAAGAAAGAGAACAGCAGCAGCCTGATTGATGCAGCTTTAGGTGTTTATGTTACCTAACCCCTACTTCCCTGACTTAACAATACTCTTGGCTATAGTTTCCTGCAGATCCTGCAGAGACAATCTGGCTTTTCTCCTCCTCCTCCTCTGTTTGATCTGCTGTCCCCTGCAGTTTCCAATCGTTTGTTTTCTGTATGCCCCTCTCAAAAGGAAAAACTTTAAAAAACCCAAACTATCCATTGTCATACTGGCTGTTCTCTCTCCTCCTGTGAGACAGCCCAGCAGCTCAGGACCCAAAAAACAGTTTTGTCCCTTCCTCAGAGTGAGATCCAAAAAATAGATTACAATCACTATCTTTTATATAGGAGAGTCAGAACAGAGGGAAAAACCCTTAATGCTTCCAAGGGAAGAGAAGCCACATGGTCAACATGGCCCTGACTCATCCCAGCAGAATACTTAATCTCTAACCCCATCTAAACTTTAACTTTTTCATGTTACCTCTCTATATAAGCCAAACATTATTTCAAACTTCTGGCCCCCTCCCAACCCAGCTACCCTTCTACCTCTACCTAAAACTTATACACTCCTGGCTAGCAATTATAAAAGAACTTACCAATCACAACCCCAGGATTTAACTGTTTCCCCACCCTTACCCTAACCCTATGTAGATGGAAGCTCTTCTACCACCCCACAGGGGTACCTAATAATAAGATATGCTGTTGTTTTAGATGACCAGATAATAGAGACTGGCCCTTTATCTAAAGGAAGTACATCCCAAAAGGCTGAGCTTGTCACAATCCATTTACCTATATTAATAAAAATGAGTCTTGCCTCCTCTATAATAGCTACAAAACTGGTTGCAGATGGGCTGGGACACAGCCTAATCTCTTATCAACAGTTTCCACAGAATTTAGGACAGCGATTAAAAACTGCTATGGTGGTCAATCACCTGATACCACAGCAGCTCACCTCATTGACATCAATAGTCCTTCAGAACCATGAAGGCCTCAACCTTATCACAGCTGATCAAGGCCTCAACCTCATCACAGCTGAGAAGGGAGAAAACTGCCTCTACTACTATTACTTGGTCCATTAATGGGGATATTTCTATTGCTCTTGATAGCCCCCTATCTTTGGAAAAATATCAAAACCAGGTATGAAATCTCATGAATTACTTGTTCAAACAGTTTTTATTAACTATTTCTCTTCCACTCAATACCAACTTTTAGCTTCCTTAGATTTAAGTCCCCATTTCCTGCTTAGAGGCAACTTGCCAGCCACTGACACCAGCATCCCCTAAAATACCTGACCATGCCCTCTCACAGCAGAAGCAGCAATGAGACATAACCATGCCCTCTTATCCTTAACAAAATGCTGGAATGTTAGGTAGGACAAGAGTCCCAAGATGTAGTCAAAATGAAGGAAGGAAGAGCAGCAGCCAATTGATGCAACTTTGGATGTTTATATTACCTAACCCCTACACCCCTGACTCTCAGCCATAGTTTTCTGCTGATGTTATCTTAGAGACAACCTGTCTTCTTTCCTCCTCCTCCTCTGTTTGATCTCTGTCCCTCTGAGTAATTAGCTTCTCCATTTGGTCCCTGCTGTCCCATGAATTCCCCAGTCCTTTGTCTTCTGTATCCCCCTTACAAATTTGTATCCACCATACAAATGCTATGTCTATTGGGCCGTAGCTGGATATTATGACTAGCTGCAGGGAAGTATGAGTATTGAAGGTTCCAAGGAGAGACAGAAAAGGTGCAGAAATGATTATGCACTGTTAGTTGATTACATTCCTCACAAGCCACTGATGACAAATGCAATCCTCTACTTTATGTTCCTGTGTCTGTTTCCTTATCTTGACAATAAGAATATTGCTCGTGCTCCTCATAAAGGGTTGTTGTGGATATTGAAAAAGTTATGTTGTGTACTATGTTGATCATTACTTCTCAGTAGAGTAAGCTGCTTTCATTATCAATAGTGTCAATATTATCTGGAGAAATTAAATAGTTATTGATTATGTTTCATAGAGATCTGTGTGGATGTTGTCTATTCATCCATGCTTCTGTGAGAAAGGACAATGGCCAGTAACCTTGCAGGGACATGGTCAGCCCAGCTTATTTAGGGCAAAGTACTTGGCACTTGTCTTCATGAAGTTCTACAAACAGGTAACTGTTTTGGTATTCTTCATTTTATTTACTTGAGAGTGACAGAGAGAGAAAGAGGCAGAGAGAGAGAGAGGGAGAGAGAATGGTCATGCCAGGGCCTCCAGCCACTGCAAACGAACTCCAGATGTGTGCACCCCCTTGTACATCTGGCTAACGTGGGTCCTGGAGAATCAAGCCTTGAACAGGAGTCTTTAGGCTTCACAGGCAAGCGCAGAGTGCTATAGCACTGAAGTAAAATCCTTGGGCTGAAACTTTTCTCTGTTCAGCTGCAATTATATGAGAGATTACAACCTTGGAGATTGGGCCAGCTGACCTGCATTGGGGCAACAGGAAGAATGTAGACTGTTTTCGAGGGGCCTGAATGCTCAAGGAGTGTCTTGTTCTTCAAAGTCTGCTTTATTCCCCCCTGAATTAACAAATTTGCACCCCCACCTGGTATTATAGAGCATAAGAAATGCAGGAAAGAGTCCCCCTTCTGGGTTGCCTGTGCAGAACAGTGTGTAGGTGGGTACACAGGTCTGAAGTGAGTAGACTAGACCCCTGCTTCTGGGCTCCTCCCACCTTCCTGCTATGGGTTGTCTGTGAACAGTATGTGGACAGGCATGTGGGTCTGGAGTAAGAAGGCCAGACTCCTGCTTCCGGAGTCTTCCCACCTCCCTCATTCTTGGTTGCCTGCATGAACAGTGTGTGAGCAGGCACATGAGGCTGGAGTGAGTAGGCCTGTTCCCTATTTCTAGGCTTCTCCCACCTCTCCCCTTCTAGGTTGCCTGTGTGGGTGAGTATTAAGGTCTGTAGTGAGTAGGCCAGACACCTGCTTCCAGGCTTCTCCCACCTCCCCCCTTCTGGGCTGCCTGCACCTACAGTGAGTGGGCAGGCAGGCATGCCAGTCTTGAGTGAGTAGGCCAGACCCTGCTTCCAGGATCCTCCCACCTTCCCCCTTCTGGGTTGCCTGCCCAGATAGTGTGTGGGCAGGAACACTGGTCTGGAGTAGGTAGGCCAGACCCCTGCTTCTGGAGTCTTTCCACTTCCCTCCTTCTGGGTTGCCTGCATGGACAGTGTGTGGGTGGATGCAGTTGTCAGGAGTGAGCAGGCCAGATCATCCCTGTTTCCTGGCTCCTTTCACCTTGTCTGGGCTCCTTGCACTGGTATATGTGCTGGAGGGGACTGCACGAAGTAGGCCAAATCATTTTCCCCTTGTTCCTCCGAGTCCCCTGGTACTCTTAGGACCCATTGTGCCTTGCTTGGAGAAGCTTGGTCTCTATGTGAGCTGTGGAATTAGGCCTTTTTTTCTGGAATCCCCACTGGCCACTGGGTACCAAACATCCCTGTTCACTGGAGTAAGAGGGTGCATAGGCCAAAGTACAAAACTTGCTTCCTTCTCAATAAAATAAAGAGTCTTTATTGGGTAGACAACAATACAAAAAAAAAAAAACAATGAAAGTCAGACAACTGAGAGATCTTTTCCATGGATGCCTAGTTCTACAATGGAAACCTCTAATGAAATCATATAGACATCAACAGAAACTCATTCCCAAAATGAAAACAAAACAACCAATTAGACACTGATCAAAAAAAAATTGCTGAACTAGAAGCAAACTATCAAAGTGCCAACAATTGTATCAATGAAACTGAACAGAATCATCTCCTAGAGTGTTCAACATTTGACAGTCGGCTTAACATGATTGAATAAAACATTAGAGATTCAAACAATCAGTTGATGAAGCTTAATGAAGATTTGATCAAATGCAAGAATGAACTATAGGAAACATCAAGGAAATCAGAACTTGAATGGAAATAGTACCTCAAAAAAGAGATGGAAACAAAGGAAACAAAAATCAAATAGAGGGCTGGAGAGATGGCTTAGTGGTTAAGCGCTCGCCTGTGAAGCCTAAGGACCCCGGTTCGAGGCTCGGTTCCCCAGGTCCCACATTAGCCAGATGCACAAGAGGGCGCACGCGTCTGGAGTTCGTTTGCAGAGGCTGGAAGCCCTGGCGTGCCCATTCTCTCTCTCTCCCTCTACCTGTCTTTCTCTCTGTGTCTGTCACTCTCAAATAAATAAATAAATAATTAAAAAACATTAAAAAAATCAAATAGAAATTATAAAATCCTCTCTAGGCTCCCTCACCAACAGAGTCACTCATGTGGAAGACAGAACCTCTGACTTGGAAGATAAGACAAAAGAAACTGATCAGGAGGCCAAAAATTTTGATAAGTTCAAAAAAATCAAGTGAACAGAATATGAGGGAACTGTGGGACACCCAGAAACAACCAAACATCTGGAATATGGGTATACCAAAAGGATAGGAAATCCAGGCCAGAGGCATAGAGAATATCTTCAACAAAATAATTGAAGAAAATTTTCTAAGTCTCTCAAAAGGGAGGCTCATCCAGATACAAGAAGCCCACAGAACACCAAACAGTCAGGATTGAAGAAGAAAATCTCCAAGATACATCATAGTTAAAACTCTTAACAATGAAAACAGAGTATTAAAATCAGCAATGGAGAAACAATTCATGACATACAAAGACAATCCCATCAGAATTACATTAAATTTCTTAATGGAAACCCTGAAAGCCAGAAGAGCCTGGAATGGCCCACTTCAAAGTCTGTAAAACTATGGCTTCCAACAGAAGCTGCTTTACCCAGCAAATGTATCCCTCATAATGGATGGTGAAAGAAAAACTTTCCATGAAAAAAATCTACTCTATGATTATGTGAATGGAAAGACAAACCTACAGAAAACACTTGAGGAAATGCTCCACACAACCAATCTCAACAGCCAACAAGAAGATCACAATAAACAAAATAGACCAGGCTGAAAACAGTACTTAACACAAAAAAGCACCAAACCCCACAAAAACACCTCATCATGGCAGGGATTAATTCAAACCTCACAGTAATAACCTGAAATGTTAATGGTCTTCCTTAACTCATCCATCAAAAGACACAGGTTATCAGGGTGGATTAAAAAAAAAAAAAAACTGGACTCTTCTATCTCCTGTCTTCAGGAAACCCACCTCACCACTAAAGACAGAAGCAGAGCCAATGTACCCACTGAATGGGAGAAAATTTTTGCCAGCTATGCCACTGTCAGAAGCCTAATATCTAGAGTCTACAAACAACTCAAGAAACTACACAATAAAAATTCAACCCACTCCAAAAGTGGGGCAGAGAACTAACTGGAGAGTTCTCAGAGGAAGAATTACAAACAGCTAACTGTGTGCTTAAGAAAATGTCCAGCCTTCTCAACCATTAGGGACATGCAAATTAAAACAACTATGAGATTCTACCTTGCCTCAGTATGGATAGCAAACATCAAAAATTCAAATGAAAGGTAGAGGGAGGGCTAATCAAAATCTAAAAGGATATAAATAAGTCATATGGAAACTTACTTTTTTGGACAGTGGAACACACAGGAGCCATAGATTGTTACTAGAAAATTTTCAGTGACAGGGATTGGATACCTTCCAGTGAGTTGTTGGCCAGGGAGGTCCCCAATGCCCCAAGAACATTACAGGCCATTGCCAAGACCCTTGGATTCCCACCAGGAATAGATGGTAAGACCCTATTGATGAAGACTTAACATACCTGGACTGCAAGGCCACTAAGAAACCCTGCTGAAGCTGAGCTGAAAACCTCCTCCATGTAGACCAGCTGACAGAAAGCTGAAAAAAGCTACACTTCATGCAGTTCAATGGGAGAGAGAGAAATCACCAGTGAAGATACCCAACAGTGATACTGCAAGTATTATATTTGGCCAGCCAGGGCAAATGAACCAATGGATGCAATAGTGGCATGTAAGTTATGGTGGAAACCAACTGCCCTCTAATTTGACTGGAGGTCCACTCAATGGGAGGGAATATATCCTTGATACTGAAAACCTACAACAGGGGTAGTCATAAGCCCTGGGAGTGTAACATCTGCTGCTCTCTGGCTGAAAGTACATACTATGCTCACCAAACTTCCCAGTAAGCACCTCTCTTAATGTTCATACCCATATATTAATGCTACTCTCACTTTTGGTTAGAGAAGCTACTCTTTTCAGATGGCAGTGACCTTAGGATGTCTCAAAGGCACCATGGTGCTGAAAACAAGTAACAGAGGAATACTCAACACTGAAATATCTCAATCACACCTTCCATGGCTCAGGGTCCATTGTGGAAGAAATGATGGAAAGAACATAAAAGCCAAAAGAAAGGTAGGATAAGACTCTTTACAAAATGCTCCTCCAGGCACAAAATGGCCTGGATATCCATGACCTCACAGTGCCCGACACTACCTACACAAGACCATCATAATAGGAAGAAAAGATCATGACATCAAAATAAAAGAGAGACTGATTGAGTGTGGGAGGGGATATGATAGAGAGTGGAGTTTCAAAGGGGAAAGTGGGGAGGGAGGGAGGGAATTATCATGGGGTATTGTTTACAATTATGGAAGTTGTCAGTGAAAAATATAAAAAAATTAAATGAAAACAAATGTTGGCAAAGGATATGGAGAAATAGGAACACTCAGTCACTGTGGGAATGCTTTAAGCTCTTACAACCACTGTGGAAATCAATATGGAGACACCTCTAAAGGATGAATATAGAGTTACCAGCAGACCCTATTATTCCCTTACTGGGCATTTACCCCAAAAGCCTCACATCTCAGTTCAGTTATTTGCTCAACCATGTTTATAGCTGCTCAATTCATAACAGCTAAAAACATGAATCAACCCAGGTGCCCCTAATTGTATGAATGAATAGCCCAGATGTGGTATATCTACACAATAGAATTATACTCAGGTGTAAGAGAAAAAATTCCACATTGTAATTTGTAGAAAAATGGTCAGACTTGGAAAAGATCATTCTAACTGAACTCACACAATCACAGAAAGGCAATCATCACATGATCTCACTCATCTGGATCAGCCTGAGTTCCTGACATATCTGTTTTATATCTTGCATTGGTTGAATATTTCTTTGCTATGCCCAATGCCATCTTTTGTAGTATGAATGTTTATTCTGTGCCATTATGGTTTCTTTTGTGGGGAGAGGGCTGGTACTATGGGTCAGTTAAAAGATCTTGCAGTATGGGAATGTTTGAACATCACCAGGATTGATAAAACTATGGAGACTTTTAAAGTTGGATTGAATGCATTGCATTTTATATCATGTATTGTTATCAGTTTATGTGTGCTAGGGGAAGAAGGTGGTGGTTTGGTTCAGGTTTCCCCCACAAACGTACGTGTTCTGAGTGTTAGGTTCCCAGCTGATGGAGATTTGGTACTTAATGCCTCCTGGAGTAAGTGTATTGTCAGAGTGGGCTTATGGATATTATAGCCAGTCTCCCTTGCCAGTGTTTGGCACACTCTCCTGCTGATGTTGTCCACCTTATGCTTATTAGGAGGTGGTGTTTACCCTCTGCTCATGCCATCATTTCCCCCTGCCTTCATCAGGTTCTCCTTCAGTCTAAAGTCAAAATAAACCATTTTTGTCCCACAAGCTGCTCTTGTTTTGGTGTTTTCTGCCAGCAATATGAGAGCCTGACTGCAACATGTACATACTAGGAAGTTGGGCCTGGGTAATTAGGCTTTGAAAATAAGTTCCTTAACCACTCAGCAATCTTACCAGTTCACAATCAGAATTTTATAAAATATTTTATTTATTTATTAGAGAGATGAGGGTCAGATATATAGGGAGAATGGGCATGCTAGGGCCTTTAGCCACTGACAATGTACTCCAGACACATGTGCTGCCTTATGCATCTGGCTTTCATGGATACTGCAGAGTTGAACCTGGGTCCATAGGCTTCACAACCAAGTGTCCTAGCCACTATGCCAACTTTCCAGCCCAACAATCAGGATTTGATGACAATGCCAACCAAACTAGGAAGGGAGTTACTGACATGGGGACACAAGTACAAATCTCACTCAACTAGTGCTCTCCGAGTATACACTGCTTTCCAGACTCTCTTCTGTATAAGGACAAATACAAAAACAATACAAGACATATTTAGTGGTTTGGATATGGAATGTTCTTCATAGACTGACATGTTTGACTGCATGATTCCCACTTGCTGATGCTGCTTGGGAAGTGTATGGAACCTTTAGGATATAGAACCTTGCTGGAGGAAGTGTAACATTGGGAGTAGGTTTTGAGGTATTATAGTCAGCTTCAGTTCTCCTGTGTTTTCTACCTCCTCCCTGCTGATGTGATGGGATGGCTGTCTACTCCTGCCATGCTTTCCCCCAATGATGAAACTTCCCAGAAAACTGAAAGCCAAAAATGCTTTTCTTTCATTATCTGCTTATGGTCTTGTATTTTATTCCAGCATATAAAAGATAACTGATATGTATATAATCATAAATATTCTAGTCTCCCTCAGTGTGTGTTTATGCAAATATTTTGGTTAAAAGGAAGTGGGGTGCAGGCTAGAAAGAGGATAATGTAACATCTTCTGGATAAAGGTGTGAATAGTAAACCGCAACACTATGAGTGGGGAATATCAACCATACGAATGGGATTAATGCTTCATTTAGAATGCAACTGTGATTTCATAGCAAATGCTCAAGTCAGTTTCTACTGGCACTGAGTACTGTTCTGTATCTTTAGTGGCCACATTATGGGCTTCACTAAGGTAGCACTCTTCTCTCACATTTACTCACATATCCTATGTTGGAAAGATCCATTCCATTCACTCAAGTTGAGATTGCTCAACTTTAGTGAATTACCAAACAGGGCATTCAATTCCCTTGACTATATTGATTGATTCAGCTTCATAATCATGTGACTCAAGATGGATTAACTATAATAAGTCCTAAAACTTGGTTAGAATTATTTTGAAGAAAATACATATCAGATTATATTCTCAAAGTAAACACTAAATTATAGGCTATAGAATTAGAGAAGATAAGGACTTTGCTGGTAAAAGCTTGGCAGAGATGCATTCCCATGTCAGGAAGCCAGGGTGGAAAGAGAGAATGTTTAAGATGCCTCACTAAGATGTACCTAAACCTATTACCCTTGGAGTGCCAGTTTTTGAGAGGGTGTTTGTTTATATTAGTATGCTGTCATTTACAAGTGAGAGTACCGTGATTAAGTACATTTATGAAAATCATGTGATAGGTATTGTGGAACTGAAAAGCACAATATGGAATATATCCCAGTAGGGTTAGCTGCCAAAGGAAATTACAATAAATATCACTGGACTAAGATTCCAGTTCACAATTTATCCAGCATCACTCTGATACCAAAACCAGGCAAAGATAGAACAAAAAAAGAAAATTATAGACCAATACCCCTCATGAATATAGATGCAAACATTCTCAACAAAATATTGGCAAACAGAATACAAGAATATATCAGAAAGATCATTCACCCTGACCAAGTAGGCTTTATCACAAAGATGCAGGGATGGTTCAATATATACAAATCTATAAATGTAATACATTATATAAATGGGTTGAAGGACAAAAATCACATGATTATCTCATTAGGCGCAGAGAAAGCATTTGACAAAATCCAACATCCCTTCATGATAAAAGTCATACAGAGACTGGGAAGACAAGGAGCATATCTCAGTATAATAAAAGCTATTTATGACAAGCCCACAGCCAACATATTACTAAATGGGGAAAAACTAGAAACTTTTTCACTAAAATCAGGAACAATACAAGGGTGTCCACTGTCCCCACTTTTATTTAACATAGTTTGGAAGTCTTAGCCATAGCAATAAGGCAAGAGGCACATATAAAAGTGATACAAATTGGAAAGAAAGAGATCAAGTTATCATTATTTGCAGATGACATGGTTCTATACATAAAGGACCCTAAAGACTCTACTAGCAAACTGTTAGAGCTGATAAAAACCTACAGCCATGTAGCAGGATACAAAATAAATACACAGAAATCAGTAGCCTTCATATATGCTAACAACAAACACACAGAGGATGAAATCAGAGAATCACTCCCATTCACAATTGCATCAAAAAAATAAAATAAAATAAAATAAAGTACCTTGGAATAAACATAGCCAAGGAAGTAAAGAATATCTACAATGAGAACTTTAAAACACTCAAGCAAGAAATTGCAGAAGACACTAGAAAGTGGAGAAACAACCCTGGTTCTTGGATTGGAAGAATCAATATTGTGAAAATGGCAATCTTACCTGAAGCAATCTACACATTTAATGCAATCCCTATCAAAATTCCAAAGGCTTTCTTCATGGAAATAGAAAAAACAATCCAAAAATTCATTTGGAATCACAAGAAACCTTGAATATCTAAAATAATACTGAGCAACAAAAATAAGGCTGGTGGTATCACCAGACCTGATTTTAACCTATACTACAGAGCCATAGTAACAAAAACAGCATGGTACTGGCACAAAAACAGACGTGTAGATCAGTGGAACAGAATAGAGGACCCAGATGTAAGCCCAAGTAGCTATAGCCACCTGATATTCGATACAAATGCCAAAAATACAAATTGGAGAAAAGACAGCCTCCTCAGCAAATGGTGTTGGGAAAACTGGATATATATCTGCAGAAGGATGAAAATAGATTCTTCTCTCTCGCCATGCACAAGAATTAAGTCCAAATGGATTAAAGACCTTAACATCAGACCGGAAACTCAGAAATTTCTAGAGGAAAAAGTAGAGGAAACCCTTCAACATATTGGTCTTGGCAAAGACTTTCTGAATACAACCCTAATTGCTCAGGCAATAAAACCACAGATTAATCACTGGGACCTCATGAAATTACAAAGATTTTACACTGCAAAGGACACAGTGATAAAAGCAAAGAGGCAACCTACAGAATGGGAAAAAATCTTCACCAGCTATATATCTGATAGAAGATTAAGATGTAGTATATACAAAGAACTCAAAAAGTTAAATAATAAGGAATCAAACAAGCCAATGAAAAAATGGGCTTTGGAGCTAAATAGAGCATTCTCAAAGGAAGAAATATGAATGGCATATAAGCATCTAAAAAAATGTTCTACATCACTAGTCGTCAGGGAAATGCAGATTAAAACTACATTGAGATTCCATCTCACTCCTGTCAGATTGGCCACCATCATGAAAACAAATGATCATAAATGTTGGCGGGGATGTAGAAAAAGAGGAACCCTTCTATACTGCTGGTGGGAATGCAATCTGGTTCAGCCATTGTGGAAATCAGTGTGGAGGTTCCTAAAACAGCTAAAGATTGATCTTCCATATGACCCAGCTATAGCACTCCTAGGCATATATCCGAAGGAATCATCTCATTTCCTTAGAAGTGCGTGCTCAACCATGTTTATTGCTGCTCAATTTATAGTAGCTAGGAAAGTAAAATCAATAAACTAAAATAAATTTTATTAAAGACATAGAGATGAGGAAGAAAAACTTAATGGAATACAAAACTGAACTCATTTAAAAGGCTATAAAGAAAGCTACCACAGAAGAACACATGGAACAGCAAGAGAACCAGAGCAGCTGCGGCTCCCTTCCCTCCCCCACCACCTGAGGCCAGCTTCAGCGAACAGAGCAGGTCCCGGAACCTGGCCACGCCAACTTGGGCCGACAGCGGGACCCAAGCAGGAGCAGAGTTCTGCAGCAACATTAGTGGCTCCGGCACCGGTAACAGTGGCCTCAGCAGTAGCAGGTCCAGTAGCAGCAGCAGCGGCACACCCAGCAGCAGCAGACCCAGGAGCAGCAGCAGCAGCAGATCCCGCAGCAGCAGCTTCAGTGGCAGCAGTGGCAGTGGACCCAGCAGCAGCTGCTTCAGCAACAGTGGTGGCTCTAGCAGTGGCAGCTACAGCAGCAACAGCAGAAGCAGCAGCAGAGGTTACAGACACAGCTGCGGCAGCTTTAGCAGCAGCAGGGGTGTTGACCTACAGAGCCACACTTGCCAGGACTGGTTTTCCCTGCAGGAAAAGGCAGTGCCCAGCTCCAGAAATCAGAAGAGCAGCCCGACAACCCAGGCAGCAACTTGACTGAGACCAAAATCATCCAAGGTAACTGGGATTGCACCAGGGAAGGGTCTCACTTGGTCACAAGCTGACTTGGATCCTTCAACAGAACAGAAATCATAACCAATTTGTTGATAGAGGATCTGGTAGTTATAATAACTAATCTTGCATACATACTTGAGGCTGTTTTTGATTGAATGTGTACAGTGTTTAGTTAGATTTTGGAATCTACCTATATTTTATTCCACTCAGCCTGCTTGAATACTCCCATAGCAGGGAAACTCAACCCCTAGGAAGACCTTTGTAGATACTCTAAGAGTTTTAAGAGCCACAACTAACACCTTAAGCTCCTACCCTGAAAATATATAACATCAAATCAATTGATACAGCTAAGAATACCCAGCTAGCTAGAAAATACAAGCATAAACTTAATCCAAGATGCAAAAATATATACATTATAACACAAGAAACACTAAAATGCAAGACAAAATAAATCCACCTAAAAGTATTAATGCATCAGAAATGTCCTCCAGTGAGAACGAGTTAGAGGAAATACCTGAGAAAGAGTTCAAAAGAATGATTGTAAATATGTTCAAGGAGCTCAAAGAACAAATCAAAAGAATCAAAGAGGAAATCAAAGGAAATCACAGAAGATGCAGGACACCAATTTAATGAAATAAAGAAGGCAATACAAGACATAAATAGGGAAACAGAAATAATAAAGAAAAACCAGTCAGAATTACTAGCAATGAAGAACACAGTTAATGAAATAAAAAAAAATCTGTAGAAAATCTCGCCAGTAGGATGGATGAGGGAGAGGACAGAATATCTAAGCTAGAAGACCAGGTGGTAGATCTAATACAGTCCAACAATGAGAAAGACAAACTTATAGAAAAGTATGAGTGGGAATTTCAAGATATTCGGGACACTATGAAAAGATCCAATATAAGAATTCAGGGCATAGTAGAAGGAGAAGAATTCCACTCCAAAGGCATAGTAGGCATCTTCAACAAAATCATAGAAGAAAATTTCCCCCAAATTGGGAAAGAGGTGCCAATGCAGATACAGGAAGCCTTTAGAACCCCAGCGAGACAAAACTTGGAAAGAACCTCTCCTTGCCATATTATAATCAAACTTCCAAACACACACACCAAAGAAAAAATATTGAAAGCAGTTAGAGATAAAAATCAAGTTACCTACAAAGGCAAGCCCATCAGGATTAGAGCAGATTATTCAACACAAACTTTAAAAGCCAGAGGGCTTGGAGTGATATATTCCAAGTTCTGAAAGATAACAACTGTCAACCAAGGATACTTTATCCTGAAAAGCTATCCAAATAGATGGAGAAATACACATTACATGACAAAAGCAGGTTAAAGGAGTATTTGAAGACAAAACCAGCTCTACAGAAAATATTTGATAGAATCCTCCATGCTGAAGAAAAGGAAAAGCACACATATAAGGAACCTAGAAAAAACAAGCAATACTCAAATACTAGTTAACACAAGAGAGCACAGGTAGAACCAGAACCACACACACACACACAAAAAGGCAGAAATAAATACACACCTTTCAATAATATCTCTTAATATCAATGGTCTCAATGCCCCAATGAAAAGACATAGATTCGCAGACTGGGTTAAAAAGCAGGATCCTACAATTTGTTGTCTCCAAGAAACTCACCTTTCTACAAAGTATAGACATTATCTTAGGGTGAAAGGTTGGAAAACGGTGTTTCAAGCAAATGGGCCTAGAAAACAAGCAGTGGTTGCTATCCTAATATCTGACAAGGTAGACTTCAGTCCAATGTTAGTCAAGAAAGATAAGGAAGGTCACTTTATATTGATTAAGGGCACACTCCAACAGGAGGACATTACAATCCTAAACATATATGCACCTAACATGGGGGCTCCCAAATTCGTCAGACAAACACTTTTAGAACTAAAGTCACAGATAACACCAAACACAGTGGTGGTGGGTGACTTTAACACCCCACTCTCATCAATTGACAGGTCATCCTGGGAAAAAATAAACAGAGAGGCATCTGGACTAAATGAGGTCATAGAAAGAATGGACCTAACAGATATATACAGTAATTTCATCCAAATGCTGCAGAATATACATTCTTTTCAGCAGCACATGGAACATTCTCTAAAATAGACCATATATTAGCACATACAGGAAATCTTAACAAATTCAGGAAAATTTAAATAATTCCTTGCATTCTATCTGACCACAATGTAATTAAACTACAAATCAGTAACAAGAAAGGCTATAGAGCAGACACAAAATCATGGAAACTAAACAATACACTACTAAATGATGAATGGGTCAATGAGGAAATCAAAAAATTTATAATCAAACGATAATGAGAACACAACATATCAAAATCTCTGGGACACAATGAAGACAGTTCTAAGAGGTAAATTTATAGCCTTAAGTGCCTATATTAAGAAATTAGAAAGGTCACAAGTAAACGACCTAATGCTTCACCTTAAAGCCTTGGAAAAAGAAGAACAAGGCAAACCAAAAATCAGTAGATGGGAAGAAATAATAAAGATTAGGGCAGAAATTAATGAAATAGAAACAAACAACAACAAAAAAAAACAATCCAAGGAATTAATGAAACAAAGAGTTGGTTCTTTGGAAGGATAAACAAGATTGATAAACCCTTAGCAAATCTTACCAAAAGAAAGAGAGAAGAGACACAAATTAATAAAATCAGAGATGAACAAGGTAACATCACAACAGATTCCAGAAAATTCAAAAAATCATAGGGACATACTATAAAAGCATATACTCCACAAAGTATGAAAATCTGAAAGAAATGGATGATTTCCTTGATTTATATGACCTACCTAAATTAAATCAAAATGAGATTAATCACTTAAATAGACCTATAACAAATATGGAGATTCGAACAGTTATCAATAATCTCCCAACTAAAACAAAGCCCAGGCCCAGAGGCCAGTAAGTTAAAAAGGAGACATAAAGGGAAGAGAAAGTAAGGGAGGATGGTACTTAATAGGTTGATATTGTATATATGTAAGTACAATGATTGAGATGGGGAGGTAATATGATGGAGAATGGAATTTCAAAGGGGAAAATGTCAGGGAGGGAATTACCATGGGATATTTATTTTTCATATAATCATGTAAAATGTTAATAAAAATTTAAAAATTAAAAAAAAAATGATTTGCCTAGAAACTATAGAGTGGCACAAACCAACAGGCCCACATTGTGCGGGCTCCTGATGCTAAGAAATGATTGGTTTTAATGCACAGGCTTTGTTAAAAACCATATAAAAGCTGTCCCATTCCTGCATTCGGGGCCCTGCAGTCCTCTACCCCTGCATGGTGTACGACTGTGGGCCCCAGCGTGCTTGGAGTAAAAGTCCTCTTTCTGTTTGCATCAAGACTTTCTCGTGAGTGATTGGGGGTGTCACCATACCGAGTATTGCATGGGGTCCTCACTTCGAGTGTGTTACAATTGGGGGCTTGGCCAGGATCTGCGACCACCCCTCATGCCAGGAACCAACTTGGAGGTAAGGAGATCGTCTCTGGAGTTAGTTTGTACCGGCTGGTGTCTCTGTTCTGAGTTTCTATTTTCAGAAACATGTGCTTTCAGTTTGCAGCCATCCTCTTGGGCCATAAGGACCAGAGGACTATGATTGGCACATGTGCTAGGAGGATCACAGCCTGGGGGACGCCCCGGGAGGTGAGGAGAGCCAGGGTTGCCTGGTGATCTCCTACTGTCGGTCAGAGGACTGAGTTCTGTTGTTGAAGTGGAGGCTTCCCCTTCCGCAGCCATCCGATTATTTTGCCTGCTTGTGGAGGACGTGGACAGGCCACTGGTGTCTGGATCCGTTAGTCTCAGTTGGGTGCATCTTTGTCCTTTATGTCTTTGTCTACAGTTTTGTCATGTGACAGATGGTGATGACTCCCCTTAGTTTAACTCTTGACCATTGGACTGAAGTTAAATCTAGGGCTTAATTTGTCTGTTGAGATTAAGAAGGGACCCTGGCAGACCTTTTATGCCTCTGAGTGGCCGACTTACGAGGTCGGGTGGCCATCAGAAGGAACCTTTAATTCTGAGACTATTCTGACTGTTAAAGACATTATTTTTCAGAATGGACCAGGCTCTCATCCCGATCAAGAGCCTTATATCCTCACATGGAAAGATTTGGTTAACAACCCCCGCCTTGGGTTAAGCCATGGTTGAACAGACCAAGGAAGCCAAGCTCCCAAGTCCTGGCCCTTGAAAGTGAAAGAAAACCCTCGCCTGAGAAAGTCAGACCTCCTCCTCATATCTATCCCGAGATCGAGGAGCCCCCGACTTGGCTGGAACCTCAGCCTGCCCCTCCTCCTCCTTACCCAGCCCCAGGTGCCAAGGGAGGGCCCTCCACCCCTCCCAAACCTCTGGCAATGGGAGGACCGACTGCAAGAATGCGAAGCCAGAGAGACGCCAACCAGAAGGAGCAGCAGATAGGATTATAACATTGCCACTATGCGTGTCAGGTCCTCCCATGTCGGGGAGCCAACTACAGCCCCTCCAGTATTGGCCTTTTTCCTCTGCAGATCTTTATAACTGGAAAGCTAACCACCCCCCTTTTTCAGAAGACCCCCAACGCCTTATGGGGTTGGTGGAGTCTCTTATGTTTTCTCATCAGCCTACTTGGGATGATTGCCAACAGCTGTTGCAGATGCTCTTCACAACCAAGGAGCAGGAAAGAATTCTGATAGAGGCCAGAAAGAATCTTCCTGGGGCCAACAGGTGGCCCACACAGCTGCAGCATGAGATAGATATGGGATTCCCTCTGACTCGCCCTGCCTGAGACTACAACACGGCTGAAGGTGCTGGCAGATACACCCAGAAGAGACACCAAGCCCACTGCTAAAGCCTCGGCCCCAATTCTTGCAGGGGCACTGATGAGATGGACAGGGTGGGTGAGTGCTCTCCCAGAGGGACTGAGAAACATCAGCCCATGCGGCCTTGTCTCCATGTTTTTGAGGGCTGACATGTTTCTCTTTCTCCTCCTCTGCCTCAGATTCATGAATTAAGAGCTCTTTTAAAAGTTAAGGGAATTAGCTCTCCCAGAGGGAGGCAGGCTCCTTTGGGGAAGAAGTCATCTAGGTCATTTCTAGATTTCTGGGCATCCATGTGGACCTGCATAGCTTATTTTGGCTAGAAAATGAAAAGTTCAGGAAGGAAATTTCCCCTCACTCCCTTTAAACAGCAAAACTACAAACCAGTTTTGCAAGTGCTCCAAAGCAGCTTGGATCAGAGTCAGATGGCAGACAGACAATGGCCTCTCTGCCCATGCAGGTGCCATGTCTCCGCCTCCTCTTCCAGTGGCCCCCAGAGGTCCCACTCCTTCAGCAGCCTGCAAGTGGGCTGCCTTGTTCAGAGGCCTCCTGGCAGTCCTGGAGGCCCTTTCCCCTTCAGGTAATCAGAATCCTTGGCCCCCCAGCAATCATCTTGGCCATTACCTCCACGTGTACTAGTCTGGACCCCTGGGGAATGCCGAGAGTAAGGCAGAACTTATCTAAGGTGATACAAGCCCCACCCAGCTGCAACAGCACACCAAAAAGCAGCAAGGGAAAAAAAAAAAAAAAGAAAGTTATATTTAACTGTAGTCTATAAAGAACTAAAGTTTTATATATCATGAATATAATTACTGAATTTATGTTCTAGGTCAACTTCAACTTTCATAGAGGAGTATTAAAAACAACAGAATTCTTTCTAAAGTGGTAATTTAACAGGTATTTTTTAAAAAATGTAATGTACTTAAAAGAAGGAGGCAACAGACCTGACTTCTAGGCCAGCATTCCTCAAGATAGCAGCAATATTTGCCTTAGTTTAATGTCTTATTGGTATTAATGACATAACATTGTCTTTAGACTACTCACTTGTTAGTGAGTAATGAGATTAATTAATTTGGTGTAATTTTTCATAATAGCCTTATAAGAAAGATGGTTAATAATGTGATAAGATAAATTAATTGAAGGAACTGGGAAAAAATTTTTCAATGTTGGGACATAGAATGTTCATTAAAAATGCCTTTTGAGTGGTACTTAGGTAAAAATGTTAAAGTAAGTAAATAAAGATGTGCGTATATAGGAAAGAATTTTCAGGCTAAACCTAAACACCATGTCTAAAGTTAGAGATTTTTCAACTGTTTCCAAACTCTTAAGGATACTCTAAAAGTTTTATATAGGGACATAGTCTTAATCTAAATTCATCTTACATTAGACACAGGTGATGCCTATACTAGGTGGGTCACAAAGTATAAGTACAGATGTAATTGGAGGTTTAACCAGGTTAAACATAGACAAGAGTCTATCATCTTGTGTTTTGCAAATGGGTGAATTTTCTATGTAAAAAAACCCTTCAGAATAGGATAGGAATGTCAGGATGTTTATCTCTCGGCTCTGTAACTTCATTTTATCTTGCTTTCCAACATATGCTACTTGGAAAGCTGGACTCTGGAAAAAATGGATGGAACCCCCTTTTATCTCAGACCCCATGCAAGTTTAAGTCGTGTGTCCCCCAGACTCTGACTAAAGACAAAATGGCCATTTGTCTCTGACAAAGTAAAAGGAGTACAATATATAACTGTGGTTCTCTTTAGTTCTTCTCTTTTGAACACCTAAAGTTACATCTGTTAGATAAAGTTTCTCGCTAGATAGAATGTTAAATAGGTAAACTGAGTCAAGGTATTTGATCAGCTTACAAACTCCTTACATAAGACAAACATTGGGCTTATCTAATGTGTATATCAGGGTAAGGGCCCCTTCACTGAAACATTTAATTGGATTAAATCGAATGTTTACCTGATGCCAAGGTTTTAATCAGTGGAGAAACTGAGTCTTATGATAAGGCCTCACTCATTAACAGGTCACTGACACTAATTTGTTATGATTTAAGGGTTATAAAACTGGCTTTAAGACTTGCTCAATAAAATAAATTAGATTCCTCTTTTCATCAAGGTTTTAACTATTCTTAAGATAAAGGCTCACATAGAAGTTATTAATTTCCAAAGGTGAAGTACTCATACCTAAAGACATTGTGACTTTATTAAATGGTCATAACTAGGTTTAATCACTTAGGTTTAAGTGATTTAATTTCAGTAATAACCTTCATCTTCCTGGGATATGTTGGGACAGCATGCTTAATCTTTATCATATTTAAGTCATGGGTAAAACATAAAATTGTTTTATGTTAATAAAAATTTCTGTGGTACATAAAATCAATAGCTATCAAGTTTAAGCCAAAATCATGGGTTGCCAAATAATGTGGTTTTTTTCTTTCAAAAAGACTTATCAAGGGTTATATTAGAATTTAGATAGCTATTTTGGTTTTAAATTTTTTTTTTTTTATAAGTTCTCTGGTTCTGTTTCCAATGTTCTCTGGGAAATTTGTACCAACACAGGTATCTGAACTAATCAAAGATGTTTGCAAACACAGGTGCTAAGACTTAATACTGCCTTACTTGTCCTTTTCTGACAATTTCTAATTAAATAAATTACTCTGTAAATCAATTGGCACTGTTTTCAAGACTGGTAGCATGTTCTGCCTATATTTATAAATATTAGCTATTTACAATATAAGATGTGTCTACTTTCTATACCTCATATATAAGGCTTATTCTGCCATAATACAACCAAAATTTTAAAGATAGGACAAAATGATTTTAAAAGTCCTTGTGCCATTCTTTAAGTCTATTTCAGTAATCAAACGTGCTGTATATGTACATACATCCAGGCTGATGTAACTTCCTTTCTAAGTGTGTTAATTACCTATGTAGAAGCCAAAAGCCATTTGGAATCATCAGAGCAAGAGGCGCCAATATTTTGGCCTGTGTTCCCAGGTCATGAGGCCACTGGAGATGATGGGACACTTCTATACTGGCCCCCTGGTAAGTCACCTGTCTTCCTGAGCAGGGAGGATATGAAGACCCAGACAAAATTGGTGTATAGTCTGAAACAGGAAAGTCACAATTGAGGAACAATCAGTCCTGACTTCCCAAAGAAGGGAAAACTATTTGGCCAGCATGGCCCTGACTCATCCTGACAGAAGACACCAGTAAGTTATGGGGCTACTCCTGGGTCCCTAAAGTCTCTTTGGAGAGCCATTGATGACCTCCAAAATTAATCCTTAATTAAATTTGGCTATCTGCATGGCCTTAAACACTCAGAGAGAAATGTATATCCAAAGATAATACACTGATCTATAATGAGACCTCAGACAACCAATATCTAGTGCCAGGATATAGCAGGTGATGGGCATACGATACTGGGTTAACTCCCTGTGTTTCCACCTCAGTTTTTAACCGATCCAAAAATTTCTGTATAATGATCCAGCTTGTCCCCTGAGTTTACTACCATCCTGAGGAAATGGTCATCGATAAATATGACTATCAACCTACCCGATCCAAAAGGGAGCCCTGGGTTAGGGATAACTGCCAGTGTAGGGACAGGGACCACAGCCCTGGTCACAGGACCACAGCATTTAGAAAAAGGACTTGGTGAGTTACGTGCTGTCATAACTGGAGATCTCCAAGCCTTAGAGAAATCTGTTAGCTATCTAGAAGAATCCCTGACCTCCTTGTCAGAAGTGGTCCTACAAAACCAGAGGGGATTAGACCTACTGTTTCTAAAAGAAGGTGGGTTGTGTGCAGCCTTAAAAAAAATGTTCCTTTTATGTATATTACTTGAGAACTAACAGAGGCTCCATGAGCAAGCTCAGAGAAAGGCTAGAGAAACGTCAAAGGGAAAGAGAGGCTAACCAAGGATGGTTCGAGGGGTGGTTCAACAAGTCCCCTTGGATGACCACCTACTTTCTGCTCTGATGGGACCCTTAGTAGTTTTGCTCCTGTTGCTTACAGTTGGGCCTTGCATAGCTAATATGTTTATTGCTTTTGCTAGAGAACAAGTGAGTGCGGTCCAGATCATGGTACTTAGACAACAGTACAAGGGCCTTCCAAGCCAAGAAGAAACTGGCATTTAGTCCTCCCAGTTCTAGGATTAGAACTATTAACAAGAGAAAAAGTGGGAAATGAAAGGCCCAAGAAGTCAGGAGTCTAGAAATACTATCACACTCCAAAAGGAGCTTTAGCTCCGGCCTCCTAAGGGGCCCTGCATACCTCAAACTCCAGGCCCTACTCTGCCAGGAAGTAAGTAAAAGGTCACCCTTATTATTGTTTCAGAGCCTGCTCTTGGTATAAAACTAGGTGAAAGGGTGTAAGACAGGCCCTTGAGGACGAGAAATGAATAACTGATTAAACCGCTTATCTGACTTCTGTAAACTGCTTGCACCATAAAAAAAAAAAAAAAGCCCTAGTAACCTGTCTTAACTACACTTTGTCACCCCCATTCAGGAGCCCATGGAAATGCTGACCACTTAGGTTATAGGAAACTGATTGGTCCACGGAGTGCGGGCTTGGGTTATTTAAAATGATTGGCCTAGAAACTATAGAGTGGCACAAACCAACAGGCCCGCATTATGTGGGCTCCTGATGCTAAGAAATGATTGGTTTTAATGCACAGGCTTTGTTAAAAACCATATAAAAGCTGTCCCGTTCCTGCATTCAGGGCCCTGCAGTCCTCTACCCCTGCATGGTGTATGACTGTGGGCCCCAGCGCACTTGGAATAAAAATCCTCTTGCTGTTTGCATCAAGACCATTTCTCGTGAGTGTTTTGGGATGTCACCGTACCCGAGTAGAGCATGGGGTCCTCACCTCGAGGGTCTTACAGCATGTAGATGAAGGTACAAGTAAAGTATGTAGATGAAGATATGAGTAGGCTTAAGCAGAAGGTTAAAGACAAAGTACTTAATCAGATTACAGACTTCTTAAGATATAAAATGACTATTAGCCTAGGACACATCAGACAAACAAAGTATGGCCCTGGCTGGTAGCATGTTGCTATGGAATTCAATTTCTAAACTTAACTTTAAATCATTGATGTTAGTGTGGTCATAATAATGGTCATGAAAGACTGAATTTAAAGTACCCAACCAAGTTAACTAGGTTCCCCTATTTGTCAAACTTGTAACTAAGTCTTAAGGTTAAAATGGACTCATTAATATTTAATTCTCTCCTAAGGTTATTATATCTGAAACCCTGCTTCAAAAAAAAAAAAAATCTCACAGAGGGATTATTTACTCTTCTTGTTGGCTACTTTATAAGGTAAATAGACCACATTTAAAACATTATACAGTATCTGTCACACACTTGAAAACTATTTACTTTATAGTGAACAGGGAAAAAAATTCTAAACAGTTATATTGTGATTTAAGATGTAATTCCTTAATTCCCCCAACCATCAGTCTTAAAATACTTTAGATTTAACTTGCATCATTACTGAAAAAGTTTACCAAAGTACTACAGACAGAATTATAGAGTTGATTAAGGTTCAAATAGCCACCATGAAATTGTCCCCTCATCACTCACCCTGAAGAGAGACCCATTGACTGCATTATCCAGCCTCTCCCATAAGAACTCATTGCCCTTATGATCAACATAAAAAAATTAACCTTCATTTCTTATCATTAACAAAAGGCTGGAATGTTAGTTCCGGATAAAATGGAGTCACAGCAAGATGGTGACAGAGACATACTGAAGTAGGTCATCCACATTCTTATAGAAACCACCCACCCTTCATCCCTTCCTTGCCCAACAATTCCCCAGGTCTAGGTTTCCTGCCCCCTTATCTCTCAGGACACCTGGTTACTGTTCAGGGTGTCACACCCTGGCTATCTTATATCACCCATAAAGGATCCTTTTTTTATCCCCCCCCCCCCTTCCTCACATTCCCCCAATTAAAAAGATCCCAAGTAGACTGCTCCATTCTTGAGAGTCAGTCCTGGCAGTTTGTGTTTGTCCCAAATAAAAGCTTCCATCTTTTCCTCAGAGTGGTCTCTGTGGTCTTTGTCACTCCTGAACCTTATAGCAATAAAAGTAATTTTAAACATAGTGGGGACTTTGGTGCATCTTAGAAGATAATAGGGAAGAAATAAAAAAAGAGGGGGGCTTGTGAGCAGCTCTGTGGTCAGTTACAGGAATGCCTGGGGGTGTGAGGTAGGTCTGTTAAAAGGAGTCTCCCAATATCCAGCTTATCTGCCCTTAAGGAGTTTGTTTAACTAGGCAGGCCCTGGATAATGCTATTTAGAACAGCAGTGCCTCCCATTAGTAGAACCTACTGTTTATTTAGCATCAGTACAGCTTCCTGCTTAGCTACCATCCCCATCTGCTTAAACAAGTATTTCATTCCATTCTTTTATGAGCCCCTAACAAGGAAGTGACTTCTATTTTTCTCTAAGCTAGGTATAAAGAAATGTAGAGAAATACAACATTTTGCTCTCTTTACATTTCCCCCTCTGACGTGGCACTGAGTTAAAACTTTGACTCATGAAGGATAATGTCTAGGGTTTGTTCAGTTTCAGATATGGGGGTATGTTGTGTCCTTAATACCATAAGATTAAAAGAACTAATTCTATTTTTAACAAATCTGACCCAAGTGTTAATAATGCAGGGTCCTATGGTGAGGCCTAGAAATACTAACAATAGTGGGCCAGTGACTGCAGAAATAAGAGTAGTAACCCATGGAGACCAATTATATATAGACTGAAACTAGTTTCCAGTAGTCTGTTTTTGGAGGTCTCTCTAATGTTTTCTCTGACTAATGCTAAGGTGTTTCTGATTATTCCAAACTGGTTAGCATAAAAGCAACAAGTTCGACCTAGGGCCATACATAGACCCCCTTGTTTCATGAAGAATAAATCTAGCTCCCTTATGTTTTGTAGCATGACCTCAGCTAATGAATCTACCTGTTCTTCTAAGTGGGTTACAGAGCTTTCTAAGTGGCCCAGATCTTGATTTATGTCTTCACTAAGTAGTCTAAGGTTTTTGTCCCCTATTACTAGAGAGGAAGTGTCTAAGGCAGCTGATCCTGCAGTTCCGGCCCCTATCAAGATTGGTACCAGTAGTGGAGCAGCTCTTTTGGCCCTCCCTGATACAGCAGAAATCAAACCCATATGTTCTTTACCTGATGTTCCATCATACAAGTAGACTTGCGGGATAATGTGGGTCAGTATACATAGCTCATTAGGATCTTTCAAAACCTCTAAACTTGTGCAAGGAGTAAGGCCATTAGTACATGCAAACCAGGTAGTAGGTGGGCTTTTAAGAAGGCTTCTTCTGGTTTTAGATCTAAAGTTGCTTCACAGTATTGCTGAAATGGGGAGGGAGAAAAGGAATGGTTAGAGGGCTAGAGACGTAGTCCTTTTCCCCTAATGTATCCTAGTGTTAGCAGTGGTCTAGGTCCCCCCCCCCAAGAGAATTTGTTCTCTTCCCTGGTATAGTTGAGCTTTATTTGTAGTTCTCTCTCTCCTAATGTACTATTAGCATTTATTCCCACATAATAAGGAGGTTTGGGGTTTAAGCAGAACCAACAGTCCTTGGTTAGATTTGCATTGGTTACATTGACAAAGGAATACATTGTGTTTAGCATAGAGAAGATAGGGTTGGGGGGTACTCCCAGGGCAGGAGAGAAAGAGGTGAGGTCATTTTTTATAATTTTTTGTTCATTTATTTATTTATTTATTTGAGAGCCACAGACATAGAGAGAAAGACAGATAGAGGGAGAGAGAGAAAATGGGTGCGCCAGGGCTTCCAGCCACTGCAAACAAACTCCAGATGCGTGCACCCCCTTGTGCATCTGGCTAACGTGGGACCTGGGGAACCAAGCCTCGAGCCGGGGTCCTTAGACTTCACAGGCAAGCGCTTAACTGCTAAGCCATCTCTCCAGCCCAGGTGAGGTCACTTTTATTGATGACTGGATGGGGATAGGTCAGAGCATCCTTTGCTTTAGGAGGAATAGGCCTGACTTCAGGCAGATCTAGGAATGTATCTTGGTTGGGTCTTATAGGCTGCACTGGGGGAACTACTGTCATTCTTTGGATGGTAAATTTGGTGCCCGGGTGTCTCCCCTGTTGATACTTCTGGATTCCCCCAAGTCCTTCCTGCATCTTATTGTCTGGTTAAGGAAAAAGGGTCCCAGATGTGAAGAGTAACAGTAGCTGGATTACAATGCCCAATGGCTTCACAGCTATCATTGCACTCTCTTAAGGAATATGAAGGGGTTCTTATCTATCCAGGGTGCTATGGTTTCATATCACCAACTTGCACGGTGGTATTGGTCTTCCACCTGACAGGATGGTCCCCCATTTGCAGGACAGGCATAGTATTAGGGTCCCATTGTGGACTTTTTAAAGGTGAGATAACCACATCCATTCCAATATGTTAAGTGGCTTAGGGGCTTCCAGTCCCAGAAATTGCCCCATAAGAGCTTATTACTGGCCCCTGAGCTTGCATAGGCCCCAAGTTTTGGTCATAGTTTACAGAGATCTAATCTAAATACCAGAGAAGCAGAAAGGGTCTTTTCTGCTGACTTGGCCCATATTTTCCCTCTTGTGGTATCTTTTAATTCCCATTACCAAACCCTAGGAGTGAAGGGGTTTTCTTGTGTGGTAAACTTTAGAGAGTTTAGTAACAACAAGTTCATGAGAGTCTTATATTTAGTGGGTCCTTTGGATGTTTTAGGATTTTCCATCTCTTGTTTCCTTCTTCTTGGATGCCCTCAGGTAATGTTGTCTTTTGAATTTGAGAATGGAGAATCCAGGTGTGAATTCCACCCACTTTCATAGCCGTTGGTGTGGTCATGATTGTTGGGCCTTGAGAGGCCCAGGCATGAGGCCTAGTGGAACTTCCTGAGCCTAGCTAAAGTTTGGCGACTTGTATCTTGCCAGCTAAGCTTCTTGCCTGCTACTTCCATGCAGGAGTTGGAATTATCATTTCAGTAGTCACAGTTTACTATTGGCCCTTACCTCTTCCCCCATCCTAAAATCCCCGACTTCGTCCCCAACATTATATAGGCAACTGCTTTTAACAATAAAGTGAGCTTCTGTGAGTTCCTGCTTCAACAAGACTCCTGATTCAGTGTGGTTTTTCTCTGGTGACTAGGAGAGGTTCTGAGTCATCTGACACTCATTCTTCCTCTTCAACCCCTTGGGAGGAACCAGCTGGCCTGGTCCTTCCTTCAGCACTACCTACCCACCGGGGGTGGGGGGAGAAGGGCACATCTGGCACCTAATGTGGGGCTCTAGGAACCTGGCTGACTAGTGCCTCGTGAGAGGCATTCATTGAGGAGGTAATCGGTATACATGTGTGGGTGAGCGTACCCTCATAAGTTTTGAGGCAGTCTTTATATTTAATACACTAAACTTTGCTTCTATAACCTGTACTTGTTTGTCAACATCTCTTCATTCCCTTTCCCTTTCCTTTCACTTTTGTTTTGCTGGGGGCTTTTGTATTTCTGAATGGGGCCTAGTGCGGGGCTCCTTCCCGGTCAGGTAGTGCTGAGGGAAGGACCAGGCCTGCTGGTTCCTCCCTAGGGGTTGAGGGGATGATGAACGTTGGATGACTCAGAAACCTCTCCTGGCCACTGGAGAAAAACCACACTGAGTCGGGAGTCTTTTCAATGCAGGAACTCGCAGAAACAACTCGCTTTATTACTCTGAGCAGTTGCCTATATCATGTTGGGAACGAAGGTGGGGATTTTAGGATGGGGGAAGGAGTAAGGGCCAATAGTAAACTTTAACTATTGAAATGGTAGTTACAATTGCCATGTGGAGGTAGCAGGCCAGAAGCCATTAGGCATCTTGCTGAGTCCTAGCTGCCCAGAGACAGGTCGTCAAACTTTAGCTAGGCTCAGGAAGTTCCACTAGGCCTCACGCCTGGGCCTTTCAGGGCCCAACATCTCCCCCTTTTGTTTTTGTAAGAGCATTAGTACCGTGGCCCCTGTCTTAGGTTGTCCCCCTCTGGGGATCTTACCTGCCATTGAGTACCAGGTGTTTAGCTCGCTGAGAACCCACTCCATGGCCTGTCTTAGGTTGTCCCCTCTGGGGATCTTACCCATCATTGATCACATGGAGGGCAGGGCAGGTGGCAGTGGGTCATCTGAGGAACTTAATTCCTGAGTTGCCAGCCTGTGATATCTCAACCTGATGAAGTTCTATTGCCTCTAGCCACTGGTGAATAAATTGTGTAATTTTGTTAATTACACAAGGCCCCCTGACAGTGAGGATAAGGAGAAGGGGAAGGAGGGGGAGGGGTCCAGGTAGAGGGAGGAGGTAGGGTAAGAAGTCATCTAGGCCCATCTGCAGCAGGTTGTCCTAGGGGTCCCGTCGCCTCCTCTCCAAGTCCTCCTAGAGCCTCTTAATCTTGTCTTGGACGATTCCCAATTTATTGGCTTAAAAGCGGCATTTTTTCCTGTAAAAACAAACATATGCCACCCTTTTTGGATGTTAGTAGGTCTAGTCCTCTCCTGTTTTGTAGGACTACCTTAGCCAGGGAATCTAGCTTCCAGAAATGATATCTACATCTGGGATTAAGGTGGCTGGGGCATAAGGCCTGTTCAATTGCTGGGCAGAGAGTCATAGGCCATCTAGCCTCCACAAATATAAGCCATTCCAGAAGGTGGGCAGCGTTGAGCACTGGGCTCAGTTGTGTTAAAAGTACATAAGGAAGGATGAATGTATCCCACATCTATACAGGAATTATTAGGGGAAGGCAGGGCCCAAATGCCCACAGAAAACATTGGGAAAAGCTGAATGGGGAAGGTGGCTGAGCAGTTTTTTAAGGTCATATGGACAGCTGTACTGTAATTAGCCAGAGAGGCCCAGATCGGAGGCAAAGCCAGCAATTCTCCACAAGGGAGGGAGTTATTTAGTTTAGCAGGGTGAAGGACCATTTTAGGAACAGTCCTCAGGAGTGGGACACTCCCTAGAAGTGATTGTCAGTATCCCCTTGTTGGGACAAATATTTTAGGTCTCTCGCTGGTACCCAGCTGGGTCTTTTCTCATCTTGAGGGAAGACACATCCAAACCCTCTCCCTGCTTGTGAGGAGCAGATTAGGCCTTCTCCAGGCCCCAGTCAATGGGTCCCTCCATCTTACCCAGATAGAACTGTAGGTAACGGATGAGGACCAATGTTTTTGAAAAGGGGATAATTGTTTATTTTCTTTAGAAAAGTTTAAAATGTTTAGGGTAAATAATGCCTTTTTTAGTTGGTCATGTGGAGGTAAGGATTCTCCCTTTTGTTTTTGTAATTGAGACTTGAGAGTCTGATTACATCTTTAAACTACTGCTTGGCCCTGGGGGTTGTATGGGATGCCTATGGAATGTGAAATTTTCCAGGTCTGGAGAAAATCTATAAAGGCCTTGATTACAAAGCAGGGGCCATTATCTGTTTTAATTTGATCAGGCAACCCAAGAGTGGCCAAACATTGAAGCATATGACTAATGGCATGTTTAGATTTTCCCCCAGCATGTGCTGATGCCCAGCAGATGAGGGAGAAGGTATCAACTGAAAGAAAAATATATTTAAGCTTTCCAAATGGAGAATAGTGTGTGACATCAATTTGCCAAAGATGATTAGGGCGGAGCCCTCAAGGATTGTTTCCTGTTTTTTCAAGGGGGGGTACTTGTAGGGAAGGCTGACAGAACTTACAAGTCCAGACAATTTTTTCAAGGTTCTTGACTGGTACCTGTGGAAACCTGTGCTTGAGACCTCTCCAGTTGACATGGGTCAATAAGTGGAAGTATGTAGCTTCTGTAATAGTATTACATTGAGGCATAGAAGCCATTTTATTAGCTAAATTGTTTTCTTGAGAGAGAAATCCCAGTAAGTTTTGATGACCCCTGAGATGTTGAAGAAAAATGGGATTAATTCTTTGTTTGAGTAGGGAATGAGCTTGAATCATCAAAGGAGATATAGGGTTGGAGTCCAGTCTATTATGGGCTCAACCAGGTTGGGTAATAAATTAACAACATAAAGGCTATCAGAAGATAAATTAAATGGCTCTTGAATAGTTTCCAAAGCTAGAATGACAGCAAATAGATCTTTGAATTGTTCTGACCCCTCAACCTCATGGGAGACTGACTTTATGGGGATAGACTCTTTTTCCTGTCTTAAGGGAGGGTAAATGACTAGGGAAGCCCCCAGGCACCCTCCATGGGTAAACATGGTAACAAAGTCAGGGTTATGTTGAGACAGAAAAAGCCTGGGGGGGGCTTCCATTCTAACCTGGAGAAAGAACTCATCCATTTGTGGGAGCCATAATGGCAATCAATTTTACCTAGAAAACCCTCAAGAGCCATAGCACCTCTGTTATTATTTCTCTGAAGCCAGGTGAAATCAGTTATCTTAAAGGGAGTGACAATAAGGTGAGGTTCTGTGCCAAACAACCAGACAGAGGTGTCTCTGCCCTTGATAAGGCAATCAGCAACCTGGTTGGTTATAGAATAAACTCTGGGGATCCCACCAATTGAGAGGTGGATCTATTGGATGGGCTCACCTTCCTGGGCCAACAGTGCAGTGCATAATGTTTCCCCAGAGAAAATGTAGAGGGAGATGGGCAAAATAGGATTGAACCTCTTTAAGGTCACAGTATTTATAGCCTGTTGTACCTTATGAAAAATTTGTTGATGATAAGGGACAAAATTACCTGAGAGGAGAAGTTAAGATCCTTTAGGAGGTCAAACAAAGGGGACAGCGCTTCAATAGTTATGGGTATCCAAGGCCTCATCCAGTTAATTTCTCCCAAGAGCTTCTGGAGTTGAGGCAAGGTGTAAGAATCCTGAATATAAAGTTGTGGTTTAACAGATGAACCTGTATCTAGAGTAAGGGTTGAGCCCAAGATCTTAAAGAGAGGCACAGTTTGAACTTTTTCAGGAGCTACTTTAAAGCTGTGAGTATAAAGGACAGTTAGACATTGGTGGGTAAGGTCCTGGAGTGTGGAGGAATGTAGGCACCCAAGAATAATATCATCCATGTAGATATAAAACAGGGTATTGGGGAGATTGATAAGAGAAGAGAAAATGGGTGACAGGTAATATTGACAAATGGGTGGGCTATTAGCCATGCCCTAAGGTAAGACAGTCCATTCAAATCTCCTATCTGGGCCACAAAAATTAACAGCGGGTATAGAGAATGCAAATTTTTCCATGTCTCCTGGATGGAGAGGGATAGAGAAGAAGCAATCTTTAATGTCAATGATAGTAATATGGTATATATTGGTGTCAGATACCATGACCTGGCTGCCCTGGGACAAAAAGAAAAGCAGCCCTTGTGCAGCTCCTCCCCTGAGAACAAACGACTGCTCTGAGAAATGTTACAAGATGTTACAGGCTGTTCCAGAAGATTACGGCCAGGTGGCCATATCTCCTCCTTTCCTTGTGCCCCCCTGCTTGATCCCCCTGCTTGCTGGTTGATTATAAAAGAGCTAAAAAATCCAACATTAAACAAGACCTTGACAAAACATCTGCTTGGTCTCCTTCTTCTTTTCCACCCGTTCTTTACAGGTTGCAGCCCTCCTCGACCACCCCACGTAATATTGGCCCCGCAGGTTGGGGGCATATTGGGAATAGCTGGGATCCATGGGAGTCCCCTCTGGGCGGTTCTGAAGGGGATCATGCATTCATTGATCTTTCTTAAATCATGTAAAAATCTCTAGGACCCATTAGGCTTTTTTATGACAAAGACAGGAGAATTCCAGGGACTAGTGGAGGGACGGATATGCCCGGCCTCCAACTGTTGATCAATAAGTATGTGGAGTTGGTGTAACTTAGAAGAAGGGAGAGGCCACTGCTCAAGCCATATAGGGTCCCCCGGTCTCCACTGCATTTTAAATGGGGGGGGGGCTGGGCAGTGGCCCTTAGAATTGGGGGTGTTCATTGGAGTAATTGGGATGACATTCCCTCCCTTCCTCAAACTGTGGTTGATATATATATATATATTTTTAATTTAACAAATCATTATAAAAGGCCTTATGGTCAGTAGTGATGAAAGCCTTGGCATCTCCAAGGATGTCTTGCCCCAGTAAGTTAGCAGTGAGCCCAGTCACCACGAGAGGGCGGACTTTTCCCTTGTCTCCACCTGGGTCAGACCAAGGGAGCCAGGTGGCAGTCTCCCAGGAGGTGGATTGCCCGCCAACTCCCAGTAGGGGAGCGCCGGGCACAAGCTGTCAGGAGGGGGGCATTTCCTCCTTTCTCAGGACCATTCGGTCCTCTCCAGTGTCAATGACAAGTTTGAATTTTTTATTACCAATATTTAAAATATTTTGGATCTAAGGCTGGGGACCAGGGGGATGGTCCAATAGGCTTTGATAGATTCTTTCCCCTTATTTAACAGGGTGGGGGGAGCCCCGGAAGAAGTTTAAAGGCTTTCCCTGTATGTTAAATTTTGATTGGCAGTCCCTAGCCCAATGAAACCCCTTATTGCATTTAGGGCAGCGGGTGTGAGGGGCGTTGGTCATCCCCCCAGAGGGCAGGGGAGGCTTTGTCTTGTTGGGGCACTCCTTTTTAAAGTAGCCCACATCCCCACACCTGAAACAAGTTGAGGTTTTAGGATTTAACTGTAATGGGCAGTTCTTATCAGCTAAATCTCTCTGTTTATTTTCCTGAAGGGCGGCAGCCATGGCCCTAGCCTGATGGGAGATAGTGCCAATGATAGCTACAATCCATCTACTCATGGAGTTGTCCTTAAGACCTGCACAGGTGAGGCAGTGATCAGCCGTCATCCCTTCCCAAACCAACATTTTAGTAAATTGGTCTTGTAATGCCCCTGGGGGAAATTTTCTTTGGTAACTTTTTTCCACCCTATCCATAAATGTAGCTGAGTCCTCAGATGTTTTTTGAGTAATACTCATAAGAGGGGTTTCGGAGGGTTCCTCATTATGCTTTTTCCATGCCTCTAAGACCAGTGCCCTGACCTGGTCCCTATACAGGTCAGGTATAGCTGCCTGTTGAGTGCCTGTAGCATATTGATCAGAGATACCAGAGAGCATCCCAAAAGTTATTGGCACAGGGGGCTGTTGATTTTGGTTTCATTCTGCCTGTGCATGGCACTCATCTCTAAAATAGGCACACCACTTAAGGTATAGGGGACCTGACAAGACAGCCCTGACTAGAGTTTTCCAGTCTTGGGTTGTACAAGGTTGATGGGCAAGTCAGGGTCTCAGCCCAAGGAGAGTTGGGTCCATCCTCAGAGACTGCCTTTTTAAGTTCCTTAAGGTCCTGAGCTTCCCACGGATACCAAGCAGCAGGGCGACTGCCCCCAGGATTTAGATTGATGGGAAATAAAAAAGTAGCTTTATTTTCTGGCGGCTTGGCAGCTGAATATGAAGGAGGGACTGAGGGGGTCCAGAAAGGGTTAGTCGATGGAGGAGGTCCCCCAGAAGGCCAGGGAGCACTCTCAAAGGGATCGAGTGAGGAGTATAAAGATGTATCCTGTTTTGGGGTTTTTATAGCTGTATCTCTAGGAGGAGTAGCCAGATCAGCCTGTATATTATCTTTTCTTTCTGTCTTTTGTTTATGTTTGGTTGATTTTGGAGGGAAGCAGTCCTTGAGGGCCGAGATTGTAGGGAGGAGCCCTGAGGGGGTTATTTGACCCTTCTCCACATGTGCCTGACAAACAAGGGCCTCTACCCTATCCCACGTGTTACAATCAAAGAGATTTCCTTCTGGCAGCCATGGGGCCAGCTTGAAAAGGCAATCCCAGGTTTGTCAAGCCTGATTATCAGTTAAATTAAGCCCTCTACTCTTTAGGAGTGCCCTGAGAGATTCTAAGGCAGGATTGGATTTAGAGGTAGACTGTCCCTTATTATAAAGTTGAGAGAGAGATGTCCATAAAACTAGGGCAATAGCAACCTACATACACCCAAGTATAATACAACCACAAGGATCCAAAAAAAGCCACAGATGCAGCTTGTCTGAGAAATGAAAGTGAAAGGAAAGAGAAAGAGAATGAAGAGATGTCGACAAGTAAGTACAGGTTATGGAAGCAAAGTTTCGTGCACTAAATATGAAGACTGCCTCATAAATCATGAGAGTACGCTCACCCGCGCACACCAATTACCTCCTCAATGTCTGCCTCTCATGGGGTGCACTAGTCTGTCAGGGTCCTAGAGCCACACGTTAGGCACCAGATGCAGGGCTCCTTCCTGGTCAGATAGTGCCGAAGGAAGGAAGGCCTGATGGTTCCTCCATAGGGGTTGAGGGGATGATGAACAATGGACGACTCAGAAACCTCTCCTGGCCACTGGAGAAAAACCACACTGAGTCAGGAGCCTTTTCAATGCAGGAACTTGCAGAAACAACTTGCTTTATTACTCTGAGCAGTTGCCTATATCATGTTGGGGACGAAGGTGGGGATTTTAGGATGGGGGAAGAGGAAAGGGCCAATAGTAAACTTTAACTATTGAAATGGTAGTTACAATTGCCATGTGGAGGTAGCAGGCCAGAAGCCATTAGACATCTTGCTGAGTCCTAGCTGCCCAGAGACAGGTCGTCAAACTTTAGCTAGGCTCAGGAAGTTCCACTAGGCCTCACGCCTGGGCCTTTCAGGGCCCAACATCCTAGCAAGCTACATCTGCAGATTTTGTATTTCTTTTTTTTTTTATTTTTGTTTTACCTTTATTTATTTATTTGAGAGTAACAGAGAGAGAAAGAGAGAGAGAGAGAATGAGTGTGCCAGGGCCTCCAGCTACTGAAAAAGAACTCCAGATGTGTGCACCCTCTTGTGCATCTGGCTAACGTGGGTCCTGGGGAATCAAGCCTCGAACCAGGGTCCTTAGGCTTCACAGGCAAGTGCTTAACCACTAAGCATCTCTCCAGCCTGGCTTTTGTATTTCTAAAGGCTTGTGCTTCCCTCTCTCTCTCTCTCTCTCAACCTTTTCTCTCTCTCCTTGGGCCTATGAAGGCAGACCAGCTTTTTCTGCCATTATGGAACTTCCCCTGGATCTGTAAGCTTCAATAAATACCCCTTCCTCCATAACTGTACCTGGTTTGGAAGTTTATCTCAACAAACCTGAAGCTTTCTGACAAGTGGACTGAGATAAACCTGACCATGTGGATGTTGATCTTTTGGAACCTTTGTTTTGGAGGAATAGACATGACCTTGATACTTACAACTGAAGGTGTCTTCTGGAGTGGTAAACCAAATTTTATGGACTATTCTGATGAGAGTCTGAGAATGCTAAATACAGACAGCATTAAGCTTCAAGGCTTGGCTTATGAGTTTTCTAAGGGGAAGGAAAGACTGCAGGGGACTTTGTTGGAACTGGGCTACTGGCATAAGGGCTGGCTGTGTCCTACTGCCCAGGCCCAGAGAGTTTAATCAAGGTTAAATTTGTAATGGACTGATGTGCTTAGCTAGAGATATTGGACCAAGAGCTTTAAGAGTTATTTATTTATTTATTTATTGTTTTGGTTTTTTGAGGTAGGGTTTCACTCTAGCCCAGGCTGACCTGGAATTCCCTATGGAGTCTCAGGGTGGCCTAAAACTCATGGTAATCCTACCTCTGCCTTCTGAGTGCTGGAATTAAAGTTGTACACCACCATGCCCTACTGAGATTTAAGATTTTTAAGCTAAAACACCTCAATCAAGTTAAAATTACAGGCGCTAAAACTAATTTTAGGTTATGATGGTTCAGTTTACATTGTTTTTGTCTTTCCTTACTATGCCTTATACCAGTTAAAAATATTTACTCTGTGCCTTTATATGTTAAAAATGTTTAACTTGTTTGATTTTACAGATCTTAGTATCATAAATTAGTCAAGACTGTGGGGACCTTTAAAATTAAACTAAATACAATTTATATATAATGTGTGATGGTTATAAATCTATTGGGAGCCAGGGACAAATGTGATAATTTAAATAGATGGCCCCACTCCTGATAGCTTGTGCCCAGCCCTCCCCTACTGGGAGTTGGTGGGCAATCCACCTCCTGGGAGACTGCCACATGGCTCCCTTGGACTGATCCAGGTGGGGACAGGAGAGAAGTCCACCCTCTCATGGTGACTGGGCTTACTGATATTTTTCTTTCAGTTGATACCTTTTCCCACACGTGCTGGGCATCGGCACATACCGGGGAAAATTCTAAACATACCATTAGTCATACTTCAATGTTTTGCCACTCTCGGGCTGCCTAATCAAATGAAAACATGATGGCCCCTGCTTCATAAACAAGGCCTTTATAGATTTTCTCCAGACCTGGAAAATTTCATATTTCACACACATCCCATACAATCCCCAGGGCCAGGCTATTGTTAAAAGATATAACCAAACTCTCAAGTCTCAATTACTAAAACAAAAGGGGGAATCCTTACCCCCACATGACTAAATTAAAAAGGCATTATTTACCCTAAATATTTTAAATTTTTCTAAAAATTTATAATGTGTAGTGGTTGTAAATATGTTGGGCTCCAGGTAAGAAATGTTGTAATTTAAATAAATGGCCCCCAATATATTCAATTGTTTATTTGCTTGTAGTCTACATTCTATAGCCACTTGGCTGGAGTCAGTGCCATTGTGCTGCTGGGTTTCAGATTCCAATCTAAAGATATACATAGTGTGCCTAGCAGGATTTCCTGAAGTGTGTTGGGGCTTTTGGCTTTAGGCTTGTATTTTTAATGTCTAACTATCCTTCATACTCACAGCTTTAAAGTAGCTCCTGAGAAAGTTCAAACTGTGCATCCCTTTAAGATCTTGGGCTCAATCCTTACCCTAGATACAGTTTCACCTGTTAGATGCTCTATATACTAGAGTTGAAAGTTAGAACTCATTTGGATTGTCATGTAGATTTGCAATGGATTTATGTTACTTCTAAAAAATACAATGACAGTCAACAGCATTGGGAAAATACATTTAAGAGATATTTGATATAATGATAATATTTCCTTGGATCTGATTCAGTTACATTCAGAGAGTTTGTCTTTACAAAATAATCATCTTACTTTTGAAGCAGCTAAAGCTGCTGATGACTTCATATCAGCTTTTAAGTTGGCCTTGCCTGGATGGAATTCTCTCACTTCTTGGATAGGAAGCTTTACTGCTACAGGTGTTTGTCTTTTGCTCATTCTGTGTCTGCTGCCCATACTTGTTAAATGCCTTTTGAGGTCCATTATAGATATCTGTGCAGAAGCACATGGGATATAGCTACGGACTGACACAGCTTCCTGGGACATTATCTTAATGCCCCCGAAGAGGCTGGTAGTCAAAGACAGGTAAGATTCTCTTGAGTTAGGTCAACCTAACACAGGGCGTGAATGATGGAATTCATGTACCAATGATGGGTGATGCCCAAATATTGTAGAAGACAACCTAAGACAGACACAGTCTTTCTACACTGAGGCCCAAAAGGGCCTGATTCATAAAAAATAAAACAAAAATTAAAAAGGGAGAAGGAATTGTCTGGACCATTTGGCTGGCCTTGTATCCATAGCTCTGGGTCATTTGACAGCAAGACTCTAACACCTACATGTAAACAAGATTATACATATTCAGTGTTACTGATAAGAGCTGGCCATTCCTCAATATTTATGTTTGTATTGCTGAGATCAAAGGGTTTCTTTGTTTCCCAACCTTGGGATAATCTTTTGTACTGAGAAGTGATTAAAGAGCAAAAACTGTAACAGAAAGTTTTTTGATCTAAAGTCATGTGAAGTTCATGGAATTTTTGTCCATGGGAAAACTTTATTAAAAAAAAAAAAGAGACCCATTTGGGTAACAGCAAGAGGCCTAAAATACCTAAAATATCTGGGCCTCCCCAGTTGCTTGCAGTACAATTGCTCAGCCACCTTCCCCATCCCCATCCAGCTTTTCCCAATGTTTCCTCTGGAACTTGCATTTGGGCCCTGCATTCCACTAATAATTCCAGTATAGATGTGGGATACATTCATCCTTCCTTCTGTACTTTTAACACAACTGAGCCCAGTGCTCAATGCTGCCCACCTTCTGGAATGGTTTATGTTTGCGGAGGCGGGATGGCCTATGACCCTTTGTGCCCCAGCCACCTTAATCCCAGATGTAGATATCATTCCTAGAAGCTAGATTCCCTGGCTGAGGTATTCCTACAAAACAGGAGGGGGCTAGACCTACTAACAGCCAAAAAGGGAGGCATATGCTTGTTTTTACAGGAAAAAAATTTTTTCTTTTACACCAATAAATTGGAAATTGTCCAGGACAAGAGTAAGAAGCTACAGGAATACTTGGAGAGGAGTTGATGGGACCCCAAGAACAGCCCACTGTGGACAGGATTACATGGCTTCTTACCCTACCTCCTCCCCTATCTTATGCCCCTCCTTCTCCTCTTCCTATCCTCACTGTCAGGCATTATGTAATTAACAAAATTACACAATTCATTCACCAGTGGCTAGAGGCAATAAAACTCCATCAGGTTGAGATACATTACCACAGGCTGGCAACTCAGGAATTAAGTTCCTCAGATGACCCACTGCCACCTCCTCTGCCCTCTATGTGACCAGTGATGGGTAAGATTTCAGACTGACTGAGACAACCTAAGCCAGGCCATGGAGTGGGTTCTCAGCAAACTAAATACATGGTATCCAGTGTCGGGTAAGATCCCAAGAGGGGGACAACCTAAGACAGGGGCCATGGTGACTAATGCTCTTACAAAAATAAAAGGGGGAGATGTTGGATCTTGAGAGGCCTGGGCATGAGGACTAGTGGAACTTCCTGAGCCTAGCTAAAGTTTGGCGACCTGTATCTGGCCAGCTAGGACTCAGCAAGACACCTAATGGCTTCTTGCCTGCTACTTCCGTGTAGGAGTTGGAATTATCATTTCAATAGTCACAGTTTACTATTGGCCCTTACCTCTTCCCCCATCCTAAAATCCCCAACTTCATCCCCAACATTATATAGACAACTGCTTTTAACAATAAAGTGAGTTTCTGTGAGTTCCTGCTTCAACAAGACTCCTGACTCAGTGTGGTTTTTCTCTGGTGACTAGAAGAGGTTCTTCCTCTTCAACCCCTTGGGAGGAACCAACGTGCCTGGTCTCTCCTTAGCAGTACCTACCCCCTGGGGAGGATCCCAGTATCAATCACTTGATGAAGACATTTCCAATGAAGACAATGCTCCATAATGATGTCTTCTGCTCCTGACTCTGTCTCCAAGCTGAAAAGAATGGGGGCAAACAGGAGATGAAAAACAGCCCTGAATGTGGAGGCAATGGATTCTTGGAACTTTTGAAAGGCTTGTACAGACTGGAGAAGTTCTTCATTATTAAAGTCAGTCACTTGCTCAAGTCCTATCCTAGGCAGCATGGGAGGAGGTTTTCCATGTATGGAGTACATCTGACCCTTGACAGAGCAAAGGGAAGGAGTCGTACTGGTCTCTAAGGCTAATTTAGTTAAAGTCTCCTTTAAAGTCTGATTCATCCTCTCTACCTGTCCTGAACTCTGGGAGTGGTAAACACAATGTAATTTCCATTTAATCCCCAATGTTTTAGCTAATTCTTTAAGAACTTCAAATACAAAGGCAAGTCCATTGTCTGATCCTATCATGAGGGGCAATCCATAT